>NW_006408631.1:763764-823639 GCF_000296735.1 Chrysochloris asiatica
TTCTCCCGCGGAGCAGCTGGTAGTTTCGAACCGCTGACCTTAAGGTTCGCAGCCCGATTCGTAACCACTACGCTACCAGAGCTCCTTAGAAGTTACTAAAAGTAAACATCTTACAAAGTACAAAGACAACCAACCAATAAGAAAAACTTTGAGTTATATACAAAATACGCTTTCGAATAACAGGGCTGTTATTTCCTGGGTCATATCCTCCTTCCCCTAGTGATACAGGACTGAGTTGCTGAATCTTTTTGGGTACAAAACCTAGTACTGGTGATGAGAACACAAGGGCTCCCTGACCTTAAGGAGCTCATAGTATATGGGGGAAATGTACAAATAGACCATCAGAATTTAACTTGGTATTTGTTATTACAAAGAGCAATTGTTAAGCACTTAACAGCTAACTGGAAGATCAATGATTTGAATCCATCAAGTGGATCACTGGAAAAAAATCTACCGATCTCCAGTAAGATTATATTGTTGTTGTTGCTATTGTCCTCTGCCTAGTCAATTCCAACTCATAGTGACCTTCTAGAACAGAGTGGAACCATCCCATAGGGTTTCCTAGGTTGTGATCTTTAAGGGAATAGATTGTAGATTACAAATAATAATTTTTAAAAATACTATAAGGAAGTTCTCCATTACTTGTCTGTCAGTTTGTCATACTGTGGTAGTTTGTGTGTTGCTGTGATGTTGGAAGCTATGCCATCAGTATTTTAAATAGCAGGGTCATCCATGGTGAGCAGGTTTTAACTGAGCTTCCAGACTAAGACAGGCAAGGAAAAGGGAGAGGCTAACTACTTCTGAATATTTAGCCACTGAAAACTTTATGAATATCAGTGGAACACTGTCAGAAAGCACTAAAATATTGAAACATTATGAATAGCACCAGAATAATGCCAGATATAGTGCCAGAAGATGAACCCTCAGGTTGGAAGCCACTCAAAATCTGACTGGGGAAGAGCTGCCTCCTCAAAGTAGAGATGACCATGATGATGATGATAGAGTAAAGTTTTCATGCCCTTCATTTGCTGATGAGGCACAACTCAAATGAGAGAAACAGTTTCAAACATCCATTAATAATCAGAATATGGAATGTACCTAGTATAAATCTAAGAAAACTAGAAGTTGTCAAAAATTAAATGAAATGCTTCAAGATTGATAGCCTATGCATTAGGAACTTGAAATGGACTAGTATTGGCCTTTTAGAATCTGACAATCATATGATTTACTATGACAAATTGAATAGGAATACATCACATTCATCATCAAAAATAAAATTTTAACATCTTATCTTGAAGTACAATGCTGTCTGTGATAGGATAATATCCATATGCTTACAAGGAAGACCAGTTAATACCGCTATTATTCAAACGGACTCACCAACCACTAAAGCTAGTGTTGATGAAATTGAAGAATTCTACCAACTTCTTCAGTCTGAAATTGATCAAACAAGAAATCAAGGTGTAATGATAATTACTGGTGATAGGAATGCAAAGATTGAAAGAGGAAGGATACATAGTTGGAAAACATACCTTTGATAAATAGAAATGATGCTGAAAGTTGCACGATAGAATTTTGCAAGATCAATGATTTTCTCATTGAAAATAACTTTTTAAATAATATAAAAGACAACTATATACATGGACCTCACCAAATAGAAAACACCAAAATCAAATTGATTATATCTCTGAGAAACAACAGTAGCAAAGCTCCATAAGATCACCCTAAACAATACCAGAGGCAGACTGTGGAACAGACCATTAATTGCTCATATGCAAGTTTAGACAGAAGCTGAAGAAATAAGTCCACAAGAGCCAAAATGACTTGAACATATCCCACCTTGAACTTAGAAACCATCTCAAAAGGAGATTTTATGCATTAGACACTAATGACTGAAAACCAGAAGAGATGTGGGATGACATCAAGAACACCATACAGGGGAAAAAAAGTCATTAAGAAGAGAAGAAAGAAGGAAAGGGTCAAAATAGATGTCAGAAAACGCTGTGAAACTTGCTCTCCAGCATAGAGAGACTAAAGGGAATGGAATAAATGAGGAACTAAAAGAGTAGGAGCTCTGGTAGCGTAGTGGTTACGAATTGGGCTGCGAACCTTAAGGTCAGCGGTTCGAAACTACCAGCCACTCCGCGGGAGAAAGATGAGGCTTTCTACTCCCGTAAAGATTTACACCCTTGGAAACCCTGTACAGGGTCGCTATGGGTCGGACCCGACTCGATGGCACTTAACAACAACAACAACAAAAGAGTTGAAGGGAAAATTTCAAAGGGCAGCTCAAGAAACAAAGTCAATTATTATAATGAAATGTGCAAAGACTTGGAGTTAGAAGACCAAAAGGGAAGAAAACACTCAGTATTTCTCAAGCTGAGGGAAATGAAGAAAAAAATTCAAGTCTCAACTTGAAATATTGAAAGATTCTATGGGAAAAATATTGAATGATGCAGAAGGCATCAAAAAATGTAAGGAATACAGACTCACTGTACCGAAAAGATATGGTCGATGTTCAAACATTTATAGAGGTAGCTTATGATCAACAGCCAATGGTACTGAAGAAAGAAACCCAAGGTGCACTAAGGGCATTGCTAAAAAACAAGGCGTCAGGAATCGAAGGAATATAAATTGAAATCTTTCAGCAAGCTGATGCAGCACTGGAGGCACTCACTCCTCTATGCCAAGACATTTGGAAGATGGTTCCCTGGCCTACTATTGGAAGAGATCCATATTGGTGACCATTCCAAAGAGAGGAGACCCAATGGAATGTGGAATCATCAGACAATTATAATTAACATCAGATTTGAGTAAAAATCCCCTTGCTTGCCGAAAGTGAAGAGTACTGAAAATACTTACTGATAAAAATTAAAGACCACAGCCTTCAGTATGGGTTGCGCTTCAATGTAAAGAAAGCACAAATCCTCACAATTGGACCAATAAGTAACATCATAATAAAGCACAAATCCTCACAATTGGACCAATAAGTAACATCATAATAAATGGAGAAAAGATTGAAGTCGTCAAAGACTTCTATTTTGCTTGTATCCACTATCAACATTCATAGAAGCAGCAGTCAAGAAATAAAAGGACATATTGCATTAGGTAAATCTGCTACACAAGACCTCTCTAAAGTATTAAAGAGCAAAGTAGTCTGAGAACTAAGGTGCACCCAACCCAAGCCAATGTATTTTCAATAGCCTCATATGCCTGTGAAAGTTGGGCAATGAATAAGGGAGACTATAGAAAAAATGGTTTTGGAGAGGACTATTAAATATACCTTTGACTGCCAAAAGAACAAACAAATCTGTGTTGGAGGAATAGTCAGAATGCTCCTTACAATCCAGGAATGGCAAGACTTTGTCTTTCATACTATGGACATATTATTAAGAGGGACCAGTTACTGGAGCAGGACATCATTGGTAAAGTAGAGGTCAGCGTAAAACAGGAAGACCCCCAAACGAGATATATCGGCACAGTAGCAGCAGCAATGGACTAAAACTTAAGAATGATTGTGAGGATGGTGCAGAACTGAACAGTATTTCATTGTGTTGTACATAGTGTCTCTATGAGTCGAAACCGACTCAACAACTTCTAACAATGACACAAGTTTTATTCTATTGCATGGGGTTGCTATGAGTCAAAACTCCATGGCATGCAACAACAATGATTTGCTTTTATTGAAAACTGAGTTGATTTGAGAAGGGAGCAACTAACTCTCCTGGGAGAAGTTTGGGAGAGTTTCACAAGATTGACATATAGAAGGATAGGATTACATCAGGTGAGGAGGTGGTAGGCATCCAAGGAAGTTGCAACACACAAAATCACTGGCAAGGAACTAAGAAGAAGCCTGGAGTCTTCTGGAGTAATGAAGAATTTCAAGGACCTGGAGTATAGAATGAGCAATGGAGGGAAGTCTGGACAGTGGGCTGGGCCAGACTAGGAAAGCTCTTCTCATCCATTATCAGACAGCTCTGTCTTCTTTGTTATTCACCCTCAGTAGAATTGTGTGTTATTTTCCTTCTTAGTGTACATGTAAATGTAATCCTGTTTACCTCAGAGTTCCCCAAGAAATGCAAGAGTGGGTGAAAGAACAGTCTCCACAAATAGATGCAAATGTAGAGTAAAAAAGAATGCTTGCAAAAGTTACACATTGTAGCAATTATCAACAATGTCTTGTAATTATCAACTGTAACTTGAGTCAACCAATCCACCAAGGATTCTCAATTCCCCAGTGAGCTCGGAGGTGTAGAAGGCCTTGTATGGAAGGGCTTCTGCCTGATCCAGCCTTTTCCAGTTCTAACCAGTCCCCACAGATTTAAGCCTCCCTCTCTTCAGAGTGGGACAATTTGCTTTTCTTAACCTGGTATCTGAGAGGAAACTAAGATGCGCCATCCCTAACAAAGGCAGTAACTACTTAGTGTCTGCCCTTTCAAGCCATCAGTTTAGGTAGCAAATGATCCTAGAGTCACTAAAAAAGGCCTTGGCAGCAGGTGTATTAAAAGGATGACTCTAAAAACCAAACTCATGGCTACTGAGTCAATTCTGACTTACAGTGACCCTAGAAAGCAGAGTAGAAATACTCTTTAGTGTTTCCAGGACTATACATTTTTACTGGTATAGGCAGCCTCATCTTTTTCCCATGGAATGGCTGGCAGATTTGAACTACCAATCTTGTGGTTAACAGCCCAATGCTTAGGGGTGCCTTTGAAAGGAAGTAGTAACTGATTTCAACTGAAATCCTATTTCTCTTTTAAAATGTTAGCAGCAGTCCTTTCCTACCATATCCTTCAGGTATTTTACCCTACAGGCAGGATGTACGTTTCTTTGCCTTAGGTTTTCCCTTCACAAGTCATTTTGCTAACATGGAGAGCTGTGCATGTTAATGTGTGTGCCCTTCCAGGGTTTCTGACTCATACCAACCCTACAAAGGGACTTCAGAACGTTATTGGAAAAAATTCATTATGTTGTAATCACATATTTTTCATGAATATTTTGAAGCCCTGCTGGGTATGACAGGATGGACTGCCCCCACAAGGTCTCTGAGGCGGAATTCTTTATAGTAACAGATTGCCAGGTCTTTGCTCCCACAGAGTGTCTGGTGGGTTTGTACCATTGACCCTTCTGTTCACAGCTGAGCACTTAGTCATTGAGCTACCAGGGCTTCTACATGACAGATCAGTTGAATAAGTAAATAATCCTCCCCGGTTCCCTCAACCAATTGTGGGAGTTGAGGAATAAAAAACACACCACCTTCATCCCTCAGGTGAAATAAATTTTTGTCAGAATTTCCCAGTGTGATTTTGCTGAAGATAGTTCAAATACAGTTGTTGCAGTGCATCACTAGGGAGCTGTTAGAAATTCAAACCAGATTCAGAAGAAATCTTAGAATGAGAGATATCATTGCTAATACCTGATGAATTTTGGCTGAAAACAGAGAGTACAAGAAAGATGTTTTACTAACTATGCAAAAGCATTATATTGTGTATATCATAATAAATTATGGATAATGTGAAGAATGGGAATTCCAGAATACTGACTTGTGCTCATGAGGAACTTGTACATAGATCAGCAATGGTGTGGTTATGTGCCGTGGGGTCTGTGTAGGGTTTCCGAGGCTGTAAATCTTTACGGGAGCAGAAAGCCTCATCTTTCTCCTGCGGAGCAGCTGGTAGTTTCGAACTACTGACCTTGCGGTTCACAGCCTGATTCGTAACCACTACACTACCAGAGCTCCTTGCTCCGTAAAAAAGAGGAAGACCATGGCACACAGTGGCTGCATCATAGGTTCAAACATAACAACCTTGGTGATAGGGCAGTACTAGACAGTGTTTTGTTCTGTTGTACATAGGGTCACTGAGTCAGAACTGGCTGGACAACCCAAAAAATAATTCAACCTTTTTCTTTTGAGCACTCTGTCCAGCAACCCCTTCAAAGTCTTATTGTATTAGCTACAATTCGTTTTCATATTTTATTTATTTTTGTTCTATGTTCCTGGGTAGTATAAGCTGTAAATCACTGTACTTCTCACCCCAAAGTTGGAAGCTTGAGTTCACCCTAAGATACCTTGGTAGAAAAGACCCAGAGATCTATTTCTAAGAAAATAACCGTTGAAAACACTATGGAACACAATTATACTTAGACACAAATGGCATATGGATATTATCCTCAACTCAAAGGCAAATACTGGTGATACTTCCAGAAAGAAATTAAGGCAGTTCACAATTAAAACATAATTGCTATGTGACCGAAACTAATTAGCCCAAGAAAAAGTCCAGGAACTTAAAGGAATGTTGAAGGGATTGGGAAGCTAAGGAAATTGCCAAACCTAGGCAAAGTCTGTAGTTTTGCAAAATGCATTTTTCATTTCATTCTCCCTTGTAAGCAATGAAATAACGTCCACCCAAATCTTTCTGTCTAACTTGGCATTTTGTCAGTTACACCTCAGTTTCCATGAATAAAATATCCTGCTATTTCTTATTTTCTAGTATTTTTTCCATGCTGTGAAAGACAGGTACTTTGCATTCACTGGTTTAATTTCTTTCAGTCCACCTTTTAACCAAAATAGATGTATAAAGGGAGTAAATAAGAGAAAGTTCAGTGTTAGCATGTACATAGTTCAACTGAATTAAATCTTACCTTATTACCATATTGTTTATTTTTCTAATGAGCAAAACTAGGTATTTTTCCTCTATAAAAGTTCAAATAGAACTTTCTCTCTCTTTTCTTACTTCCTTCTTTCCTTCCATCCTGCCTTTCTATTTACCTTCCATCCCTTCTTCCTTCCTTCATTTTCTTCCATCTCTTTCCTTTCATCCTTTTTGTATCCATTACAAGTGTCTTTCATCAAAACAGTTTACATGATTGGACAGAAGGCCTGTAGTTACTTTTTTCTCTCACTGTTTGAGTATACCACATTTGCTAGACAAATATTGTATAATTAAAGATAGGCTGCTGCTTTGAGTTCTCCAGACATTTTTCAACCCCCAATGGCCTTTCGAAAAGACTGTTTAATTGATGCTAAAGAAATAGCAGAACCATTGTTCAAGGTAATCAATGAGAGGCCATTTACATGAGGGGACCATGGTGTGGTAGGAGAAGAAATTCTGGCTCAGTATAATTCATTCTGGGTCCCTTGAACCCACACAATAGATCTACCTTTGAGAGGCTAAGTTCCCAAGCTCTCAGTTTTTTAGAGGGTAAATCAGAACTATAGAACCTCCAAATCTTTTATCAACCCACAATATAACAAACACTGTATTCCATGTTCAAATTAGATGGACTTCTACAAGCGTTTAGGTCTGTAAGTATTTGGGGATCAGTGCAAAGAAAAGATGCTGGAAAGCAAACTCTCAGCACAGATGGAGAGGGATTTGGGTTTTTACACATGAAAGTATCCACACAGAGTGTTATTTGGGGGAAAAAAGAGTTTAGAATTGCAAAAATTTATCTGACAACAGACTATGTCACTTTTTTGCCCTTTTAGAAAAATCAATAATATTAAAGAAATAATTCATTTGGTTACATTATTGCCTCAAATAGCATGGGGTATATTAAGCCACCTTTTTACCTTTTCTAATTTTTATTTTAAATCCTAATCAATTTCATTCAATGACTCAAACACCTTTTTAAGAAAGACAGAGTAAATTCCACATTTAAATAAACCTAGACCATAATTACTTTATAAATACAAAAAAAAATTATACTTTTTTTAAAAGCAAGTGAGGAATTTAATATTCTGTGCCAAATGCATGAGTTGAACTGAGTCCAATTCATCTTTAATTTTTGCCATGTTACAAAATTTTAGATTCATTCAAAACAAAGGATACATCTGTTTTCATCAGCTGTTTCTTAACTTTTATTACTGGGATTTGTGTTTTAAAATTCTTTTGCCCAGGCAGTATTGTTTTACTAGGCATGATTTATTACTCTTCCATGTGCCCACAGAAACTATTTGTTCCTGAAATCATGCACACTGAATCAAAATAATAAGGAAGGGATGGGAACTTATTCTGTTTACATTGGACTAAATGATGGCTTAGAAATGTAAATATGTTTAAATTCGAATAGAGTTTTGTTTACCAATTGGAAGAAAAATATGTTCAACTATCCCAAGCTGATATACAGAAAAACTGAGATATGATCAAAGGAGAAAAGAAAGAAATGAAGAATGTGACTTTTAGAAATGCTATTTAAAAATCAGCTGAAAACCATAGGATTATTTGCTAAAGAGAGCCATTAACATGATTGTGCTTGTTTATTCTCTGCTTTGTTGCAAAAAAATAAATAAATATAGGGGGATTTCAGGCAGCCTGTTCTCTAAATGTTCTATTTTTAAAATGATTGATTATAGATTTTTATATATTAAGGAGCTCTGGTAGCGTAGTGGTTACTAATGGGCTGCGAACCGTAAGGTCATCGGTTCGAAACTACCAGCTGCTCCGCAGGAGAAAGATGAGACTTTCTACTCCCGTAAAGATTTACACCCTCGGAAACCCTGTACAGGGTCGCTATGGGTCAGAACCGACTCGACGGCACTTAACAACAACAACAACAACAAACTAACAACATTTGATGTCTACTTTCTTTTAAAGCACTTGGCATATCTTTTAATATTTTAAGGCTAGAGGAGATTTTTTTTTTTTTTTTTTTTTTTGCCTAGGTAGCATTGTCCAATAAGCATAAAATTTATTAGTTATTCAATTATCATGGAATTTATATATAAGTTGAATTTTACTGCTTTGTATACATCAATAGCAGCAACTTTTTGCAAGACTGAATATGTTAAAGTAACAGGACAAAAAACTGACAAAGATGAAAGAGAGGTCATTGCAAAGAGAAAAAAAGATCTATCTAGAGAGAATGATACATAATGAGTTAAAATTGGCTCAGTTCACTAAGAAAATCTTAAGTTGTGTGAAGTGTTTTGACATGGTCATGTAATATTTTTTTTAAATTGAAAATGGGCATTCTGGGTAGAATGTTATGCCAATTTCAATAGGTAATTTTTTCTACAAATTACCAAAACACTTGGCCACACTATTGTTGACTTTGTTTTGGGTTTTGGAGATTTATAGAACTTTTAACACTTTATCAATGAACAAAATTAATTAACTGGGAATTTTTTATGAGATACATAACTCCTAAAACTTATTGAAGTTTTAAAAAGCAAAGGTGTCACTTTAATGACTAAAGTACAGATACATCTAATACAAACCAAGGTCTTTTCAGTTGCCTCCTATGCATGTGAAACCTGGACAATGAGAAAGGAAGACATAAGAAATGAAGGTGAAGCATACTGAATATACCATGGACTGTCAGAAGAACAAACAAATCGATCTTTGAATAAATACCACCAGAATGCTGCTTAGAAGTGAGAATGGGAAGATTTCAATTCGCCTAAGAAGCTCTAGTAGTGTAGTGGTTGCGAGTCAGGCTGCTAACCTCAAGATCAGCAGTTTGAAACTATCAGTGGTTCCACTGGGAGAGAAAGATGAAGGTTTCTGCTCCTGTAAAGATTCATAGCCTCAGAAACCCTATACAGGGTCTCTGTGAGTCAGAACCGACTCCATAGCACATAACCACCATGGTAGACAATTCATCAGGAAAAAGCAATCTCTAGAAAAGGATATCTGTTTGATAAGGTATAAGGTCAGTGAAAATGAGGGAAACCTTCAATGATATGGGTTACCACAATAGTCAAAACAATGAATTCAAACATAGGAAAGATCACAGAAATGATGAAGGAACAGCAACATTTCACACGGTTATAAATAAGGGTACCATGAGTTGGAGCCAACTTAATGGCATCTAACAACACTCATCTGTCTGTCAGTTTTCCATACTGTGGTGGCTTGCATATGACTGTGATTCTGGAGACTATGCCATGGGTATTTTAAATATGAGCAGGGTCACCCTCAGTGGGCAGGTTTCAAATGTGCTTCTAGACAAAGACAGACCAGGAAAAAGGAGAGATGGACAACTTCTGAATATTTAGTCACTGAAAACTTTGTGAATAGCAGTGGAACACTGTCAGCACCAGAATTTTGCATATTGAAACATGATGAAGGGCACCAGAATATTTTTAGATACAGTGCTGGAAGCTGAGTCCCTCAGGTTGGAAGTCAGTCAAATACAACTGGACAAGAACTGAGTTGCCTCCTCAAAGTTGAGTTGACCGTGCTGTCACAAATGGAGTAAAGCTTGTGGGACCTTAATTTACTGATGGGGTACAACTCAAAATGAAGAGAAACAGCTGTAAACATTCATTAATAACTGGAACATGGAATGTACAATGCATAAATCTAGGCAAATTGGAAATTGTCAAAAATGAAATGGAGAACCACATCCAGATCACCAGAGATGAGAAATCTCCACTTGAAAGGACGAGCTGACCAGCCTGGAGCAGAGAGAAGAACAAGATATACTTCTCGAATGAAAGACCTACAGGAAAAATACGAAACAATGGAGGCAGATGGACTGTTACTACAGGAACAAACAGGTCGCTTCCCTAGGAGACATCGGGGCAGGTGGTAGGGTCTTCTCAACGCAGGACCCCTTCCAAGACTGAGACTCGGTGGAAATGCTCACTCTGATTGTTGACGACACGCATCACCGATGGGGAGAAGTAGGGTAAAGGCAGCAATGAAGCTGCGAGCTAAGCCTTACAATATTTAGTGGGCGTCTGTGGACCCGGTTGGGGACCTGATTGGCAAGCAGTGTGAGGAGACCTGGGTACTCCTGGGCCCAGAGTCAGTGGCGTGGCCACAGAGGACTCAAGTGGAGAATGGAGCTGCCGGCTGATGGGAAGAGAGGTCATGTGCATAAGAACACCCACACGGGCAGATGGTACCCATGTGACCTGGACCGGATGACTGGATGATCAGAGCTCAACCAGGAGAAGAAAGAAGAGGGAAAAATGCTATGAGCTGATACAATCTGATGAACTTGACCTATACCTATGAATGCAGTGACTCAAAAGAGACAACAAATCCTTACAGCAAGAAACATTCCCACCCCCTCCACACACAGAGTAGACAGAGATGGGCAACTTGGACATTGGATACCCAAATGGGGAGGGGGGACTACAAAGGCAAGAAGTGACTGGCTTACAAGCTTTCAAGTGGGAACCTAGAGCTAGGGGGCATGGAGGAAGGCAGAATCACCAGTGAGTACTATCCAATCTGTCTAGGCGGAGCTGATGAAATGAAATACATATGGGTAACTCGCAATATTGTAGTGAATAATGGTTATCAAGACTGATTGTGAGGGTTGGAAATGCAAAGGTAGACGTTTTGTAGCAAGGAAGAGAGTGATTATTTCTCCAGTCTAGGAGCTGAGGTCTCTGGGACCATCAACGAAGAAGAGCCGAGAGTGGGACCCTACCCAAAGAAGCAGGGATGACTGAGATGGAGACAGAGACAATGACGTGGAGTGATGAAGCGGCTGGGGACTTTGGATCCAGAGAGGGAGAGGGACTGTGGGCCAAAGACTTTGGGGGGAGTGGGGAAGTGTAGAGGATGGGTTTCTAGGATATACCCTTTGGTCGGAAGATGATGCATGGAGGGGATTGGAACCATGGCAATGAAATGATATCTGATGGGGTGAATGTAAAACTAAAGTTCTCTCATGTAAACTATCATATAATTCATAATCAAACATTTAAAAAAAAGAAAGAAAAGAGATGGAACACAGAAACATCAATATCCTAGACATTAGTGAGCTGAAATGGACTGGTATTGGCCATTTAAATATGACAGCCCCATGGCTGACTAAGCTGGGAATGAAAAACTCAAGAGAAATGGTGTCACATTCATCATCAAAAAGAACATATCAAGATCTGTCTTGAAGTACAATGCTGTGTCTGTGATAGGATAATATCCATATGCCTACAAAGAAAACCAGTTAATACCACTATTATTCAAATTTATACACCAACCACTAAAGTCAGTGATAACAAAATTGAAGAATCCTACCAGCTTCTTCACTCTGAAATTGATTAAACAGGCAATCAAGATACCTATAATTACTGGCAATTGGAATGCAAAGGTTGAAAACAAAGAAAAAGAATCAGTAGTTGAAAATAGCCCATGGTGATAGAAATGATGCTGGAGATCACATGATAGAATTTTGCAATATCAATGATTTCTGCATTGCAAATAACATTTTAAAACAACATTAAAGATGGCTATACACATGAACCTCACTATATGGAATACACAAAAATCAAATTGACAACATCAGTGGAAAGAGATGATGGAAAAGCTCCATATCATCAGCCAAAACAAGGCCAGGGGCAGACTGTGAAATAAATAATCAATTGTTCATATGCAAGTTCAGGCTGAAGCTGAAGAAAATTAAAACAAGTCCACAAGAGCCAGCATTTGACCTTGAAATATCCACCTGAATTTAGGATAATCTCAAGAACAAATTTGATGTACTAGACACTAAATACCGAAGACTGGAAGAGTTGTGGGATGACATCAAAAACATCATACAGAAAGAACACAAAAGTTCCTTAATATGACAAGAAAGTAGAAAAAGATGAGGATGGTTGTCAGAAGAGACACTGAAGCTTGCTGTCCAGCGTAAAGATGCTAAAGCAAATGGAAGAAGTGAAGAGGTAAAAGAGCTGAACAGAAAATTTCAAAGAGCAGCTTAAGAAGACAAAGTCAAATATTATAATGAAATGTGCAAAGACCTGAACTTAGAAAACCAAAAGACAAGAAGAACACACTCAGCATTCCTTAAGCTGAGGGAACTGAAGAAAAAATTAAAACCTTGGTTTGAAATATTGCAGGATTCTATGGGCAAAATATTGAATGATGTAGAAAGATTCAAAAGAAGATGGAAGGAATACAGAGTCACTGAATCAAAAAGAAATGGTCAGTGTTCAATCATTTCCAGAGGTAGCATGTGATCAAGAACCAATGATATTGAAGGAAGAAGTCCAAAAGGCATTGAAAGCATTGGCAAATAACAAGACATTGATGGAAGACAAATTGAAATCTTTCAACAAACTGATTTGGTGCTAGAGGCACTCACTCATCTATGTCAAGAAATATGAAAGACTACTTCCTGGCCGACTTACTGGAAGAGATCCATATTTGTGGCCATTCCAAAGAGACGTGACCCAACAGATTACAGAAATCATTGGACAATATCATTAATATCACATGATAGTAAAATTTTGCGAAAGATATTTAAAAACAAAATTTCCAGAGGTTCAAGCTGGGTTCAGAAGAGGATGTGGAATGAGGGATAGACCTTGCCTGAAAGCAGAGAATACAAGAAAGATGTTTACCTGTGCAAAGTTTTTCGATTATGTGGATCATGGCAAGCTATGGATAACATTGCAGAGAATATGGATAACATTGCAGAGAATGAGAATTCTGGAACACTTAATTGTGCTCATGAGGAATCTACACTGACCAGGAGGCAACTGTTTAAATAGAACAAGGGAACACTGAATGGTTTAAATTTAGGAAAGGTGTGCACCAGGGTTGTATTATGTCACCATACTTATTCAATCTGTGTGCTGAACAAATAATATGAGAAGTTGGATTATATGAAGAAAAACATGGCATCAGGATTGCAGGAAGACTCATTAACAACCTGTGATATGCAGATGATACAACCTTGCTTGCTGAAAATGAAGATGACGACTTAAAATACTTACTGGTGAAGATCAAAGACCACAGTCTTCAGTATGGGTTGCATCTTAACATAAAGAAAACAAAAGTCCTTACCACTGGACCTGTAAACAACATCCATATAAACGGAGAATTGATTGAAGTTGTCAAAGACTTCCTTTTGCTCGAATCAACCATCAACACTCATGGAAGCAACAATCAAAAAATTGCATTAGGCAAATCTGCTCCACAAGACCCCTTTATAATGTTCAAGATCAAAGATGTCAGTTTGAGAACTAAAGTGAACCTGGCCCAAGCCATGGTATTTTCAGTAACTTCATATGCATGTGAAAGTTGGACAGTGAATAAGGAAGACCATAGAAGAACTGATGCCTTTGAGTTATAGTGATATAGGAGAATATTAAAAGTACAGTGGACTACCAAAAGAACAAACCAGTCTGTGTTGGAAGAAGTACAGCCAGAATGTTCCTTGGAATTCAGGATGGCCAGAGTTTGTTTCTCACACTTCAGACATATTATCAGGAGGAACCAGTCCCTGGAAAAGGATATCATGTTTGTTTAAGTGGAGCGTTGTAGAGAAATAGGAAGATTCCCAACAAGATGGATTGGCACAGTCGCAGCAGCAATGGTCTTAGGCGTAGGAATGATTGTGAGGTTGGCCCAGGACTGGGCAGTTTGCATAGGGTCTCTATGAGTCATTACTGACGCAATGGTACCTAAGAATAAAAACAACAAGGGTCACCAAGGTGGAAAGATTTCCACCAAAGTGGAGCTTCTGAATAAGATAGACTAAAAATCTTATGACGAGCAGTAGAATGTTAGATATAGTGTAGGAAAATGAAAATATTATGAATAGAGGCAGAATATAGTCAGACAGTGCTGAAAGATGAGCCCCTCAGGTTGGGAGACATTCAAAATATGACTGGGAGAGCGCTTCCTACTCAAAGTAGAGTTAATCATAGGAATGGAATAAAGCTTTTGTAACCTTCATTTGCTGATGGGGCACAACACAAAATGAGGAAAAACAGCTGTAAACATCCATTACTATTCAGCGGATAGAATGTACAATGTATGAATCTAGGAAAAGTGGAAATTGTCAAAAATAAATGGAATGTATAAAGATCAATATCCTAAGCATTAATCAGCTGACATAGACTGGTATTGGCCATTCTGAGCAAGAAAATCATATGATTTACTATGCCAGGAATGTCAAATACAAGAGGAGTGGCATTGCATTCATCATCAAAAGAACATTTCAAAATTTGTCTTGAAATACAAAGCTATCAGTCATAGGATAATATCCTTATGCCTAGATGGAAAACTAGTTACTACTACTATTCTTCAAATTTACACACCAACCACTAAAGCCAGTTATGATGAACTTGAAGAATTCCACCAACTTATTCAGTATGAAATTGATCAAATATATAATCAAGATATATTGATAATTACTGGTGATTGGAATGTGAAGCTTGGAAACAAAGAGGAAGAATCAGTAGTTGGAAAATATAGTCTCAGTGATAGAAATGATGCTGGATATCACATGATAGAATTTTGCAAGACCAATGACTTCTTCATTGCAAATACCTCTTTTACATAACAAAAAATGTAACTATACACCTGGACTTCACCACATGAAATACAGGGCATCAAACTGACTACATCTGAGGGAAAAGATGGTGGAAAAGATCAATATCATCAGCCAAAACAAGGTCAGGGGCAGATTGTGGAGCAGACCAACAATCGCAAGTTAAGGCTAAAGCTGAAGAAAATTAAAACAAGTTCATGAGAGCCAAAATATGACTTGAATATATCTGATCTGAATTTAGAGACCATCTCAGGAACAGATTTGATGCATTAGGTGACACCAATGACTGGAAACCAAGAGACATGTGGGATGACATCAAGAATATCATATAGACAGGAAAAGGTTATTAAGAAGATAGGGGGGAAAAAAAAAAGATGTTAGAAGGGACTCTGAAATTTGCTCTTCAGTGTAGAAAAGCTACACCTAATGGATGAAATTAGAAAGTAAAAGAACTAAATGGAAAAATTCAAAGGTCGATTGGAGGAGACAAAGTCAAGTATTGTAATGAAATGGGCGAAGACCTGGAGTCAGAAAACCAGCAGGGAAGAACATGCTCAGCATTTCTCAAACTGTAAAGAACTGAAGAAAAAGTCAAGCTTCAAATTGAAATATCAAAGGATTCTATGGACAAAAGATTGATTGATGCAGAAAGCATTAAAACAAGGTGGAAGGAATACAAAGAGTCAGTATTGTTGTTGTTGTAAAGTGCTATAGAGTTGGTTCCAACCTATAGTGGCCTTATATAGGGTTTCCGAGGAGCAGCTGTTAAGTTTGAACTTCCAAACTTGTGGTTCAGTCTAGTGTTTACCCTGAAACACCACACCAGAGTCTAGAGTCACTATACCAAAAAGAAATGGGTGATGTTTAACCATTTCAAGAAGTAGCATATGATCAAGATCAGATGGTATAGAAAGAAGAAGTCCAAGCAGCACTGAAGGCATTGATGAAATACAAGGCTTCAGGAATTAATGGAATACAAATTGCCAATTTTCAACAAACTGATGAAGCACTGGCAGCACTCATTCATCTATGCCAAAAAATTTGGAAGACAGATGCCTGGCCATTTGATAGGTAGAGATCCATATTTGTGCTCATTCCAAAGAGAGGAGACCCAACAGAATGCAGAAATGAATATCATTAATGTCACATGCAAGCAAAATTTTGCTGAAGGTAATTCAAAAAATGACTGTAACAGTACATTGACAGAGAACTGCAAAAATGTCAAGCTGTATTCAAGAGTATGTGCAACAAGAGGTAACACTGCTGACTTCAGAGGCACTTGGAGTGAAAGCAGAACATTTGAGAAAGATGTTTGTGCTTTATTGACTAAGCAAATACTTTGTGTGTACCATGACAAGCTAAGGGTTATATTGTGAATTATGGGTATTCCAGAACACTTAACTGTAACCTGTACATAGACCAAGAAGCAATTGTAAAAACACAACAAAGGGATACTGAATGGTTTTAAATCCAGAAAGGTGTGTGCCAGGGATGTATCCTTTCACAACACTTATTCAAGCTGTATGCTGAGCAAATAACCTGAGAAACTGGGCTACATGAAGAAGAATGTGAAATCAGGACTGGAGGAAGACTCATTAGCAACCTTCAATATGCAGATGATACAGCCTTTCTTGCTAGAAGTGAAAAGGATTAAAATGCTTACTGATGAAGATCAAAGACTAGAGCCTTCAATATGGATTGTACCTCAATGTATAGAAAACAAAGATCATCACAACTCTACCAGTAAATAACATCATGATTAATGGAGAAAAGATTGAAGTTGTCAAAGACTGCATTTTGCTTGGATCCACAATCAACAGTCATGAAAGCAGCATTCAAGAAATCACAAAAAGTATTTTATTAGGCAGATCTGCTGCACAAGACCTTTTTAAAGCGTTCAAAAGCAAAGATAGCAGTTTGAGTACTAAGGTACACCTGACCCAAGTCATGGTATTTTCAGTCACCTCATATGTATAGGAAAGTTGGACAATGAATAAGGAAGACCATAGATGAATAGATGCATTTGCATTACGGTGTTAGAGATGAATATCGAAAGTACCATGGACTGCCAGAAGAACTAACAAATTTGTGTTGGAAGAAGTACAGCCAAAGGACTACTTAGAACTCAGGATGGCAAGACTTTGTCTCTCATACTTTCAATATGTTGCTAGGAGGAACTGGTCTCTGGAGAAGGACATCATGGTTGAGAAAATGGAAGGTCAGTGACAAATAGCAAGGCTCCCAAGAAAACGGATTGACATAGTGAGGGCAGCAGTGGGCTGAAAGGTAACAATCGTGAGGATGGCACAGAATTGGACAGTGTTTCATTCTGTTGTGCTTGGGGTTTCGATGTTGGAATCAACTCAATGGCACATAACAGCCGCAACAACAACAACATAGCTCTTAATCAACAATAATGAAAGAAAAAAAGACCATTTAACTCTGATAATGAAATGTAGAGAGAAGAGTAACTATGTGTATCAGTGAGTTCTAGTTTTTTAGATGAATATGGTTAGGGCCATAGCCAGCTAGAATACAATTTAAAGGACAAAGAAGGTATGTGTGACCTCAAGCAATCTATTCTTTTTGTCTCAATGTGTCTCTTCACAAAATGGCAGTGATCGCTGTACTGATATTCCAGCATTATCAGGAGGCTTATATGAGCAAATATCTAAAAAGCAAGTAGAATAGGGTTGACACGTAAATTAAGGATTCTATGCAGGTCAGCTATTATAATTTTAATAATAACTAATCAATGTTTGTCATAAGGTATGGGATCAGAACTACAACTAAGGCATGCAAGTAAGTACTGTTGACCTACCCCTACAATGGGCTGTCCGAAAGTAGAAACATACAGTCCCTGCTTTCTCTACCCCCAAGATCATAGGATCACGAAAGAAACAGGAATCTCCTAATCCCTTTCATAAGTAGCCGAGTGGCACAGAGTTTAAAAACTCATCTGCCAACCAAAAGCAATTCAAACCTGTCAGCTCTTTCTCAGGAGACAGACGTGGCAGTCTTCTTTCATTAAGACTACAGACTAGGGAACCCTAGAAGGCTGTACTCTATCCTATAGGGTAACTAGGAGTTGGGATTGGCTTGATTGCACACAACAACCCTCTTCTTGCTCTACTATCTCTCTTTCTAATCCAAAATCACACTTATTAACCCTGGGAGGTGAAGTTTCAGAACAAATAATCTGAGGTTGGCTCGGTTTCATAGGTTACCTCCAGAGCAGTTATAATTTTTCTTATTCCTGCACTTTGATTAATTTCCCCTTCACTGGAGTTTCCAAATTCAGTTTGCTGCCAGCAAATCATTCAGAATTATGTTGATTTCTGCAAATACCCATATAGCTGCTTTCACCTTTAGGAATTATGCTTTAATGAAAAGCGTTGCTAATTTTTTTAGTGAGAAGGATTCTTCATGAAGTCACATGGGAAACTTCTTAGATGTACAGGTGGAACTATATTTGGGATTGCTTAAAATATGATGAAGAAGAATCTGATTCTGAGTGAGACTTATGAAGTTTCTAGAAATGGGCCATTACATTCTTATCAGGACAAACAGTAGATAAAATATCATATCATCTGAGTTCCCATTTCTATGTCTTTTTACTTCCCTGTATCAAGCAGGATACATGTTACTGTTTCCTATAGCTACTATAAGGAGCTCGAGTAGCATAGTGATTACGAATTGGACCACAAAACTTAAAGTCAGCAGTTAGAAACTACCAGCAGTTCTGCAAAAGAAAGATGGAACTTTCTGCTCCTGTAAAGATTTACAACCTCAGAAACCTTATACAGGGTCACTATGTATCGGAACCGACTCCACGGCACATCACCACCACCATCATAGCTACTATGGAATCCTGGTATGGTGCTGTGGGTTAATTCTTTGGACTGCAAGGTCAGTTTCAACTATAAGGTCAGCAGTTCAAACTTACCACCTGCTTCTCAGAATACAGGGTCCCTATGAGTCAGAACTGACTCTACAGCACTTAACAATAGCAACAATAGCTACTATAGAATGTGGGGCTTAGCTTCTATAAACTTGTTGAATTTCAATGTCCTCTTCTCTTTGAGATCTGGACTGGCTACACTATTTTAAATGGATTCCCTGGAACTCCTTACCCTGCTTTATTTTCCTCCAGGTATTTCTCAATCCAACACACTCTATATTTTACTTACATGTCTTGCTCATTTATCTGTATGTCTCCCAAAGATGGAAGGGATTTTTGCCCTTTTTATATAGTGCTGTGTTCCTAGCCCCAAGTACCATGCCTGACCCAATGTGAAGAACTCCAATCTCAGTTTTTGCCTTTAGATGGGAAAATAGAACATGTCTCTGTGATTCTCTGCATACTGTGAATTCACATATAAAGTCTTTATATGAATGAATGTGTCTTTTTTGAAAGAAAGAAAGAAAGAAAAGATTAGACTAAAGAACATTTAAGTGTCATTCTGAAACCTGGCAGTTATTTGAGCCAAGATGTAATATAGGGGCTTGTTCCAATGGCCTTTATTACTTACTCATCTGATATGTTATAATTTAGTAAATAAAAATGCCTCTTCAACTACCTTCCAGCTCATAGAAACACAAGACTCTATCCCACACACTCAGACAGAGCTTTGTGCAATTGTACAGGAAGTCTTTGCAAACCAAACTTTAAGTATTAAAGACTAGATAATTTCATTACTTAAATCTGTTCTGTTATTAACATTTCTTGTAAATCTCAGAATTCCTTTGTGGCTACATATTTTATTTGAAAGGTCACATTTCAGCATGCAAGGTTTGCTTACATCAATGACTCAAGACACACACTCTACAGACTCAATTCTGTGCCAAATTGATGATTGATGTATGAGACCTAGTCCTTTTGGCAGACTTGACTGATACATGTGACCATTGGAGAATTGTAAATGGAAGGGAGGGAGGTGGGAGTCTCTGAAAGGAGGGACCTCTTCTCATATAACTTTATCATCTAGAGTAAAGTCCAAGCACATTGAAGTCACTCAATACCTATTTGGTGATTAAATGAAAGCATGAATAAATATGATGAAATGCAAACAAGTACTAAACATGATTTTTTTAAAAAATAAAAAAGTCTGTAATGCAGTTGAAATTCTATCAAAAGAGCTCACTGGAGATGGTTTCATAGACAAGGCAAGACAGAAGTTGTACCTTGAAGGAAATTAAGTCTTCAAATGTTAAAACAGAGAGATAAGAAAATTCCTAACTAAAAGGAAATTTAGGCCTGTACACTTATCAGTTATGAAGTTCTGGTGGTGCAAACATTTAAGCAAGCCTTGGGTTTCTAATCAAAAGTTTGGCAGTTCAACTCCACCAGTGCTCCATGGGAGAAAGACATGGTCATCTACCTCTGTAAAGATTATAGCCAAGAGCATTCTAAGGGGCAGTTCTACTCTGTCGCATGGGATCACTATAATATGAAATTTTAACTTAAAAAAATTTCATTTACTAATAGTGTATCATTATTGAAATACTGGCACAAATCCATATTTCAAATAATCTTTTTGAAATTTTTTGGTTAACCTCTAGTCAGAGTAGACTAGACCATTTTATCTCGTAATATGATTGATGAGTTTTAGTAAGTGTAGGAGATATAGCAGTTTAGTCATTTTCTTGTTATTCAAGTTGACTGTCCATTGTGAGAGTTAGTTTGATTAAAACTAGATCATACTAGTCCAGGCACATAATCTGAACTATTGAAAGATGCTTAAAGTGAACAAATGAGTAAGAATACCTGGTGAAGAGGAGATAGACCTTGTACACCAAGGCTATGTGTGCCCATCATCTAACAGGTCCATTGAGGGGCCCAAGGTGAGACCACTGACCAAGTCTTCAACTTGGAGGTAGAGTTTATGAGTCACACATGTCTGGTTTATCCAGGTTGGATAAAATGAATATGTGGATATGTGGATTCAGAAAATGAATATGTGGGTATGGTGGTTGAGAGGTTTTGACCTGGCAAGGGAGGCTAAGGAGAATTTTTGCATATTTTTAAGAAAGAAGAAACAGGAAGCAAGTTTTATTTCAAAAAAATAATGTTTTCCTAGAAAAAAAAAAAAAAGAGAGAGAAAAATAAATCCCAAAAAATTCAGAGGAACCACGAGCAAAGCTTCTAATTCAGCTTCAGCTAGCCCCTGTAAACAAGTTCTTCATGGAACTGTCATGTGTTGGCTGAAGGCCTCTGGTTTTCTTTTGAAATATAGGCTTTTTTTCAATGTTCTTGGCAGGAGACAGCCAGGAGCTGCCTGACATACCTAGTGAGCCAGTTGGCCAACATGGAGCACTCATTTCACCATATTCTCCTGCTGGAAATTAAGAGCATCACCGATGCCTTCTCCTCCATCCTCGGCCCTCAGAGCAGAGACATCTTCTGCATGAGCAACAGCTTCACTGCCATTGCCAAACTCCTTACCCGACAGCTGGAAAATGTCAAGGCCGGAAGTGGCAGGTGAGCAGGAGTTCCTAGGGGCCTTGGGGTTTGTTGTGAATCCACAGAGGCACAGTACAGACTGTATGTTTGCCTGCGTAAGAGTGAAATTTCCCAAAGAAAGCCAAACACACTTTCTCAACATAGAGTTGCTGTCAAGTCCTGTTAAGTTGATTCTGACTCATAGCGACCCTGTGTAGTGTTTTAGAAATGCTGCTGGTGAGTTTGAAATGCTGACCCTGTGGTCCAAATCTATCTTGCAGTCCAGTGATTTATCCTACAACACCACACCAGGATTTCTCAACATAGATTATCCCCTGCATAAATTATGGCACTTCCCAGAAGTTTTTTTTCCAAATCTGTGATAACTAGAATATAACAACAACAAAAATAAATTTCTCAAAGATGCACAAAGTTTGGTAAAGAAGTTAGAATGTAGTGTAAGTTATAGTGTTTTATATCCCTCATTTACTCATTCAACAAGTATTTAATGATTGACTGCTATGTACCAGGTAGCTGAATATACACATATAGAAAGGGAAGATATGGTTCCTATCACCAAGGGATTCAAGTAGCCCTGGTAATGTAGTGGTTTAGTAGCTGGGTTGATAACTGAAAGGCCAGTGGTTCGAATCTACTAGCTGCTGCACAGGAGAAAGATGAAGCTTTCTAGTCCAGTAAAGATTTCAAGCCTTGAAAATCCTATACAGGGAGGATATGAGTCACAACTGACTCAGTGGCACATAACCACCACCAAGAAACTCACTGCCTAGTATAGGAGACAGACATTTAAATGCATAATTAGAGAATAGTGAGAAGGGAAGCTAATCCAGATGGATTAAAGGAGTTTGTAGGAAAGAGAGCATTAAGTGTATTTCCTTCTACCTGGAAGAGGGAAAGGTGTGAATCTGGGTTTAGGTAAAGTTTTCCAAGGAAGTAATATTTTGAATCAGATCTTGAAAGATGACCAGATATCTTTGGGCTGTATTTGTGGGCAGTGTGTGAAAGAAGATGGTGCTTTCTGGAAATAGAAGTTATTTTGAATGATGAGGGTGTGTGTTACAAGGAGAGTAACATTAGCAGTTGCCAACCAGGTGGTAGGCAGAGATAGTGGTAAGTGAGCCTTACATGTCTTCTGACTTCACTTTTTTGTGCTGCTGTGACAAATATACCAAAATGGAAGGCTGTAATGAACAGAAACTATTTCCTCAAAGTTACGGTAGCTAGGAGTCTGAGTTCAAGGTGCTGACTTTAGGGGAAGGCTCTCTCTGTCTGCATTTGTGGAAATTCTTATCTCTGTTTTTCTAGACTGAGTTTTCCTCGGTTCCTTAGTGGTCTCTATGTGGCATCTATCTTTGCTCTGATTTGTGTCTGTCTAATTTGCTCTTTTTATATCTCAAAAGTGATAAGGTTTTAATATACACCCTATGCTTGGAGTCCTGGTGTGGTGCTGTGGGTTAATGTGCCAGATGAAATCCTGTTTGAACTGCAAGGTCACTGGTTCAAGCTCACCAGCTGCTCCTCAGAAACCCTATACAGGGTCGCTATGGGTCAGAATTGACTTGACAGCACTTCACAACACAACAACAACATGCTTATAGGGGCCTATTCCCAAATGGGATTATGTCCATAGATACAGGAGTTAGGATTCCAACACATATATGGGGTGGGGGGAGGGCAGAGGGGAGCACAATTCAATCTATAATACTATCCTAAAAGTTTGAGTTTCACACAGTAGGCGATAAAGAGTTGTGACGTTTTTTGTGACATTTTGTGCATGACAGGGTTTGGATCTGATTCATGTTTCAGAAAGCTCACTCTAACCCCAGTACAGAGAATGTCTCAGAAAGAGACAAACTGGACAGGTGGACCCTTCCATTTGTGGGGGAGGGACTCAAAGAATGAGACAGAGTGGGTGAAAAGAAAAGGCATAAGACAGACATACTCCATACTAATAAGGAAGAATTAATATGCCTTGATAATGAATGGGTTGTGAGAGAAGAAAGAATCAGAAATTATTCTGAGGATTCCGGCTGAGGGGCTTGGATGGATGGTGGTGTCATACCAGTGTGAAAGAGGTCAGGAAGACAATAGTTTGTTGAGGGTGAAGGATCAAGGGTAGATGTATAGAAAGGGAAGAGAAAAGGATGGGACTTGAGAAGGTGCTAAAACAGAAATATCAGTGAAGAGGCTTATGAGAAGTGGTTAGACAGAAGACAATCAATGAAGGATGTTAGTACCAATGCTATGGGAACACCAGAATGAGAAGGAAGTCAAGTGCTGCAGAGAGATCAAATGAGGAAAAGACAGAAAAGTGTCCAGTGGTTCTGGCCATGAGGAAATTATTGATTAATGTGGCGAATAAGCTGTCAGTGGTATAGAGGGGCAGAAAACAGGATGCCTAGGTGTTGCAGACCGTGTAGGCCTGGTCAGAGGTTCGAGACCCTATAGGCCCGATCTAGCCACTTGGCAGTCAATAGCAAATTGTTTTTCATCTTAGTATTCGGTTATGTTATTATTAATTGCAAATATGAACCCTTAATATCCACAGAGAAATATTAGAACCTCCTAAAAGCCGAGACTAAAGGTCAAGCCTTTCTCCAAAGGATTAACTAAAAATATCTTAGCTACTTCACAGTTCTTTGTTCTACAGACAAAAAAAAGCCATCCTCCCTGAATCTCTCCCAAGTGTTAGCTATTCAGCCAAGTTCCTGAAAACCTGGCTCAGGAAGCCCAAACAGCGGGACTCCGCCCAAGCTTTTGTCCTTACCTCTCACCTTCCCCCAACTGAGCTCAGGGGCTATAGATAATGTTAATTGAGCCTGAGAAACCAAGTTGCTGACCTGGGATTCAAACCAGCGAAGTACAATGTAAAGTTACCTGAATGTCTGGAAAAGTACTGATGTTAGCTGTACCTTGCCTAAGTCCCTCCCAGCTTGGTGTGAAGCTCCTCCCCTAAATAAAACAGAGGTCCAGGCCTCCCCAGGTGTGCATTACAAGATGGAGGGCATGCAGTAAAGATTGCAGGGCAGTGAGTTGCTGCCTGCAGAGACCACGATGCCTGTACTCCCAAGTCTGCCCACCAATGATGTATCTACCCTGGCTTTGGGGTGCCTCATTGTCCCCCTCTTTCTGTCTGCCTGTGTATTCTTTTGCTATCTCTATCGCCATTGGATCTCCCCTCCTCGTGAACCAAACACTCGTGAACAACACAACTATGTCGAGGTCAGACCCCGACACCTAGGGTCAAAGAGAGTGTGGATACATTACATGAAACTGACTCAAGAAGTTTGTGAAAGAAAATAAACAAAATCATATGTGAGAGGCTTTACTATCTTTTGAATCAGGAGAGACGTGAAAAGGTTTGTAACTTTCAGAAGTTACAAAGTATTTTCACAAACATGATCTCATTTGATCGTTACAACAACTCTTAAGAGGTAGGAAGGATAGATATTATTATTCCTATTTTACAGACAAAGATACAGAGAATCATTATTCCTTGGCCTTTGGCTTAGATCAAGTGAAATGTGGCTCAAAGACTGATTAAATATCTTTGCAATTTTACACAGCTATTAAGTGCTGGATGGCACTGTAGGATAAGCAGTAGACAAGATTGGTTTGATTCACAAGTAGGTGGTTCAAACTCCTCAGTCGCTCCTCAGAAACCCTGTACAGGATCAATATGAGTCAGAACCAACTTGACTTAACAACAACAACATTAAGTGTTAGAACTTGAGCTCAAACCCCCATCTTAAAACTACTCTGCATTGGAAGGCATTCAGCTCTTGGAGGAGAGGCAGGGCCCATTTGAAACTAACATCACATTTTGTGCATTTTGGTGATAACAAATGATGCATATCATTTCCATATATGAAACAGGATCCAAAAAGCACAAGAAGACCCAGAAAACTCCAAACCAAACTAACTCACTACTGTCAAGTCGATTCTGATTCATAGAGACCCTAGAGAACATTCTGCCACATCTTTCTTATGCTGAGACACTGATGGGTTTGAACTTTGGGGTTAAGAGCTGAGCGCTTTAATTAGCCACGTGTCATCAGGGCTGCTAGAAGACCCAGAGAGGGGAAAAAACAACCATAAAATCATACAAATCAAGAGGATTAAATCTTCATGTTCTCTTTAAGAACATTCATGAAACTTCCCAGGTCATCAAGGTTATGCTCATCAAAAAGTTAGCAGTAGCTGAAAGACATGACTTATGAAAAACAAGGTGTGTCATTTTGTCCTTACAATGATGGAACTGGTGGATGTGTCCAGGCCAAATAGTGGGGCTGGTTGATGGCAGAAGGTTGATGGCCCAACAGGAGTATTGACTTGTTATGCTTACACTTAAAAATGCTAAGAGTAATGTTGAACTTAAGGGTTTAAATGAGATTCCGTGGTCATTGATCATGTCCAGATGAACAAAGTCCCCCAAATGTACCACCATTCTTAAAGATTTCATGATCATATCAATCCATATATGAGCTCCTTCTGACACACTGAAATGATTGTTACTTAAAATAACAATTTTTCCTCAACCAGAAAAGGAGGTTGCACAGAAGAAAAAGATGCCCCAGTAGAAACTGAAGAAATAAAATCTTACAGCTCAGAAATATATTCATCACATAATAAATGCAAATAAATATAAAAGCAGAAATAAAACAAAAAACACCAGAAATCATTTTGACAAAATAGTGAGCATTTAGTCATGTGGGTCCACTTGGTGCAAAAGACACCATGGAGGTCCCAAAAGGTACAAGGTACCATCTCTGCCAGGAGGATATAATGAGGCTTTTGTAGAAATACATACAACATATAATGGGGCATGAGAGATGTATTGACCAACATCTGGGGAATTGGAGAATGTTCTACAGAGACAGTGAAAACTGAGTTCATTCCATTCTTATTGACTACCTTCCATATGCCAAGCATTTTGTCAGTCATTAGGCTAAATTGCACAGGATGAATGAGCATTCCCCAGAGAAGAAAAGAAAGGGCATTCCAAATAGAGAGGATAGAGAATGCATGCAAGCACTTAGGGGGCTTGAGAATGAGAGACAGACCTAGTAAAAGCAAGTGGTTCTATGTGGCTGGAGCAAGTCTTCAGGGATAGAGTGGGAGAGCAAGCTGAAAAGTTGAGGAAAAAAGCAGACTGTCTGAGATCTTACATGCTATTATGAAGCAAGAAGTCTATCCTATAAGCAACATGGAGGCTTGGAAAGATTTTAATTCAGAGAATAATCATTGCTCTTAGTAGGTTTCAGGTGAGCTTCCAGAGTAAGACAGACTAGGAAGAAAAGCCTAATTATCTACTTCCAAAAATCAGTCAATAAAAACCCTATGGATCACAGAGGTCCAATCTACAACTGATCATGGAGATGATAAAGAACCAGGCAGTACTTTGTTCAGTTGTGCATGAGGGTACCATGAGTCAAATGCCAACTCAACAGCAACTAAAAATAACAAGGCACTAAATGAATATTTTGTGAATAAAGAAGTGACTAACACTGAGGAGCACTGGATAAATTTGGCTGAAGCAGTAAGGTGTGGAGGCAGAGAATGGATAGGATGCTATTGTTAAAGCCTTAATAGAAAGTGAAGAGGACCTGGACAAAGTCAGTGGTGGAGAGTCCAAACAGTCGGGGCAGATCATTAAGTGAGAGAGCTCAGTATTGTGAGGAAATGACCACCAATGTTATGTGGATGAAAACCCACAAATGTCTAACTTGAATGGTTGCATAAAATGGAAGATAATGCTGATAGTCACAAAAAGTGATAGTGAGAAGGAAGAGCCCATCAAGGAGGATGTCTTAGCCCCACTATGCACAGAGAATATTATCTGACCACCATGATCATCAAAATCAGCTGTGGGTTTGTCTGAAGAAGACAAATTTTAAATGTCCCTTTCTCTCAACACCATAGGTTTACTTGAACATACAAAAATGTAACATTGCCAGCTTCAATGTAGACATGCCTAAAACCAGGATTTGTCAACCTTGGCAGTACCTTGATATTTGTGGTATATAATTCTTGGTTGTGGAGGCTCTTTTAAGCATTACAGCCTATTAACCAGCATTGCTGGCCTTCACCAAGTAGATACCAGTAATACCATCAATTTCTAACTGTGACAGCCAATAATGTCTCAAAAAAAATAACAAATGACTTCTGGAAGATCAAATTGTCCCAGGTTACAAACCACTACTATATGTATATATATATATACGATTCCATAATAGCATTTTAACAGACCCATTATGGCCTAGGTAGCCACAACTTAAACATGGCAGCCTCTAAGAAATTCAAGGAGGGCATCATAAAGAGAAGATCCATCATTTATATGCAAACACAAAATCACTGTTGGCCACTTTTCATGATGCTGTAGTTTCAGAACTTTAGTTTAGAAACTCCGCAGCCAGTGTCTGGAGGCGCTATTCTGTAATTTGTGCAGAGTAACCTGCATAATTCTCCTCTCGTTGATGTCTGGTCGGTCAGTGCATCGCAAGTGAAAGTTTAGGTACATGTTCTAGCCAGTGGTCCAATGATGCCTGTTCAGTCTATGCATCAGACGTGAAAGTTCAAGCACCTGTTCTGGTCAGTGGTATTTCCTCTTGCTAATGCTTCTACAAATTCAAGGCATCAAGAGACAAATTGACATTGGTGAGGTTACATGCATAAGAAGGTGTGTATAAGTAGAAAAAGAAGATATATAGGAGAGATATACTAAGCATTTTAACAGAAAACTGATTTTTTTTTAGACCCAATCCAATTAACCATAAATAATTTCCCTAAGAAAAGAAAAAAACTGACATATATAGGTAGGAGGGAAACAAAAGTCTATCAAAATGTGAACCTGCATATATGAAAAAACATGTCTCCTGACCCCTTTGCTATTTTCTGGGGGAAGAAAAGACACAACTAATTGTAAAACGATGAAAAGGTCACCGCTCATCCAGCAGAGCAGCACCATTACCATCACCACCTCAACCTTTCTCAATTCAAACTACTTCTCACAGCTAACTGTCAATCTTCTTCTAATCAATTGTAATTATTCGGTGGGAACCTCAAATCACTGGCGTGGACAACTAGCCTTCTGTATTAACTGCTCATCCTCCCTGGGATAGTTGCTATGGCTTCTTTCCCAACATTTTGTTTCCTGAATGGCCTTCATTGTTACCATTAGCTTCAGTAATTTTAATCTGTGCCTGCTTAACCCCCATCCCAAGCAGAAGGTCTACACTTTTGTCTAAAGAATATAGAAAAGTCTGATCCTTACAATCATGAGGGAAATGAACAAGTGAGGAGAACTTGAAAGAAAATTAAAGAAGTTAAAATTCAAAACAGATGTCATCTAATTTACAAATCTGACACATAGCCCAGCCAGCAGGCCACACTTTAGACTTCGGTCCAAAACTACAAGATTATCAAAATAAAAAGCAATTAGCATCCTAGAGAGAAAGAAAAATTGAAACAGATAGGAGCCTTCCTTGTGCCAAATGTCTCTGAAAAAAAAATTAAGGAGATTTGAGATGCACCAGGCAAGCACATCACACTTTTCCTGCCCCTTTGTTTTTCAAAGACTCTTCATATCTAAGTAATAAACCAACAGAGGTGAAATACTGAACCAACCAAGCAAAGCACTTAGAATTTTAAGTTTTAAAATTTATTCTGGAGACGCAAAAGAAGTGTGGCAGAATTATAGATTGCGAATGAGGTCAGAACAGAGGAAGGTGAGATGGTGAAAGCTGTTCGTCCCCTAATAATAGGATGTTGGCTTACCTGGACCCAGGTAAAACAGGGAAGAAGAAGCTGAAGAGGAGAGGCCGAGCACCTGGCAATTATGTGATTGGCCGAGCAGCTGGCTGATCATTCTACTAAAAGCCAGCCTTTGGCAAATGAATCTAGTGCCAGCAGTCTGCTATAATCAGACATCATAAGAGCTGAGGACAGTTGTGGCAGGTGGTTTTATAAGAGACTAGGTTCAGGCCCCAAATTAAATTGTTGGTAGTTATCTACTTAGCATTGACTTGTGGCAGCCTTATGTGCTCTTGTAACATAAAAATTGAGGCATGAAAACTATGGAAAGAAAGCAAAGATGAGAAGGTAAATAGAAGAAATGAGAAAAGATAGGGAGAAAGGATGGAGATGGGGAAAAGTAGAAGGGAAAACTAAAGAGATAAAAAAAGGGAACTGCCAGCTCTGCCTCTTTAAGCACAGCCCCAAGTCTCAGAACAGTTTCAATTTCTTCAGATTCAGCTTTCAAAAAAATGTATAAAGCTAATGGCAATCAAAAACAAGCAGGAAAGGTAGTATTAATCTCTCATAAAATAGACTTTAAGGCAAATACCAGCATAAGAGACAAAGAAGGACATTATATCTTGATTAAAGGTCAATTGAACAGAAAGACATAACCACAATAAATGTCTGTACTCTCAATAAAATAGCCTCAAGGCACAGAAATCAACTTTGAAAAAGTTGAAGACAGAAATTGGCAACTCTACAATAATAGTAGGACATTTAACTACACCACTTTTCATAAGGACAGAACAATCAGAAAGAAACTTAACAAAGACAATACAACCAACCAACTTGACCTCATAGACATACACTGAGCACTCAACCCAACAACAGCACAATAGTCATTCTTTTCTAGTACTCATGGAACATTCTCCAGAATAGACAATATTGCCTCAAAGAAAATCTCAATAAATTTAAAAACATTAAAACCCTACAAAGTACTTTCTCAAATCCCAAGGTTATAAATAAAACATATAAAAGTTGAATAACACCTTGCTTAACAGCTACAGAGTAATGGAAGAAATAAGAAATGAAATTTTGAAAATTCTTTAATCAAATTTGAACAAAACCACAATATACCAAAATTTGGGGGATACAACAAAATCAGAGGTCAGACATTCAAACAGAGGAAAGAAGGAAATCAACACCTTAACCCAACAATTAGTACAATAGGAGCAAAATAAGCCTACAGTCACTAGAATAAATGAAATAATGGTTGGGAGTAAAAATAAATGAAAACAAAAACAGGAAAATAATAGAAAGAATCAACAAGAAAAGAAGTTGGTTCTTTGAAAGGATTAAAAAATTGACAAGTCACTAGTAAATATAACAAAAGAAAAAAGGAGAATATGCAAATAACATGAATAAGAAATTATATGGGTAATGTCACAATAGAACCAAAGGAAATAAAAAGGATAATAACAGAATATTATGAAGAATTGTACTCCAACAAATTTGAAAATCTAGAAGAAAGGGACAAATTTTTAGAAACACACTACCTACCTAAATGAACACAGACTGAAGTAAAAAATTGTATAGACCTATAACAAAAGAATGGAGCTCTGGTAGCACAGTGGTTACAAATCGGGCTGTGAACCTCAGGGTCAGCAGTTCGAAACTGCCAGCTGTTCCGCGGGAGAAAGATGAGGCTTTCTGCTCCCGTAAAGATTTACAGCCTTGGAAACCCTGTACAGGGTCACTATGAATCGGAACCAACTCCACAGCACATAACAACAACAACATAACAAAAGAAGAAATCAATCAAGTCATGAAAAACTTCCAACAACAAAAAAGTCTGGGCTCAGATGGATTTACCTTATGAATTCTAAAAAACAAAACTGATACCAATTCTACTCAAATTATTCAAGGTTACATGAAAGGATGGAAAACTTCCAGATTCATTTTATCAAGCAAGCATAACTCTGATACCAAAACCAGGCATTGTTGTTAAATGCTGTGAGTTAGTTCTGACTCATCTTGATCATGTATAAGGTTTCCACGGAGTGGCTATTGAGCTTAAACTGCTAACCTTGAGTTCAAACCAAATTTGCAGTCCAGCACATTAACTCACAGTACCACGCCAAAACTCCTGATATCAAAACCAGGCATAGACATCATGAAAAAAGAAAATTATAGACCAATATCCCTCATGAACATAGATGGAAATTCTCAATAAAATTGAAGCCAGTAGAATCCAACAACATATTTAAAAAAAACAACAACAACAAAAATTATGATCAAGTGGGGTTTTTACCAAGGATGCAAAGTGGCTCAATATTAGAAAAACAATCAATATAATGTACCACATAAATAAAAAAAAGAAAAAGAACCAAATAATCATGTTAATTGATGTAGAAAAGGCGTTTGACAAAATTCAACACCCATTCCTGATTAAACCACTCAACAAAATAGGAATAGAAGGTAAATTCCTCAACATAATTAAGGGCATATACACAAAATCAACAGCCAACACCATTCTCAATAGTGAGACACTAAAACCATTCGCCTTATGAACAGGAACCAGACAAGGATGCCGTTTATCCCCACTCCTATTCAATATTGTACTGTAAGCCTTAGCCAGAGCTATAAGGCAAGAATAGGAATTTAAAGGCATCCAAATTGGCAAACAAGTAAATCTCTCTCCACTTCCAGATATGATCCTATACTCAGATAATCCCAAACACTCAGCAAGAAAATTACTGGAATTTATTGACAGGTTCAGTAAAGTTGCAAGGTACAGGATCAACATGCCAAAAGTAGTTAGATTCCTTTACACTATTAAAGATTTCTTTTCTGAAAAAGAAATCAGGAAAACACTAACTACCTAAAAGATGAAATATTTAGGAGTAAATCCAGCAAAGGAAATCAATAAAACTATAAAACAAGCATCATCTGGTATCCTGAAAGCTCATGAGTAGCTAGCTGTTTAAGGTGCAGCTATTGGTCTCTCCATGTGTGGAAGAAAGAAGAGTGGTAAAAATTGAAGTAGTTTGGAATCAGTGCAATGGACTAATAGAACATGAAAACATCAGTCTACACAACTCCAAAACCAGAACTAGATGGTGCCCAGTTACCACTACCAACTACTCTGAAAGGGATCACCTTTCAGGGTCCTGGATAGATTGAGAGAAAATGTGGAGCAAAACTCAAAATTATTTTAAAAATAAAAACTGGACCTAGTCTTCTAGTCAGAAAGAGAATGGAGGAACCTGAGACTATGGCCCTCAATCACTTTTCAGGTCTGGAAAGGAACTCACCCATGTGACCCAATTTTCATCAAAGTAGTGAATAGCTAGATAGGCAGAACAATGACACTAGTAAAGAATGCTCATCATGAAATGATCCATCATTCAAAATCAAAAGAGCAACATTTTCTGACTGAAAAAGTTGAGAAGAAATGGGAAGGTGGGTGGAATGCAAATAGGAACCACAGAGAGAAAGCAAGATAACTGTGGTTGTATGGAAGGGATTGCAGTCATTGAGATGAAACAAAGTGTATGGTTTGTTGAATGTAAGACTGATGATGTTGTCTGTAAACCTTCACTCAATTCACAATCAAAAGTTTAAAAAAAAAAAAAATTACTACAAGACACCAAAATAGACCTACAATAATTGAAGAATATATCATGCTTTTTGATAGTAAGACTTAGCATTGTGAAAATGTCAATATTACCCAAAGCAATCTATAGATATAATGCAATCCCAAACCGGATTCCAACATCATTCTTTAAAGAAATGAAAAACTAATCTCTAACTTAATGTGTGGTGCTATAGGATAAGCACTGGCCCGCAAAGTCTATTTGAATCGTAAAGTGACAACTCAAATCCACCAGCTGCTCCTTGAAAACCCTGTATAGGGTTGCAGGTAAGTAAAGCACTACTAAAGAAGAACAAAGTAGGATGCCTTTCACTTCCTGTCTCAAAGCCTACCACACAGCCACAATGGTAAAAATAGTCTGGTACTGGTACAATGAAAGATATATAGATCAATGGAACAGAATTGAGAACTCAGAAGTGAATCCATTCACATACAGTCAGCTGATCTTTGATAAAGGGCCAAAATACACTAAATGGGGAAAGGATAGTCCCTTCAACAGATGTTACCGGCAAAACAGGAAATACATTTGCAGAAGAATGAAATATGACCCATATCTCACACAATGTACAGAAATGAACTCAACGTGGTTTAAAGACCTAAATGTAAAACCTAGAAAAGTGAAAAAATAGAAACAAACTTAGGGGCTCTGATACATGGCATAAATGCATTATCAAACATAACTGAAAACACACAAACAACAGAAGATAAAATAGATGACTGAGACCTCTTAAATATTAGACACTTATATGCAGCAAAATATTTCACCTAAAGTATAAAAAGAGGGCCCCCAGACTGAGAAAAAATATTTGGCAGTGATATATTGTACAAAGGACTACTTTCTAAAATTTACAGAACATTGCAACATCTCAATAAGAAGACAAACAATCCAATTTAAAAATGGGCACAGGACATGAACAGACACTTCACCATAGAAGACATTTTGTTGTTGTTGTTAAGTGCCATCAAGTCAGTTCCGACCCATAGTGACCCTGTATAGGATTTCCAAGGAGCGAATGGTGAGCTTGAACCATTGATCTTATAGTTCAAACAACTTTGCAGTCTGGCACATTAACCCACAGCACCACACCAGATCTTCAAGAAGACATTTAGGCAGCCAAAAAACATATAAAGAAATCCTCATGATCATTAGCAATTATAGAGATATAAATCAAAACAGCAGTGAGATTCCATAATACCCCAACATTAATAGCAAAGTTCAAAAGACAGAAAACAACAAATGCTAGTGAGAGTGTGGAAAATCTGGGACCCTGTTACATTATGTTGGGATGGTAAAATGGTGCAACACTGTGGAAAATGGTATGATAGTTTCTCAAAAGTTGGAAATAGAAATACCGTATGACTTAGCAATCCCTCTACTTGGCATGTATCCGCAAGAAATGAGTTGTGTCATGAATAGATATATGCACACCCATGTTCATTGCTATTCCCAACAGCAAAAAAATGAAGACAGCCTAAATACCTATCAACATAAGAATCAGTAAACTTTGGTACATACACACTGTGGCATACTACTCAACATTGAAGAATAAAGAAGAATCTGTGAAATACTTCATAACACAGTTTAACCTAGAGGACATTATGCTGAGTGAAATTAGTCAATCACAAAAGGACAAATATTGTATGGAAAAATTACTGTAAGAAGTCAAGAAAAGATTTTCACGCTAAAAGAAACATTTTTTGATGGTTGACAGGGTGAAATGAAAGGGAGAATTCAATGGCTAGAGGGTACGCACAGTTAACCTGAGTGAAGGGGAAGGCAAAATACAATAGGGAGATTGGCATAAGAAAATGACAGTAGGGGAAGACACAGAGAGCAGTACAAGAGTTAAACAGAATAGAAGTAAATACTGTTGACTGATGGTACATGAAGGAGATTACAATCACTGAACAATTAAAACTATATTTTAAAAAATTGTGTAGTTGTAAAAAACCTGATTTTTGTATAACTAAAATAGTATGATGCTTTTGTTTGAATGGCTTCAAAGTTTTGGGTTATTGTAAATGTTATGCTATGAACAGCAAAGAAATGGATTTCAGCACTGAGCCAGGGATTTGATTCAATGTGTGGTCCGTATGTATAGCATAGCCAAGCAACATAACCTGTAAAGACCCTTTTCAAACCCTTTGTTTGCTACGGTTTCAATGTTCCCACCTTGACCTTCTGGGAAACACAGAACCTAACTCTGGTATAAGAGGCACCCCCACAAAACATTACCCAAGAGCTCAAGAATGATGGGTCTTTGCTGAGTCCACAACAGAAATTGCCAGCTTAAATCAGATAGTCAGAAAGCAGGGGCCAAGTTTCCCCTACAAATTTGCAAAAATTATTGTGCCTGGGATCTGATCAAGCTGTTACACAACTCCTTGTTTGTGGTGGTGGTAGCTGCCATTGAACCAATTCTTACTCATGTGATGGAATAGAGCGACCTCACAGGATTTCCTAGGACACTCTCACTCATGTTAGGTGAGCAACAACAAAATCCTTACAACAATGAAGTATTTTCATATGTATTAGGGTTATAGAGGCTTCATATTAAAGCCTAATGGAGTAAAGTTTACAGACAGTCGAGCACAAGGTGAAATTATCTACCCAACCCCTATATACCTCTAGGTCCATGTTAGTTCCTTGGAAGGGAGAGACCATGAATGCCCAAATATCAACCCACAGAGTTTTCTGTCATTTCTTCCTTTAGTCTGACCCAATGTGTCTCAAATTTTAGTGTACATTCTGTAGGAAAGGCACTGGACTGATAACCACAAGATCAATGGTTCAAGCCCACCAGCAGCTCCTTAGAAACCCTATATAAGGTCACTATGAGTCAAAACTGACTCACCAGCACTTAACAACAATAACCCACTTGTATCTTATGACAAGAACAGTTTATGCTGAAAACATTTAATATTAACAACTTACAAAGATATCCATAAAACAGGGAGACCATTCCCAAAGAGTTAAAAAGGGAAGTTGGTAGTTAAGAGGGGTCTTGCAGAACAACTAGATGGTGCCTAGTTACCGTTATTGAACATCAAAGACTTTATAGAAAAATTCTGATCAATAGGGGAAACATGCAAAATAGAATTTCAGTTTTCATTAACTCCAAACTTTCTAGAGTCATAGAGACTGGATGAACCCCAGAAACTATTGTTCTAAGATAAACTTTAAACATCAAACCAAAAATATTCCCTGAAGCCTTCTTAAAACTAAATAGTGTTGCTTAACTAGCAAAGAATGTCCGTCTTGAGCATTGTGATCTTTCAAGAGCTCTCTATCTGGGAACAAATTGACAATAGCAACTCAGACATTTAGGTGGAAATCTTAAGGGGCAGTGAGTTTATTTTCATGGAGGAGGAGCCATTTGGAAAAGGAGGATGAGAGTAGTTGCACAATTCGAAGAAGGTCATCAACATCACTCAGTTGTACCTGGAGAAACGTTAAATGGGTACAGGATGTGCTGTGTATATTCTCAACAACAAAACAAACTATTTAAAAAAAAAAAAGTTAGTATGCATGAGAGTTACAGTGTAGCTTTTGCCTATTCTTCCTTAAAATGATACCATTCCTTTCTAAAATGTGTCTCTCTTCCTATTGAATGATGCCATTCTCCAAGACTCCAATTTGGTATTACTTCTCCGTGGGATCTCCCTCACACACATTAACCCTCAATAATCTTGCTTTCCCTAGTCCTTGGAGAAGGAAATCATGCTTGGTAAAGTGGAGGGTCAGCAAAAAAGAGGAAGACCCCCAACTAGATGGATTGGCAAAGTGGCAACAGCAATGGGTTCAAGCTTAACAATGATTGTGAGGATGGCATAGGACCAGGCAGTGTTTCTTTCTGCTGTGCATAAGCGCTATGAGTTGGAATTGACTTGACAGCACCTAACAACAATAACTCATACGGTCTTCAGATTCCTCCAGCACCCACATTCCTGTTCTGGAGCACTAGTTATCTTTCTGTGTTTTCCTCTAATCTCCCCAAACTTAAGAAAGAATATTCAGAGTCTGTTTTCTGTAGAAGGAAAGTAAGTTCTTAAGAGTGCTTAGCTTACAAGAACTTCCATTTGAGGGGGACAAGATATGTTTATACAAAGAGAAATTGATTCTTTGAGAGCAACTGTTGGCTCAAGGAATGTATGTGTACATTCAGGATCATAATTAAAAACATATGATGTTCTTTAAGCATTGCCCCCTGCTTAGACAAAGCTGAATGTAATTCCCCAGCCTAGGTAAATTTTAATAAGAAACAAGTATATCTTTTCAGTCTAGAGAAGTCCACAATAGTCACTTGCATAAAAAGAAAACCATACCAGCCGTTTATGGTGGTAGTGGTGGCTGTTGTTACTTCTCCATGCATAAGGAAGAAAGCAATGACTGCAGGATTTTCCCTCTCCTCTTACTGAAGAGGTTAAGTCTGACATGTGGCACAATTTATGTCCCATCTGTTCTTCATTTACTCAGCCATTTGTTCTTCCTTTAAGCAGCATTTATGGTGATGTGAAGGTCTGTAAAGGTATTTCAGGAATCCATTTATCAGCCAAAGATGTAGGTGGGAGACATCATTATCAGCTTTGGAGACACTGAAGTAAACTCAGGGAGTGCGGCACCCTGGAGGGGCTGACCCGGTCATGTGTGAACAAAGGGGAGTGATGGGGTGCCAGAGGGCATCCCTACCATGGAGTATGAGCAATACAATTACAACCTCTCCAGGGGATCCTAACCTGCTCCTGTAACAAAACAATAATGCTCAAAACACAAAAAGAGAACAACTTTTCATCACGTTCCTATAGCTTGGCCTCCAAGTTCAGACAAGATAAGGAACACCAAAATTAGAACTAGAAGGAAGAGGGAAAAGCAGGCTTGTCAGGAAAGAAGGGAAAGGGACTTGACCCTCTCTGGCCACTTGTGGGATGAGTCACAGCTGAGGCTACATGAGTTCTTACTTGACTCTAATGACGTCACTATTTGCCATTTTACTTTCCCAAATACTCCCTGTTTCTTTTTGATATCTGTACTAATTGAGCTTTGAAGTTGACATCTGCATGACATTTTCTGAGTTTCCAGCTTTGGTTATAAAAGGAGGACAAAGTTTAGTTTTTGAATCAGTTTGAAATGCTCAGTGATAATGTATCAACTCTGTTCTGGTGTCTGGTTCCTACAGGATGTTACTCACAGATGTTGTTGTTGTTGTTAAGTGCCATTGAGTCGGTTCCGACCCATAGCGACCCTGTACAGGGTTTACGAGGGTCTAAATCTTTACGAGAGTAGAAAGCCTCATCTTTCTCCTGAGGAGCAGCTAGTAGTTTCGAACCGCTGACCTTAAGGTTCGCAGCCTGATTCGTAACCACTACGTTACCAGAGCTCCTTACTCAGAGATGTTAGGGAGCAATAATTCTTGTTGGTTACTGGAGTAGCACTAGTCTCATCATATGTGTAACTTATTCCTGGGGGAGACTTAGATGCATCCTGAACCAAGGATGTACTGAGAAGCAGTGTGGGGTGTACATGTGTGAATTTGTGAAGTGGGTGGCCTCTGAAGGCAGACTACCCACTGTCATTCCAATTGTGTCATAGCTATCATAGAGAAGTTCAGAGGCTATAATTCCCTTCCAGGAACAGACAACCTTGTGTTTCTTCTGCGGAGCAGCTGATGGATTGCAATTACCAACTGCTTGTGTCACCTTCAGAAAGCTACTTAACATCTCTGTGCCTCAGTTTCCTCATCTAGAAATGAAAATAATAGTAAAGCCTGCCACACTGGATTGTGGAGAAGTAAGACTTCTAGAGCAATGAGTGCATAAAAAATTCAGCTAATATTAACTATTAAGATTAATCTACAACTTGTCTACCACTTGTGGTGGCTTGTGATGTTCCTGTGATGCTGTAAGCTATGCCACTGGTATTTTAAATACCAGTAGGGACACCCATGGACTCTTGGAGTGGCACTTTAGGACCACAAGTTCAGGTCGGTAGTTCAAACCCACCTGCTGCTCCTCAGAAACAGCATCACGAGTCAGAACTGACTCAATGGCACTTAATAACGACAATCTTATCCATATGAACAGGTTTCAGCTGAGGTTCCAGATGAATACAGACAGGAAGAATGAAAGGCAGACTACTGAATGGTTGTTGTTGTTGTTGTTATGTGCCATGAAGTCGGTTCCGACTCATAGTGACCCTGTACCGGGTTTCCAAGGCTGTAAATTTTTACGGGAGTAGAACGCCTCATCTTTTTCCCATGGAATAGCTGGTAGTTTCGAACTGCTGACCATGAGATTAGCAGCCCAATTCGTAACCACTATGCTACCAGAGATTCTTAGCTAAAAACCTTATGAATAGCAGCAGAACATTGTCACATATAGTGCCAGAAGATGAAAACTTTATGAATAGCACTAAAACATTATCAGATATAGTGCCAGATATGTGCCCCACAGGTTGGAAGGCACTCAAAATATGATTGGGAAGTGCTGCCTCCTCAAAATAGAGTTGACCACCACTGATAGTATCCAATCCATCTAGGCAGGGCTGATGCAATGAAATGTAGATAAGTCTCCTGTAATACAATAGTGAACAATTGTTATCAGGACTGATTGTGAGGGCTGGAAATGTAAAGGTAGATGTAGCAAGGAGGGGAGTGATTAACTTTGCAGTCTAGGAGCAGAGCAAGTGAGAAGAGTGGAGAGAGGGACCCTACCCAGAGAAGCAGTGATGCCTGAGATGGAGGCAGAGATGATGACGTGGAGAGATGGAACAGCTGGGGAGGGGCTGTGTGCTGATGACTGGGGGGTGGGAGGGGGTAGGGTGTAGGCTTGCAGGGTATAACCTTTGGTTGGTTGATGATGCATGGAGGGGATTGTAACCATGGCAATGGAACAATATACTATAAAATGAATGTAAAACTTATGTTCTCCCATGTAAACTATCACATAATTCACACAAAAAATTAAAAACTTAAAAAAAATAAAGGTAAAAAAAAAAAAAAAAGAGTTGACCATGCTGATGATAATGGAGTAAAGCCCTCAGACTTTCATTTGTTGATGGGGCACAACACAAAAAGAGGAGAACCACAGATCTACTCTGACATATATGGCATCCCCATGAGTCAGAGTAGGCTCCATGTCAACTAGTATTGACTTGTTGTGAAGTACCATCAAGTCAATTTCGACCCATAGTGACCCTGTATAGGGTTTCTAAGAAGCTGGTGAGCTTGAACCACCAACCTTGCAGTTCAAAAGACTTTTTAGCCCACAGTGCCACACCAGGACTAGGAGTCCCCAATAGTTCATTTATAGTTGAAATACAGAGAGTTATTTTGAAAAATCAACTATTTCTATAACCCAGTGCTTACATACTTGCTATTACATACTTGCTATCTTAGACTGGGTTTTCTAAATAAACAAAACCCGTATAAGTGCCGTCGAGTTGTTGTTAAGTGCCGTCGAGTCGACTCTGACTCATAGCAAACCCGTATAGGATTTCCAAGGAGCAGCTTGGTGAGCTTGAACCACCGATCTTGCAGTTCAAACAACTTTGCAGTCTGACACATTAGACCACAGTGCCACACCAGGACTCACATAAATATATACTGCCTCACTAACATATCTGCCTTTTATTATGATTTATTCACATCACTGTTGTTAAATGCAGTTGAGTTGGTTCCAACTCATAGTGACCTTGTATACAGTTTCCTAGGAGCAGCTGGTGGGTTTGAACCACCAACCTTGTAGTGGTTCTGTTAAGTGCAGTGCTTATCCAGTGCCACAGTAGGAGTCCATCCACATCATAGAGGTATAGAGGTTAGGATTTATAATACATAAGATAGTTACATCGTATCACCAAATTATATAATACAGAGAATCATGATCCAGCTGAGTCGACACATATTCACAGGGTTGGGGCAGGGGAACGGACACAATTAATTCAAAACATGCCGCCCTTTGGGAACCCCCCAAATTCATGCTCTTGCCACATGTAAAACACATTCACTCTATCATGTCATCCCAGAAGTCTTAAAATCAACTCCAAGTCCAAAATCGCCTGGGGCAAAATTCCTCTTCCTACAAGAACCTGTGAAATCTAGAGTTCAAGCATCTATATGCATGTGAAATCTGTACAATCAATAAGGAAGACCAAAAGAATTGGTGCCTTTGAATTACAGTGTTGGCAAGAAATACTGAAAATACCATGAACCATCAGAAAAATGGACAAAACTGTGTTAGAGCAAGTACAGTCAGAATGCTCCTTATAGGAGAGAATGGCTAGATTTTATCTCATGTACTTTGGACATATGATCAGGAGGTACTTTTCCCTGGAAAAGGTCATCATGCTGGTAAAGTTGAGGGTCAGTGAAAAAGAGGAAGACCCTCAAAGAAATGAATTAACACAGTGACTGCAACAGTGAGCTCAAACAGAAACACCTTTGAGAATGGCACAGGACTGGGCAATGATTCATTCTGTTGTGTGTAGAATCGCTAAGAGTTGGAGCTGACTCAATACCTAACAACATTTGCTTACACAATAAAGAGGATTTCTCACCTTTATTTCACGCTCTCCAGGAGGCTGTGTTTCCCCTATGATTGGCATCCCTTCCTCTCAGTGCTGAAAATGGATCTACAGTGGTATGAGGAATTTTATAGTCCTCCCTGACTTTCAGCAGAAGAAATTCATCTTCCAGGCTTGATACCACCTGACTAAGCAGTCCAGGGTTTTACCATTTGTCTTTTTCATATCCATTCTGTGTGAGCTACACTCTCAAATGCATTATCTTACATCAGGCTCTCAACAATCTGGTGATGCAGTGTTACTAATCTCATTATTATATGATAAAAATGAGACTTAGGATCATAAAATAGCATGCAGGAGATTGGAGTCATAAACATGGGTTTTTGTGTAAAGGCATATTCAATTAATTTCCTGATAATCTTCTCCTTGTGAAAATTCTGGGGGCAGGTGGCTATCTTAGGCAAATGACATAAACCATGGGGTCATTTCATTTCAGCAAAGGTAATTGGCATGACCCATTCTGGACTCCATACAACTGGGCGCCCACTGGTTTCTGCTGTTGCCAACAGAGTAGGTCAGAGCAGAACAGAGTACAAAGAACCTTGATATATTGTCTTCCTTTCCTATTAGCATTCAAATGTAACCATTCTAGTAGCATTACTCATTGCAGTCTCAAAACATAGGATAGCCCTGTGGAGCTGGGGAATCATTTCTTGAGTTCTCTGTCATTCTTCTGGTGGATGATGACCCAAGAAATTGCTGAAGAGTGAGGAATATACATCCTAAGAATTTAGAACTCAAATATAGATTTGATCCTACTTCTCCTCTGACAAGCTTAACTCTGTAGGAGTATATATCCAGAACATGGGATTTTAAGCCAAGATAGTCAAACATTAACTAATATTATTTTTCTTTGATTTAAGGAGCCAGGAAAAGAGGCTGCCAATCTCTCTACCCTTGCCAGCTTTTATAGTCTCATCTCCTGGCTTAGTGAGAGCAACAAGCTGCCCAAGGGCCTATTAGTTTCTAAGGGGACTCCCTGTTCACACAGGAGGGAGGTAATTAGGCCTCCCCCTGGGCATCCCCAGAGGTACTTTTAAAGACTTTACTTTGGCAACAGAAACCCGAAACTTTTCAGACTGGAAATCATCTGAGCCTCTTATAATGTGATATGCTGAGTTAAGGCCAAGTTAATATTTAGGGGATTATAGAACTCTGGCAAAGATTCTTGTAAAATTACCTCTGGGTTTAAAAGTGACAAATGGAGACTAAATACCCCCTGCATGAGCTCAATTCACTGGTCCCACCTTACACCAACCCCCACACATCAAGAGCAATGTCTCCACTAGAAGGAAAGCAGTAGAGTTAAGGTGGGAAACATGCCCTTCACTCCTAGTTTTTGGTAATAAATACAAAAACTAAAAGAGGAGTGAAGAGTCAGGAAATTGTTCACCATAAATCCAAGCCATCTATCTATCATTTCCTGACCTTCTAACCTATTGGAGTCAAAACTTGCCCTCTCCCCTGTCAGCAAAATTCCATGACATATCCAGGTGTATTGAGGACCAGTAATTGAAAGATGATTTTCTTTCTTTTTGGTCCATTTTGCAGCCTTGGATGCCGCTGTGATTGATTTAATTGTTGCAAACATATATATAATAACATCAGCCATTTCCACATTTTTCATGCTTATGATCAGTGAGTGACACCAATTACAGTAGCCATGCTGTGCAACCATCACCAAGTGTCATTTCCAATTTTTCCATCATCATAAAAGAAAATTTAGTGCTTCCTAAATTATGACTTGTGCTTTCCCCCTCCAGCTCACCTTTGGTAGCTTCTATTAAACTTGGATCTCTATATGTTTGCCTATTCAAAGTATTTCATATAGGTGATATCATACATTGTCCCTTTGTGATTGACTTGACTTCATTAAGCATGTTTTCAAGTATCATCTGTGTTGTACTCTACAGCTGAATAATATTCCATTGTATGTATATACCACAATTACCACTCCTGGTCCCTGACTTCTATGTTATACAAGTCTCTGAATCATTGAAAAAAATGAGACTTTGTATAAAAGACAGTCTTTGGGTTGAGAATACATAGCAATAATCATTAGCCTTGTATTTAGAAAATTACTTCTTTAGCCCAGACATTTTGTTGATTTTTCTTCACTCTTCTTATTTGCTTCTTTGCCAATCCCTCCTGGTACACCCACTCTTGCTTCGTGAGTATCTTCACATTTCATATTTCACAACTCATGCCTCTCCTCACCCCATCCAAATGGTCCAAGTGTGTAAGCCAGAAGGGCATGCTCATGGGTCTGCCCATTCTTAGAGATACCAGCTTCAAGTTCTCCAACATCAGCAGCAACAATCAGGACAGTACAGTCAGCCTGTGAGGTTCCTATAATCATGTTTTTGATAACGTCTCTGTGTTCTGGGGCACCAATGATGGTCACATAGTACTTGCTGGTCTCAAATTTCCACAGGGAGATATCAATGGTAATGCCTCACTCACATTCAGCTTTTGGTTTATCCAAGACCTAGGCATACTTGAAGGAGTCCTTCCCCATCTCAGCAGCTTCCTTCTCAAATTTTTCGATGGATCTTTTGTTGAATCCACCACATTTGTAGATCAAGTGACTAATAGACTTGCCATAATCTACCAATAACGACGATGTTCATATGGGTCTTTTCCTTTCTCATTTTGGCTTAGATTTTGTGATGCTTTTCACCAACATCTGTATTCTGGTGGCAAACGCATTGTGAAAATAAGTTATTAATGTTTTTTGATATGTTGTTGGAGTCTATTGGCTAGGATATTGTTGAGAATTTTTGCATCAATGTTCATGAGGGATGGTGATTTATATCATATTTTTTTAGTGATGTTTTCATTTCATTTTAGTATCAGGTGTACACTCACTTCACGAAATGAATCTGGGAGTTTCCTGTCCTTTTCTATGCTCTGAATTATTTTAGTGGAATTAATGTCAACTTTTCTCCGAGTGTTTGGCAAAGTTCACCATTGAAGATATCTGGGCCCAGACATGTAAAAATGTCAATATAACATAAAGCAATCTATAGATATAATGCAATCCCAATCCAGATTTCAACAGCATTCTTTAAAGAAATGGAAACGCTAATTGCATGTTTTATATGGAAGGAGATCCTGGATAAGCAAAATGCTGTTTTAAAAAAGAACAAAGTAGGAGGCCTCTCACTTCCAGATCTCAAAACCTACTACACAACCCGAATAATCAAAACAACCTACTACTAGTACAACAACAGACACAAAGACCAGTGGAACAGATACAAGAATCTAGGTATAAGTTCCTTGACCTATGCTCAGTTGGTCTTTGAAAAGGGTCCAAACATATTAAGTGAGAAAAAGTTAGTCTCTTTAGCAAATATTGCTGACAAAACTGGATACCCGTTTGCAAAAGAATGAAACAGAATCCTTACATCATACCACACATAAAAACAGATTCAAGATGGGTCAAAGACCCAAATGTAAAACCTAAAACTATAAAGATCATCAATGAAAAACTAGGAATGGCACTTAACAACAACAATAACATCAGGGCATCCAGGTTTGTCCCTAGTTTTCTTTACTTTGAGGTTCAACCCTTACTAAAGACTGTGGTCTTTATCTTAATATGTATTTCAAGTCCTCTTCACTTTCAGCAAGCAAGATTGTATCATCTACATCTCACAGAATGTTAATGAGTCTTTTCTGCATAGTCAAAAAAGCAGATGTAAACATACTTCTGATATTCTCTGCTTTCAGTCAAGATCCATCTGACGTCAGCAATGATACCTCCATGTCTGTGTCTGATTAAATCCCTGGCAGTTCCCTGTCCTCAGGGAGCTGTTGCAGCCATATTAAAATTATCTTTTGCAAAGTTTTACTTGCATGTGATATTAATGATATTGCGTGATTTCCACATTCTTTTGGGTCACCTCTTTTTGGAATGGGCACAAATATGGAACTCTTCCAGTCAGTTGGCCAGATAGTTGTCTTCCAAATTTCTTGGCATAGATGAGTGAGTGCTTCCAGTGCCACATCACTTTGTTGAAATATTTCAATTTGTATTCCATCAATTCCAGAGCCTTGTTCTTTGTCAATGCCTTCAGTGCATCTTGGACTTCTTCCTTCAATACCATTGGTTCTTGATCAAATGTTACCTTTTGAAATGATTGAACATTGACCATTTCTTTCTGGTACAGTGACTCTGTATCTTCCTCCCATCTTCTGTTGATGCTTTCTGTATCATTCAATATTTCGCCCATGGAATCCTTCATTATTTCAATTTGATGCTTGAATTTTTTCTTAAGTTCACTCAACTTGAGAAATGTTGAGTGTATTTTTCCCTTTGGTCTTCTAACTCCAGGTTTTTGCACTTTTCATTATGATACGTGACTTTGTTTACTAGAGTTTACCTTTGAAATTTTCTGTTTAACTCTTTTACCTCCTCATTTCTTCCATTTGCTTTAATATATCTACATTAGAGAGCAAGTTTTTCAGAGTCTCCTCTGGCATCCATTTGAGCATTTTCCTTCTTTCTTGTCTTCATTATAATCTTCTGCTTTCTTCCTATATGATGTTCTGTATGTCATCCCACAATTCTTCTGGTCTTCAGTCAGTAGTGTTGAATTCATTACATCTGTTCTTGAGATGATCTCTAAACTCAGGTGAAATATGTTCAAGATTGTGATTGGGCTCCCATGAACTTGTTTTAATTTTCTTCAGGTCTGAATTTGCTTATGAGCAATTGATGGTCTGTTCCACATTCTGCTCCTGGCCTTGTTTTGACTGATGATATAGAACCTTTCCACAGTCTCTTCCCAAAGATCTAATCAATTTGATTTCCATGAATTCCATCTGGTCAGCTCCATGTGTATTGTTGTCTTTTAAGTAGTTTAAGAATAAAATTTTTGATGATTATGTCTTTGGTATTGCCAAATTCTATCATTAATTCCCAACATCATTTCTACCACTAAGACTATATTTTCAAACTACTGATCCTTCCTCTTTGTGTCTAACCTTTGAATTCTAATAACCAGAAGTTAATCAATGCATCTTGGTTGCATTTTTTATCAATTTTAGGCTGAAGAAGTTGGTAGGATTCTTCAATTTCATCATCACTAGCTTTAATGGTTGGTAAATTAGAATAATAGTGGTATTAACTGGTCTTCCTTATAGATGTATGAATATTATCCTGTCACAAAAAGCATTAAACTTCAAGACAGACCCTTAAATATATATATATATATTTTTTTTTATGATAAATGTGAAGCCATTCCTCTTCAATTTGTCATTCCTGGCATAGTAAACCATGTTATTTTCAGATTTAAAATGGTCAATTCCAGGCCATTGCAGCTCACTAATGCTTAGAATATTGATTTTTATTCATTCATTTCATTTTTGACAGCTTCCAATTTTCCTTGATTTATACTGTATACACTCCATGTTCAGATTATTAATGGATACTATAGCTGTATTTCCTCATTTTCACTTGTGCCCTATCAGCAAATAAAAGTTCCAAAAGCTTTACTATATTCCTGTTATCACAGTCAATTCCATATTAGGAGACAACACTTCCCCAGTTATATTTTGAGTGCTCTCTAACCTGAGGGGGCTCATCTTCTGGCACTATATCTGTCAGTATTGTGGTACTATCTACAGTGTTTCTATGTTAAATGTCCTGGTGATGACTGTGTTCTACTGCTATTCAGGTTTTCAGTGACTAAATATTCAGAAGTAGTCTGCCATTCCTTCTTCCTCATTTTCTTAGTCTGGAAGCTCAGCTGAAATCTGTCCACCATGAATGATCCTGCTAGCATTTAAAATACTGTTGGTATAGCTTCCAGCCTCACAGCAACTTGCAAGCCACCCAGTAAGACAAACTAACAGATGGGTGGTGTCACTGGCCATTAGAAAGTTCAGATCTAAACAACAATGAGTACTATCTCACTCCAGCATTAATAGAAATATTTTTTAAAATAGAATACAACAAATGCTAGCAAGAATGATGTGAGACTGGAACCTTCATACACTGCTGGTGGGACTGTAAAATGGTGCAAACACTATGGGAAAAAGTATGGTGCTCCCTCAAAATTTTGGAAATAGAAATACCACATGACCTCTGCTTGGTAAGTATCTTAGAGAAATAAGAGCCATGACTCAAATAGATATATGCATACCCATGTTCATCACAGCATTGTTCATAATAGCATAAAGAGAGAAACAACCTAAAAGCCAATCAATGGAAAAATGGATAAACAAACTTTGGTACACACACACACTGGAATACTATGCAACATCAAAGAATAATGATGAATCTGTGAAAGACCTCATAATATGAATGAACCTGGAGGACATTATGCTGAGTGTAATGAGTCAATCACAAAAGGACAAATATTTTATGAGGCCACTAATGTGAAGAGTAAAGACAAGGTTTTCACACCAAAAGAGACATTATTGAGCGTTACCAGAAGTGGGAGGGAAGGAGGAACAAATCACTGATTAGAGGGCAAACACGTGTTTACTTGCATGAAGAGGAAGGCGATATAATAAGAGCGTAGTTGGTAAAAAAAAAGAAATTATGTGAAGATACAGGGAGAAGTGCAAGGGTTAAAGGCAACAGAGATAAATTCTGTTACATACAGAGTAATCTACAGGTAGATGCATGGATAGACAAATATCCTTTGTCCAACCTAACTAGGCTGAATGGGTATGGGTGGGAGTAGAACAAATATATGTATAGGTTTGACAGAGTATATTTGTACATGGTTATTTGTCTTTACTGTTAATATATGCAGGGATGTGGTGGCGTATATAGGGGGAGAAATTATGAAAATGTCTTAAACACACCCAAACACCTTGAGGGAGTGAGTTCCTAGGCCTAGAGTCTCAGAGCCATAGTCTCAAGGGAAGACTTGCTCAATTGGCATAACGTAGTCCACAAAGACAATAGTCTACATTCTACTTTGATACATAGTGACTGGGTCCTTAAAAGCTCATGAGTGGACATTTAAGGTACAACTATTGGTATCCCCATGTCCAGAGGAGAGAGGAGTAAGTCAAATCAAATATGCATGGAAACAATTAGGCAAACAGACAAATGGACCATGTATCCATCAGTCTCTATGATCCTGAAACCAGAAGAACTAGACGGTGCTTGGCTACTACTACCAACTGCTCTGAAATTGATTAAATTAAAAAGTCCTGGGTAGAGTGGGAGGAAAATGTGGATCCAAACTCAAAAACATGAAAAGACCAGACTTTTTTTATGCCGGTGGAAGCTGACAGACTGTACAGCCCTTACTCACCCTCCAGGTCTGGAACTGGACTTATCCTCATGGCTCAATTTTCCACCAAAAATATAAAGGAAATAAAAACATTAGTGAGGTATGCATACTTTAGAATAATCAACCATTTTAATTTTTTTAAAGGCATCATTTCCCAAAGGACAAAATTCAGAAGGGTGAGAAGAGAAGGAGGAATGATGTTCCCCCATGTAAACTAATTACTCAATTCACAATAAAAATTTAAAAATAAATAAATAAAAGAATAGTTAAGGTAGATGAGTTGAATCTTAAGCAAAGCCATATAAAGTCCATGATGATTATGTTTTTTCAAAAAGTATTTAATTTTTTTCTGCAGTAGCTTATTAGAGAGACTATGGCCTTGTTACCAAATAGTTCATCTGCTCCCTTTCCCAGTTTATACCATCAAACAGCTATCTCTGGGCTGGACTGACATGGAGATTCTAATCACTGAAGAACCATAACCATGGACCATCTCTCATGGCCAGGGCTTCTCTGGGGACCAGCCAAAAGAACTACAGGATCCAACTCTGCCAACTCATCTTCCCTGTGGCCACTCACAGATTCAGTCATTGATCCAAAATGAATAGACTGTAGCAGAAACAGTGTCAGGTTTCTCTAAAAGTCAGGTTCATTAAAAAATACATAATTGTTTATTTCTCTCATCCTCACCCAGGTGTTATGTCAAGTTAACTTTGGCTCTTAGGAAAAATAACCATGTTTGAGAAAACCAGAGTGTTTCTATAAGTTTGGGAAAATTTCCTCAACATCTAGGAAAAATGTTGTTAATTGTCATTGAGTTAATTCCAACTTATGGTGACCCCATTGTGTTATAGAGTAGAATGGCTCTGTAGGACTTGCTTGGCAATCTTAATGGAGGAGCCCTAATGTCAGCTACTACTGAAATGTTAGCAGTTTGAACCCTGCAGCCACTCCATAGATAAACTAAATATTGCAACCTTGGAAATCCTATGGGGCAGTTCTACTCTGATAAGGTTGCTATAAGTGAGAATTGAATTGTGTTTGCACATACATAAGGACACAGACAAACCAACAGAATATTTATAGGAACTGTTTGCCCTTATTTTGTAAAGTATAACTAATACTAACCATATGATAAGATTAATAGTGATGGTTAAATAAAAATTAAAGGAGCTCTGTTGTTGTAGTGTGCCATCAAGCCAGTTCAGACTCATAGAGTTTGTGAGGAACAGCTGGTGGGTTTGAACCACTGACCTTGCAGTTCCACACCAGGGCTCTGGCTCAATATTAGAAAACACATAGGGAAGACAAATGCTTACCGTTTTTCTGGAATCATTCAGCTCATTAACAAGTATCAATGAGCAGCAGCTTTCCTGCAGACTTTTGTTGTTTCTAAAGTACTGTTAGCCCTCGAGAGGTCACAAAGATATACTAAAATGAGGCAAAAGAGGTAACTTTAATGACCCAGAGTGTCTTATAAACTTGACTATAAAAAATATTTGGAACTATTAATATAATTCATGGAAAACCACTTTCCTTCAACCTAAAACTCAGAACGATGTTTATTGCTTCACAAGATGAAATAATTACACTTATATTTCCATAAAATTGATAAAACCAGGAGTTTACATAGCTCATATGAAATGTTCTTGTTATAACAACTTCAACAGAAATGTATCAGCACATGTGCAATTTCTAGAAAATATAGCTGTTCCTCTGTGTTCTACATGACAGCCATACTTTTGGAGGACTTCTAAGTAAGAGTAGGGTCGTGGCGGTGGTGGTGGTGTGCCCTGAAGTCAGTTCCGACTCATAGTGACCCAAAATAGGATTTCCAAAGCTGTCAACCTTTATGGGAGCAGAAAGCCTCATCTTTCTCCCGCAGAGCAGCTGATTTCAAACTGCTGACCTTGAGGTTCGCAGCCCGACTCATAACCACTACACCACCAGAGCTCCTTGCAGCCCCATGCAATCCAGAGGGATTCGGGTTGTCCACAGAGCTTTTATGGCTGTTATCTTTTGGAAGTATTTCACCAGAGTTGTTTCTTCCAAGGTGTCTCTGGGTACATTCAAACCACTAACCTTTTGGGTAGTAGTCAAGTGCTTAATAATTTGTGTCACTCAAGATTGTATAAAAACAGCATGTTTTATTCTATGAATTCTTCAAAAATTATTGTCAATATAAAGTTGACATAAACACCAATATTTCTGAACTTCTAGCAGAATGAACTAAAGAAGTAATCTCAAAGACCTTAATAATAAGTATTTGGTGCTGCAGGTTAATGTGCCAGACTGCAAAGCCATTTGAACTGCCAGGTTGGTGGTTCAAGCTCACCAGCTGCTCCTTGGAAACCCTATACAGGGTCGCTATGGTTCAAAATCGACTCGATGGCACTTAACAGTAACAATAATAAGGATCCCTGATACCTTAGTAGATTGCGAGCTGGGCTGCTAACCATAAGGTTGGTGCTGGTGGTGGTGGTGAGCTTTGGAGTCAGTTCTGACTCATAGCGAAGCTGCATAGGGTTCCGAGGCTGTAAATCTTTACGGGATCAGTAAGCCTCATCTTTCTCCCATGGAGTTTTGATCTGCTGACCTTAAGGTTAGCAGCCCAACTTGTAACCACTATGCTGCCAGCTGCCCTGTGGGAGATAGATGGGGCTTTCTGCTCTCATAAAGATTTACAGCCTCAGAAACCTATACAGAGTCGTTATGAGTCAGAACATGTCCATGTTGTTGTTGGGTGCCATCAAGCCAGTACTGGCTCATAACAACCCTATGCACAACAGAATGAAACACTGCCCGGGTCTGGGCCAACCTCACAGGGCTATGCCACCTCAATGACAATCCATCTCTTGGTAGTCTTCCTCTTTTTTTCTTACCCTCCACTTTACCAAACATGATATCCATCTCCAGCAAGTGGTCCCTCCTGATAATATGTCCAAAGTATGAGAGACAAGTTTGGCTATCCTGGTTTCCAAGGAGCACTCTGCTTGGACATCTTCCAACACAGATATGTTTGTTCTTTTGGTACTTTCAGTATATTCTCCAACACCATCACTCAGATGCATCAATTTTGCTACGGTCTTCCTTATTCACTGTCCAATTTTCACATACATATATCCATGATGGGTACTCAACAAATATTTGTTAAATGACTAGTGAAAAACATTTTATCTGATAACATTTGCACTTCTGAGTAAGAACCAGTTAGAGAGTAACACTGTTCTGAAAGGTACAAGTGATCACCATTTAAAGCAATGATTTTTATTCGTTTAGGAGAAAATCCAGCACTGAAATTGAATACCCTAAAAAACTGGAAGAAACCAAACTCATTGTAAGTGAAAACGATCATGAAAAGCTCCAAGGTAAAATACAGGCATTTAAAGAAAAACTAAATGCTGAATGTACTACACCTGGATCTCTCAGAAGATATAGTTTGGGTCAAGTTTTTAAGGAGGAGAGAAGAGACATTAGATTTAACAGGTATAAATTATGTTTGGCTGTTTTCTTAATATATGTACCTCATGTTTGTCATCACACTGTTATAGTTGATTTTTTAAATATCTTACCAAAAGTGACCAAAAGAGCGCTGTCCTTCCATGAATAACTTGTTGCCCACCGTACTTTCATTTGTCTAAAGAAACCTTTTTTTTTTTAAGTAGGAGACCACAAATCAAAAGCAAACTTGTGACTTTAAAAAAAAAAACACTTTTAAAATACAACTATACCAATATTGAGAAAGGCTATCAAAAGATTCCCTTGATTTCTGATGAGAAAGCAGATGCAAAAGTAGGATAATAGTAAAATTACTTACATCCACCATTTTGCAGCCTGTCTTTCCAAGACAGTGATCATTGAATATTTGTTTCTGGAGGTGGACTAGATTTTCCACCTTTGTTACATAGCTTGTTGGTGGTCTGTTGTTGTTGTTAAGTGCCATCGAGTCGATTCCAACTCTATCTTATCAAATCTGCTACTAATGCTCATTTTCAATTGTACAATCTAGAAGAGATAAATTTTTGCCTCTTTTACTTGTCAGTGAATAGTAGTTCAACTGCTTTAACCATTTTAACTATCCCTTTGTTTGTATTGTAGGTCCAAAAGTTTGGCTTTACACACCGTGCTAACAAAGGATATGAGTTCAGGTGATGCAGAAGACGTGGAGAAAGGAGATATACCAGCCAGCATCTCTCTTTCAGAAATAAATTCACTTAGCCAAGAAAATGACAAGTCACACTTTAAGGCAGACAATGGCAGATTACAGCTGGAAATTTCTTCAGTTTCACACCCAAATCTCATACATATAGAATCAGAGAACTTGACAGAAACAGTTAAAGAAAACTTCCAGGAAGAAACTCCAGAGTCAGTTGCAAGCCCTGTAGAATACAAAGATAAGCTCTACCTACACTTAAAGGAAAACCTCAGCCAAGTGAAAGCATATGCCATGGAAATCGGAAAAAAGATTCCAGTTCCTGATCAGTGTACAATTGAAGGTAAGCATTCTTCTACTTCCCAAACCTGAGAAATTTCTGACATCGCTGAAAAAAATAGCCTCAAGTCACATGAATTGCCACACCCTTTTCTGTATTTTTTACCAAATATATAATTTTGGAAACATCCTTATATTATTTTAATTACTTTCTTTTCTCAGTAAGACTGATCATCTTATAGATTCTCTTTTGAATTACCTAAGTTCACCACTCTCTGGTTTTTGTTTTGTTTTTTTAACCTTGAAACATAGCATTTTGGGATTTTCTTCCCATGTTTATACAAATCCAAAGAGAGGGTTATGGTCCCTGAAGTAAACTCAGGGGCAGGGGTCCAACCAGAGGTATTTTCCATCCACAGCCAAGGGCAGAACACAGCCATGCAAGGAAGCCATGGGCAGAACCGAGAGCTGATCTAAGAGACTCTTCATCCGGTTATTCAACAATTACTTAGGAAGCATTTACTGTGTGCCAAGCACTCTGCCAAAGTATGCACAGTCCAGCAGTGACCCAAAGGGATACCACCCCTGACCTTTTGGAAAGAAAGAATATAGAAAGAAAAGGGGGAAAACATAGGGAATGATAAAGGAGCTCCAGAGCTAGTGAGAGTGGGAGCTCATCAGAAAATAAAGGGCAAAGTGGGAAAAGAAGCTTCAAGGACCTGGGTTTTGTCAGGTGCACAGTTGGAGAGGGCTCCATACATAGAGAAATTATAAAGACAGCATCAGTGTCAAAGTCTGACTGAGCCATACTGGAATCTGAGACAGAAGGCTGATCCTGTCTTTATTTACAATTTTGCGACTTTTGTTCAACGTAGAGTTCTATGCATTAATTTTGAATTTTTCAAACATCTTGCTTACTAAGTTTTTGGTTATTCTTTTAAATGCTTAACAATAGTCCCAGACCTGGAAAAGGCAATGGGTTTGAGATACAGGTCCTAAAATGCCAGTGTACCAGGAACTGAATCTGTAATAAGTAGTGGGGTGAACAGGTTTAGATGGGCTACAAGGCAATGTCAGAGCAAATTCAAATTGCCCACCAGCCATGCTTTCCCCCTGAGATTGCCATGAAAGTCCTAGTACTCTTGCTGGACATGCCATCTCCGTATAGGTTACAGACCTCATGAACAATCCGGGTACCTCACCCTCCAGAAGAATATAGGGAGAGGGGTTACTGTTTTTGTTGTTGTTGTTAAGTGCTATCAAGTGAGCTCCAACTTATAGTGACCCTATACAGGATTTCTGAGGAGCGGCTTATGGGTTTGAAACACTAGCCTTACAGCTGGCTGCCCAATGCTCATCTTCAGTGCCACATCAGGACTCCACCGGCTGAAGGGAAGTGAATCTAATTTATATCCACTCACCCACTAATGACTGTCCCCTTTCAGGTTTAAGTGTTATTACCAATTACTAAGTTGTTTGATTCTTTGTGAGTCCATGTGTGTTATAGGGTTTTCAGTAGCTGACTTTTCAGAAGTAGATTGCCAGACCTTTCTTCCAAGGTTTCTCTGCATGAACTTAAGCCACCAGTTAGTATTCAAGTACATTAACTGTTTCACCAGTTATTTTCCATACTGTATTTTCAGTCTCGGTGTGGCACTATAGGATAAAACACTGGACTGTAAGGTCAGTTTGAACCACAAAGTCAGCAGTTCAAACTCACCAGCCACTCCTTGGAAACCCTATACAGGGTCGCTATGAGTCAGAACTGATTCAATGGCACTTAACAACAACATTTTAAGTCCTGGTGTGCTACTGTAAGATAAGCACTGGATTACTAACTGCAAGAGCAGTGGTTCAAACCCACCATCTGCTTTCAGAAACCCTATACAAGGTTGCTATGAGTCAGAACTGACTTAATGGCACATGGTAATATTTTCTACTCCTCCACACTTACTGACTCAAAGAAAACAATGCATCTTATAAAGAGAAAAGGGGGCTCAGCACTTAGTAATGGTGACACAGTGCTTAAGCAATTGACTGGAGAATAAAAAGGTCATCAGTTCAATTCTACCAGCCACTCGGAGGGAGAAAGCTTTGGCAGTGTGCTCCCATAAAGATCACACCCTTAGAAACCGTATAGTCAGTTCTACTGTGAATCAACTTGATGGCAATGGATTTGTGTTTAAGCAATCACTGAACTGCAAGTTTGGCAGTTCAAACTCACCAGCTGCTCCTCAGAAATTCTATACAGGGTTGCTATGAGTCAAGTCGATTCTAGGGCACTTAATAACAATAACAACATCTGTCTAAAACAGGGCTTTGAACTGGTTCATTTGGGTTTGACCCCCAATTTGGAATTTGTGTTTGCACCCCAGATCTACTGAATTAGAATCTACAGTTTTTTCCCTGTAATTCTGAGTCATTATTAGCTGGCATGGAATTGCAAATTCCCAGTAGGGGGTCAAACCTAAATGAGCTGATTCAAAGCCCTGCTTCATACTTCAGTAATAAACTACTTGAAAGAACACGAGTCTCCTGTTGTTGTTTTGAAGTGACAAGTTAAGTTCTGACTCATAGCAACCCTGTATAGGGTTTCCAAGGAATGGCTGGTGAGGTTGAACCACCTGGCAGTTCAAACCGACCTTGCAGTTCGGAGCATTAACCCGCAGCACCTTGCAGTTAAAAGTCCAGTGCTTACCCCACAGTGCCACAGCAGACTGCCGAATTCAGTGTGAGGTGGACCAAGATCGCAAATCTCCTTCCTAACCCCAGGCTTATTATCTTACTGCATAATATCAATCACACTAGGAACAGGCAGTGGAATGTAGATTGTAATTGTTGCTAAGTGCCGTCGAGTCGGTTCAGACCCATAGCAACCCTGTACAGGGTTTCCAAGGAGCAGCTGGTGAGCTTGAACCACCGACTTTGCAGTTCAAACGGCTTTGCAGTCTGGAGCATTAACCCGTAGCGCCACACCAGGACTCCAGGTGTATTGATGGATTGGTGCAAATCTATCATCTTGTCTGGAAAAAAATGTCAACCCTCAGGTCTTACTGGGGTTGGGTCAACACTGTTGTTTTGGGTAGGAAAGAATCTGTTACTCCCAGGTCAATTAGTCACTCCTGAATCTTGTCAATCTATCAACCAATGAAAAGGTTCCATTTTCACAAGCAGAATAGTAGTCTAATTTCACTGCCCAATTAAAATTACTTACAAGAAGAAAGGAATTGAGTTCAACTGACAAAGGACATAAACATCTGAATCACTAGCATTCATTTTTGTGAACAAAATTGATTAGAGGTTTAAAAATGATATTGAAATAAGTCCTGGAAAACCTGGCCATCATTGGAGTTCTATAAAGGATGATATAAAAGTGTACAAAACCCTATCAGAGTTACTTACATTGACTTTGAAGTGTTTCCTGACTGAGTGAAAATCCATCCCATCTGTTGATCCTATCAATAAGCCGGACTTGCAGAAAGCTCATTTTAAAATAGTAATGTAGTACTTGTCATAATGCATTCATATGTATAGATTTTTCTTGAACAGATGTAACAACATACAAAAATAAAATATAATTCATATAAAGATATTAAGAACTAAGTGCTGGTTTCACCATTAATTACAAAATAGTCATCTTTATTAAAATTTTGTAGATAGTCAAATCTAGTGTTGGGTGACTGAGAGGACTAAGCTAGTACCTGTTTTCACCTCCTCCTTTTTGGTTGGCCCAGTCTGATGAAGAATGATAATGCTCATCCGCTTAATGGCTCGGGACGGTTTCTTCTTTCTTTGCTTCTTTCATTCTTTTATTATTATTATTATTATTAACAAAATAGGATTACAATAATTATTCCATAAAAGGAGATGTAAGTTTTGAAGACAGAAAAGTTATAAAACTTTTTATACAAGTCAAGAAAGAAAAACAAAAATAGGAAGATATTTCAAATTTCTTGTAGCTTCACTTTACTGAGGTGGTTCTTTGGGTCCCTATTTGAAGGGCACCAAAGGAAAACTTTTCTAGAGCATTTTTATTGATGCTGTGGAATTTGTTTTTGATTGTCCCTAGTGCCAGAGGTCTGTGTGATACAAACAGTTAACGTTTAGCTACTAGCTGAAAGGTTAGTAATTTAAGTCCACCAAGAAATGTCTTCAAAGAAAGGTTTGCTGATCTACTTCCAAAAAATTAGCACTGAAAACCCTGTGGAACATAGTACTGTGCTAACAGGGAACACACACAGGGTCAACAGCACCTAGTTTGTTTTTGGTTTACCTTGTTCTCCATTCTGTTTCTCCAAAGAGTGGATTTTAGTCAAAGGCAGGCATGGTGGTAGCTGAGTTCTCTCCTTTACTTTCTCCTGCACACCAGGGACAGATTATCCAATAAGTAAAGTAAGCATGGACTTACTCATGCATACTTACTGCTCTTCAGTGAGCATGTAATGAAATTGTTCATTACAGATTAATAAGTAAGCATAAGTAAGCCTGTGCTTACTTTGATTATTGGGTACTCTGTCCCTGTCAGGAATTGTAAATTTGAAAAGAGGCTTTGATTCTATAATAAGATGCTGTGGGTTTGGGAAAGACACAGATGCTAGCCATACCAGTATATCTTTGATGTGGTAAAAATATATATATATATGAAATTGTTCACCACAGATTAGTAGGTAAGCACAAGTAAGCCTGCATTTACCTCACTTATTGGGTAATTCAACACGGCCTGCCGCAGATATCTAAAGTTGAATTCATCTGCAAGGGTCCATAAAAAACACCCAAGGAATATGAATAAAAGAAACTCTATAAAATCTTTCTGAAAAGCTCCCGTCCAAACTCCTTGAATGAGTTAGCATCAGACTGCTTCCCTTCCATATCCCCAGTCAAGCACAGCTGAAAGGCTGAGGCAAATAACCATAAATCACTAGGAGAAATGATTTGCAATTAAATCCACAACTTAACAAGTTACATAGTTCCAATAGAAGACATTAGATAATTTTATTTCTCATTATTAACTTCCAAAAGCACCTTTGTTCTGAAAATGAAAGAAAAAAAAGTTTCATTTTCTTTGAACTAGAAATAAATAACTTTTTAAAAAATGCTTCTTACAATGCTATTGGACAATGGGGTATGTTGATTGTCTGCATCTTGAATTACCTGATATTTATGTACAGATGTATATTGCCCCAATTAGGTCATATTGGTGTTAGGGTCTGCCAAGTTGGTTCTGATTCATAATAACCTTTTTTTACAACAAAGCAAAACACTGCCAGGTCCTATGCCAACCTCATAATCATTGTTAAACTTCAGATCATTGTTGCTGGCACTGTGCCAATCCACCTCATTGAAGGTCTTCCTCTTTTTCACTGACCCTCTACTTTACCAGCATGATGCTCTTTTCCAGGGACTGGTCCCTCCTGATAATATATCTGAAGTATGAAAGACAAAGTCTCACTATTCTGGCTTATAAGGAGCATTCTGGCTGTACTTCTTTCAACACAGATTTGTTTATTCTTCTGGCCGTTAATGGTACTTTTAATGTTTTTCTCCAACACCATAGCTCAATGCAGCAATTCTTCTGTGGTCTACCTTATTCACTGTTCAGTTTTCACACACTTATCAAATTGCTGAAAATACCCTGAAAATAAGGCATACATTTGTCCTCAAATTGACATCTTTGCTCTTAACACTTTAAGGAGGTCTTGTGCCACAAATTTGACTAATGCAATACATCATTTAACTTCGTGACTGCTGCTTCCATAAGTGTTGATAGTGGATCCAAGCAAATTAAGTCTTTGGCAGTTTCAATCTTTTCTCCTTGCATCACAATGTTATATATTGGCCCAGTGGTGAGAATTTTTGCTGTCTTTACATTGAGATGCAACCCATACTAAAGTCTGTGGTCTTCGATTTTCATCAATATTTTAAGTCCTCTTAACTTTCCGAAAGCAAGATTGTATCATATGCATATTTCAGGTTGTAAATGAGTCTTCTTCCAATTCTGATGGCACATTCTTCTTCATAAAATCCAGCTTCGTAGATTATTTGCTTAGCATACATATTGGATAAATACGGTGAAAGAATATAGCCCTGGTGCACACCCTTGTGGATTTTAAAAAATTCAGTGTCCTCTTATTCTCCTTAAACAACTAACTACCTCTTGGTCTATGTAAAGGTTTCTCATGAGCACTATTACCTGTTCCGGAATGCTCATTCTCTACATGGTGTCCATCCCTTGTTACAATCCACACAGTCAAAAGACTTTGCATAATAAGTAAAGTACAGGTAAACATCTTTCTTGTATTCTCTGCTTTTAGCCAAGATCCATCTAATGTCAGCAGTGATATCTTTCATTCTACATCCTCTTCTGAATCTGGTTTGAACCTCTGACAGTTCTTATCAATGTACTATTACTGGCTGAAAGCAGACAATATCAGAAGGATGTTTACCTGTGCTTTATTGACTACGCAAAGGCTTTCGATTGTGTGGATCATGACAAGCTATGGACAACATTGAG
>NW_006408631.1:826599-847938 GCF_000296735.1 Chrysochloris asiatica
TCCATTTTTGACAACTTCCACTTTTCCTAAATTCATACTTAGTACATTCCATGTTCTGATTACTAATGGATGTTTACAGTTGTTTCTCCTCATTTTGAGTTGTGCCCTATCAGCAAATTAGGGTCCTAAAATCTTTACTCTATTCATGTCATCAGGGTCAACTCTACTTTGAAGAGGTTGCTCTTCCTCAGGCCTATTTTGAGTGCTTTCCAACTTTAGGAGCTCATCTTCCAGCACTATGTTACAATATTCTGGTGCTATTCATCATGTTTCAATATTCAATATTGTGCTGCTATTTGACATTTATTCACTGCTGTTTACAAGGTTTTCAGCAGCTAAACATTCAAAAGTAATCTGCCTCTCCTTCTTCTTAGTCTGGTAGTTCAACTGAAACCTGTCCACCATGGGTTTTCCCTGCTGATATTAAAAATACTGATGGTATGACTCCCAACATCACAGCAACATGCAAGTCACCACAAAACAGCAAACTAACAGAAGATTAGATCATTCTGTATGGAGATCCAGAAGCGGTCACCTGCTTGTAAATGAAGAAAATCATTACAAACTTTAAAATGATTAATTCCTCTAATATAGTATATACACTGGGTGTGTCTCTAACATGTTTAAAGGACACTTGCTGATAAAGAACAAGTAACAGTAAATATATCATGTCCTGTCAACTGCCATTGAGTCAGTTCTAACTCATAGCGACCCTACACTGCTTATCCTATAGTGCTGCACCAGGACTCCGGTAAATACACAAATGGTATCAAAACGCACAGGAGGTTGTTGTTAAATACTGTCAAGTTGGTTCTGACTCGTGGTGACCTTATGCACAACAGAATGAAATACTGTTGGGCCTGCATCAGCCTCACAATTGTGACATTTCAGCCATTGCTGTTGCACTGTGTCAGCAGGCCTTCCTCCTTTTCACCGACTCTCCACTTTACCAAGCCTGACAATCTTCTCCAGGGATTGGTCCTTCCTGGTGACAGGTTCAAAGCATGAGAAACAAAGTCTCTCCATCCTGGCTGCTAAGGATCATTCTGGTTTAACTTCTTCCAACATAAATGTGTTTCTACTTCTGGCAGTCCATGGTGCTTTTAATATTCTTCCACAGCACCATAATTCAGATGCATCAATTATTCTACAGTCTTCCTTATTCATTGTCCAACCTTCACATGAATATGAGGCAAGTGAAAAAACCATGGCTTGGGTCAAGCACACCTTAGTCCTCAAACTGACAGCTTGCTTTTGAACACTTTAAATGTATCTTGTGCAGCAGATTTGTCTAATGCAATATGTTGTTGGATTTCTTGACTTTTGCTACCATGAGTGTTGATGGTTGAGCCAAGCAAAATGAAGTATTTGGCAACATCAGCCTTTTTCCTTATATCATGATGTTGCTTGTTGGTCCAGTTGTGAGGACTTTTCTTTTCTTTTCATTGAGGTACAATTCATACTGAAGGTTGAGGTTTTTGATCATCATAGTAAGCATTTTAAGTCCTCTTTACTTTCAACAAGCAAGGTTATATCACCTGCATATCACAGGTTGTTAATGAGTCTTCTCCAATCTTGATGCCACGTTCTTTTTAGAATCCCAGCTTCTGAGAATATTTGCTCAGCATGTATATTGAATAAGCATGGTAAAAAATGAACATTTTCAGATGAAATATCCACATCAGTGATCAAATAGTATTTAAAGTACTATGTTACATTAAAATTAAATACATTAACTTGAGTGAAGGAGAAGGCAAATAATAGTAATAATAAATTAATTTAAATAAAAAAAACAAAATAAGCGACACAAAAGGTAATGCCAGTGCAAAAACTTTGAGGCTACGATTTCATTTATCATGTTAAAAACCCTAATTTAGAAGTTTTTATACAACCTTCTTTTTGTAGATGATCACTTCAGTTTGTTGTTATTGTTGTTAAGTGCCATCGAGTCAGTATTGACCCATATATAGGGTTTCCGCGGAGCAGCTGGTGAGCTTGAACCACTGACCTTGTAGTTCAAACCAACTTTGTAGTCCAGTGAATTTTACATGCATGGGTAAGGACAATGACAGGTGACAAAATCACCCCAGCTGGAGGAAGATGAGACTTTCTGCTCCCATAAAGATTTACAGCCTTGGAAACCTTACACAGGTTCATTATGAGTCGAAACCAACTGAGTGGCACTTAATAACAAGAACAAACACTGTCCCATGGAGATCGGCGCCTCTGTAGGTTAAGCACTGGACAGCGAACCACAAGGTCAATAGTTCAAGTCCACTAACTGTTCCACAGAGGAGAAAGATGTGGCTTTCTGCTACGGACAAGATTTACTACCATGGAAGCTCTACGCGGGGTCTCTATGAATCAGAACAAACACAATAGCTATTAACAACAAAATATCACCCTATAAAAATTTTCAAGGCCTCAAGACCTAAAATCCTGTCTTCTTTCCTCTGCTTTCTACACAGCACCAAGTGCTGGATAGGACAGGGTGAAGCTCAGCCAGTTGCGCCTATGGTTCTTTGGAGAATCGGAGACCAGTATGGAAGCAGCACCATGTCTGTCATTCATTTGTTCATCAACGTATGACTGTAAGCAGGGCAGTAGAGTAGTTCACAAGACAGTGCTGGTCTTTGGTTTCTTGGAACTTACACTGTATTGCTTGTTGTTACTGTTAGTTGTTGTCTGATCTATTCACTCATATCATCCCATTTGTGCAGAGTCGAACTGTTCCCTAGGGTTTTCAAAGCTCTGACCTTTCAGAAGCAGATCAGTGATCTGAAGTATCTCTGGGTGGATTCAAACCACCAGCCTTTTAACTGATATTTAAGCCCTTAGCAATTTGTGCCATCCTGGGACTTGTAGTGATAGAGATAGTAAATGTATAGTTTTAAAAATGAGGTCTCTGTAAGAAAAAAAACATATCTGGGAGGGCATATCACATGAAACCTAACCTAGACTGGGTGTCAAGAAGACTTCACAGGAGAAAGGATTCTTAAGCAGAGACATCTGTGTGAGGGAAAATCCTATGCAAACATCTGTGGAGAGAGTTGGCCCCTTTGAAATATTGAAATGAAGTCAATGAGGACCATAGTTTAAGAGGAGGGCTGAAAAACTGGTTGAGCCAGACCCCACAGAGCTTGGTGAGCCATGTCAAGGGCATGTCTTTATCCTAAGAGAAAAATCAGAGTTAAGATCTCCTTCTGCAGTGTGAAGAAAAGTTTCTAAATGGAGCTAGAAAGATCTAAGACATAATTAATATACTACAGGAGAGAGATTCATTTATTCACCTAACTAAAATTTATACAGTCTCAGAAAATTTACATAGGGTCACTGAGTCAAAATCAACCCAACAGCTGTGAGTTTGCTTTTTTGGGCTATATACTAGATACTAGAGATAATAGCAGCAAACTAAACCAAGTCTCAACTTCATGGAATTTATATTCTGTAGGTGAAGATGAACCAAGGACAAAAAAGAAAATTAATAAGTAGGATAATATAAGTGGTAATTGATGCTATGAAGCAAAGTAGAAAGGGAAAGAAAGGGATAGAGGAGGGATGGAGCTAGTATTTAGGGAGAGTGATTTGAAATGGAGACCTGAGTGAGGAAAGAATGCAAGACTAGAAGAGTTTGTACAAAACCATGAGACAAGCACTTCATATGGGGGGAGTTGGACCAAGTTCTTTGGGCCTGAGCACCCTGTAAATGGTGGTGGTGGCAGGTGGTAGTTATGTGCTGTAGAGTTGGTTCTGATTCAGAGCCATCCTGTATAGGGTTTCCGAGCCTGTAAATCTTTATAGGAACAGAAAGCCTCATCTTTCTCCTGCAGAACAGCTAATAGTTTTGAACTGCTGACCATGAGGTTAGCAGCCTTACTCGTAACTACTACACTACAAGAGCTCCTTACCCTGTAATACCTGTAAATAGAGGTATCCTTTACTGAAAGGAAAGGACATGTGGGGAGATAGAAACCAGAAGTCTAATTTTAGACATATAGGTTTTGAGATGGTTCCTTCTTCATTCATCCACCAAGGTTGGTGGTTCAAATCTACCAGATAGCTGCTCCTTGGAAACTTTACATGGGGTTGTTATGAGTTAGTATTTACTCAACAGCACTTAACAACTGCATGCCAACACCATTGTAGAAACCTGAGAAATTGTTAACCAACAGAACAGTCAAATATTCTTACTGCCCATGGAAACTGCTCTAGTGGGAAAAGATGTACAAAATTAACAAAAAAATAAAGTATCTAATATGTTGTAAAGTGATTAATGTTAGATACATGAATAATTGTTGTTTTTGTTGTTGTTAAATGCCATTGAGTCAATTCCAACCCATAGCGATCCTGTATAGGGTTTCCATGGAACAGCTAGTAAACTTGAACCACCGACCTTGCAGTTCAAACAACTTTGCAGTCTGATGCATTAGACCACAGTGCCACACCAGGACTCCTAGAAGAATAATGGAATAATGGTGATTATGTGCCACGGAGTTGGTTCTTACTCATAGCGACCCTGTACATGGTTTCCGAGGCTGTAAATCTTTACAGGAGCAGAAAGCCTCATCTTTCTCACGCGGAACAGCTGATAATTTCAAACTGCTGACCTTGCGGTTCACAGCCTGATTCGTAACCACTATGCTACCATAGATGCTCCTTTAGATGAATATTAGAGCCAGTTAAATAATAGAATTAGGACAAAGAAAAGAATTACAAATATGTGTGAACCTGTTGCTGTCACGTGAACTCTGATTCATGACAGCATGTATGTGTTAGAGTATAATTGTACTCCCTAAGATTTTCAGTGACTGATTTTTCAGAAATAGATCGCCAAGTCTTTCTTCTAAGGCATCTCTGATTGGACTCAAGCCTCCAACTTTTTGGTTAGTGGCCAAACGCATTAACCATTTACACCACTTAGAGATTCCACCACCCAGGGACTCCATATAAATGGGGGGGGGGGGGCTTCAAAAAGTTTATGGAATTATTACACTATCTTTCTATTTAAATTTTCCATGAACTTTTTGAAGATTCCTTGTATCTGTACATATGTATAGATGAGGAGAACTCTATAAGGACACATCCTAAACTATTACCACTGGTTTTCTCACAAGAGTCAGATTCACGGTTGAGGGTAGATGAGAAAGGGGAAGAGAAACTTGCACATTTTAATGTAGACAATTCTGCAAGGTTTGAAACTTTCTAACTAGAATATTTGGCTTCAGGAATAAGGAGACAAGCTGGTAACTTGGACGAAAGTAATTTTAGATTTCCCAGGGTCCTAGCTAACAGTTCCGGTTGTGGTGTCAGGATACTTCATCTCCATGGGCCACCACTTCCTCACCTTTATCCAAGAGTACATTATGAAAGGGCCATTGTTTTTCAGCCTGTGATCCTTTAAAGACTCTTCAAAGCGGCACTCTCTATTCCGTTTTCTTTCCTTTCCCTCTCCTGCAAATAGAGCAGCTCTGATTTAATTGGTTTTACACATTGGCCTTTCTAATAGATGTTTAAACCATGAATTCCATATGTGAAAGAAACTTGAAAAACTGGGCTGGACAATCTTTCCAGGCATTTGTCCTCTAAAATGCAATATCTTATGGTAGAGTTGACAAAATACAAGAACTTTAGTTACTTGGCCAAGTTTTTCATCTGCTTCAAACAACTTTATTAGTAATTTTATATCTTAAATGTACAGTTAAAAAAGAAAACTTCTTTCATGTTAATATCTTGCTCTTTTTCCAGACATCTGTAGCCATCAAATTTGTTACAGTTTGTTGAGAGAAAATGGGCCAGATTGCTCAGTACTTTTGTAGTTTGTCTCACTCTGCCAGGATTTACTAATATTCTATCAAACACCCATCAGAATCAGCAAATTAATGCTTGTTCTGGCTGTTCTATTTCTAGTCTTACTTCATAAGAACCTTATTCGGCTTGCTTTTGGTTTACCTTATTTAACAAGAGCCAATCTCATTTCAAACAGCTTTTAAGGCCGCCTACAAAAAACATGTAATAAAACAGCAACAACCAAAGGACAGTTTTTCTGAATGTGAGCAAAATAAGGATACTGGTGGTGGTTATGTGCCCTGGAGTTGGTTCTGATTCAAAGTAACCCTCCCGCAGAATGACTGGTAATTTCTAACTGCTGACTTTGAGGCTAGCAAGCTTGACTCGTAACTACTACACTACCAGAGCTCCTTTTAAAATAAGCATGTTGTTATTGTTCAGTGTCATTGAGTTGCTTCCTACCCATAGCGACTCTGTATAGGGTTTCTAAGGAGCGGCTGGTGAGCTTGAACCACCAACCTTATAGTTAAAACTGACTTTGCAGTCCAGCACATTAACCCATAGTGCCACACTGGGACCCCAAAATAAGCATGCTGTTGTTGATAAATGCCGTTGGGTCATTCTGACTCATAGTGACCCTATATAGGGTCTCTGAAAAGCAGCACTCCAAAATAAGTATAGAGGAATGAAATTAATCCAATGATGGTGTTTTGTTTTAAAGTTATGCTTGCAAATTTTCACAATTGCTATTGTTTTCTGTAGTGCTAGAGGATAAGCACTGGACTACTAGCCACAAGGTCTGTGGTTCAAACCCATCACCCACTCCTGGGAAACCCTATACAGGGTTGCTATAAGTTGAAATCAACTTGATGGCCTTTAACAATAGCATTATGTTCTGCACTTTTACTGCTGAGCACCCAAGTTCATGGAAAGGATGGAAACAAAATGAATTCTCAAATCCACAGTATTCATAAATAAAAATATACTAATTGCTCAGGTGAAAAAACAAGTTGTTTATTTGATGGATGACTATTATGCTCACTATAGATAGTTCATCAGAAGAGGTGTTTAAAATGCAACAAATATTTTAGCTAGCAAACATAACAATGAAGCAATGGGTCTCAGTTAGGGGGGATTTCACCTCCCATTGAGTATTTGACAAGTCTTAATACACTTTGGTTGTTACAGCTTGAAGGATGGAGGGGTGCTAGTGGTGGTTAGTGGGTAGAGACCAGGGATGCTGTTAGACATTTTACAGTGCACAGGCTAGCTTCCCATAACAAAGGATTATCTGGCTTAAGATATCAACAGTGGCTGAGAAGCCACAAAACACGGCCTTGCTTCTCTGAGTGTGGCCCATGGTCCAGCATACCCACATTATAGGGAGCTTGTTAAAAATTCAGACTTTCAGGCCCTACCCCAGACCTAGAGAATTAGCCTCTGCCATTTACCTAAATGTTCAGGAGATTCAAAGGCACACTAATGTCTGAGAAGCACTGTTACTGCAAGAACAAGAAATTCCAGATGATCCTAGTAAGGGAGAAAATAATTGTCTTTCTTAAAATGAATCTGTGACCCTTCCTTTAATGTCCACATCTGAAATGAGGAGTTTTCTTCTCTGGACACTCAAGGATATGGCCCTCAATCATCAAGGACTGCTCTTAACACTGAATTTGTGGTTCCAATCATCCTCTGATTGTTCTCACAGGAGATACATTTCAGAAAACAAAATGGAAGCTGTTGTTGTTAAGTGCCATCGAGTGAGTTCTGACTCATAGTGACTCTGTTTCCGAGGCTGTACATTTTGGAGGGAACAGAAAGCCTCATCTTTCTCCAGCAGAGCACCTGGTGGGTTCCAACTCCCAACCTTGTGGTCCACATTCCAGAGTCTATCCTACAGAACCACTGTGGTTCCAGACTTATCATCCTCTGATTGTTCTCGCAGGATGTGAGTTTTAGAAAAGGAAAATGGACAAGGCAGGTAGGAAATCCTGCTCCTTGGTATATGTTTAAATTTGTGTTGTGTTACCTTTTGACTTTTATGAATACAGCATTTGGTTTCTGGTGGAAGGTAATTTTAAAGTCTTAAAATACCTCTTTGGGTACCAAATATGTCTTCAATGAAGTTTAGCCAAGTTGTGTAAATGAATTAGAAACATATGGATTACATTTCCCTTAAAATATGCAGAGAATTAAAATTAAGTGAGAATGTGCTGGAGGCAATGTATGCTTTCCTAAACCCCAAACACTGAAAATCGGTTTGAGACAAGTGATACACATCAAGTCTCTATATATGTATAGTCACCTATCTTTGATATTTACAGATTAATTCAATTGGCCCTCATTCATTTTAGCAGTAATTGAAATTACTGACCATTGGAGCATTTTTTGCTACTAAATCTGACTTTTTTTTTTTTTTCTTTTAAAAGAAACTTACAATATTTGAAAAAAAGCTATATCTTCCAGTAAATATAGACGGTTTTCCTAAATCCCTATCATATCCCTCCACTGAATTTTCATTTTAAAGTTACTCTAATTCCTAAATATAATCATTCTTTGGACTTTTTAAGTTTCCTTGTTTTTTTTTTGTTTTTTTTTTCAGTAAATCCTTTGGATTTTTATAAACAGTTGAGTTTACTGTAAAAGAATCAAATCAAACATTCTTTGTATCTTTATTGTAGTGATATTGTACAGACACTCAGTAATTCAAATGTCAGATGTACATTGAACAATAGATTTATTTTTGTTTCAGAAGTTTTCTCATGTCTAAGTTTGTATTCCCTGGTTTATTGTGTATGTGAAAATTTATGTGCAGTTGCAAAAAAATTTATTCAGTCTCCTAAAAGTAATTTAGTAACTATATAAATAAAAACTTAGTTCAAAATCTATAGGGCTAAAATAATATAAAAGTTTCAAAGCCACATTTCCTTGGTTGGCTAAAGAATCCAATCTGTGAATTATATTTACTGTAATTTATAACTAACTGCTATCTAGTCAGTTTTTGCTCACAACAACCCTATAAGACAGAATAGAGCTGGCCCACAAGGTTCCCAAGGCCGTAATCTCTATGGATAGACCCATCTAGGTTCAACTACAAACCTGTTTTTCAATCAGTTAAGAAATCCCTGAGAGCTTTTATCAAACATTGTTATTACTAATTTATGAACTCAAACACATTTTAAATAAATGTAATCCAGATGTTTAAAATTTGTTCTCACATGATTCATCAAGATATGGTTTGGTATGTTCTTCTGATCCCTATAAGGTGCTTTACTGATAGTAGAAATCTCATCAAGAAATGACCTTTGCCGGTATTTATGAAGATACCCATGTTCAGATTGCTATAATAATGACTTTTAAAGCAAAAACAACCCTTTTCTGGTTTGGATTTTCACTCCTTTCTTGAATTGTCAGCTACCATTGAAGAAACGATACTTCACTGAAATCAGTCAGTTGTGCCCTTTGTTAGTCCAGAGCTATATGAGTAGGTTGCCCTGTTCATCGACTGTAAGTCAGGTTGCAGCCACTATGTCAATCCACCTCGTTGAGGGGCTTCTTCTTTTTCACTGACCCTCTACTTTACCAAGCATGATGTCCTTTTCCAGGGACTGGTCCCTCCTGATAATGTGTCCAAAGTACATGAGATTAAATCTTACCATCCTCACTTCTAAGGAACTTTCTGGCTGTACTTCTTCCAAGACAGATTTTATTTTTTGTTGTTCTTCTGACAGTCCATGGTACTTTCAATATTCTTTACCAACACCATAATTCAAATTCATCAAATCTTCTATGTTGTTGTTAAGTAAGTGCCTTTGAATCAATTCCACCAACCCATAACAACCCTATATAGGGTTTCCAAGGAGCGATTGGTGAGCTTGAACTGCCAACCTTGTGATTCAAAGCAACTGCAGTCCAGTGCAACTCCAATTCTTCTATGGCCTTCCTTATTTATTATCCAGCTTTTGCATGCATATGAGGCAACTGAAAATACCATGGCTTGGGCCAGGTTCACCTTAGTCCTCAAAGTGACATTTTTCCTTTTGAGCACTTTAAAATGGTCTTTTGCAGCAGATTTGTCTAATGTGATATGTCATTTGATTGCTTGACTCCTGCTTCCATGAACATTATTGTGGATTTAAGGAAATGCAGTCCTTAACAACTTCAATGTTTTCTCCCTTTATCATGAAGTTACTTATTGGTCCAATTGTGAGGATTTTCATTCTTCTACCAGTACTTGGTGCTTCCAGTATTCTTCACCAACACCATAATTCTAGTGTATCAATTCTTCTGCAGTCTTCCTAATTCATTGTCCAACTTTCATTGGCATCTGAAGCTATTGAAAATATCATGACATGACTCACATGTACCTTAGTACTCAAAGTGACATCTTTGCTCTTTAACACTTTAAAAGAAATCCTCTGTAGATTTGCTTAGTGCAATACCTCATTTAATTCACTGACTGTGTTTCCATAAACACTGATTGTGGATACAAATAAAATGAAATCCTTGACAACTCCAGTATTTTAACTGTTTATCATGATTCTATTTTTCCATTTGTGAGTAATTTTGGTTTTTTTTTAGCATTGAGTTGCAATCCATATTGAAGGCTGTATTTTTTTTATCTCCATCAATAAGTGCTTTAAGTCCTCTTGGCTTTCAGCAAGTTATGTGTCATCTGCATATTGCACGTAGTTAATGAGTCTTCTTCCAATCTTCCTGTGGTGTTCTTCTTCATATAGTCCATCTTCTCAGATTATTTGTCCAGCATAGAGATTAAATTATTGTTAAGGGCCATCAAGTTGGTTCTGATTCCTAGCAACACTGTATAGTGTTTCCAAGACTAAATCTTCACAGAAACAGAAAGCCTCAACTTTCACCTGAGGAGTGGCTCGCAGGCTTGAATCATGGACCTTGTAACTTTTAGTGCAGTGCTTATCATATGGAGCCACTGCACTCTCCAGAGATCAAGTAAAGATGATGAAAAGACACAACCCTGACATACATCTTTCCTGACTTTAAACTACTCAGTATTTCCTTGTTCTGTTCAGATGACTTCCTCTTAGCGTACGTACAGGTTCTTCATGAGCACAATGAAGCATTCTGGAATACCCATTCTTCCCAGTGTTGGCCATAGTTTGTTATAATCCACATAGTCGAGTGCCTTTACATAGTCATTCAAACACAGGTAAGTATCTCTCTGGTATACTCTGCTTTCAACCAAGATCTGTCTCATGCTAGCAAATATATCCCTCATTCCATGTCCTCATCTGAATCTGGCTTGAATTTCTGACAACTCCCTGTCCATGTACTGCTGCAACCATTTAAAATTTTTCTTCAGCAAAACCTTACTTGCATTTGGCACTAATGATATTGTTTGATATTATCTGCATTCTATTGGATCACCTTTCTTTGGACTAGGCACAAATATAATTCTCTTCCAATTTGTTGGCTAGGTAGTTGCCTTCTAAATTTCTTAGCATAGACTAGTGAGCACTTCCAAATTTGCATCAGTTTGTCTAAGCATTTCAATTGGTATTCCATAAACTCCTGGGACCATGTTTTTCACCAATGCCCTAAGTAAAGCTTAGATTCAATACCATCAGCTCTGGATCATATGCTACTGCCTGAAATGGTTGAACGTCAGTCAATTCTTTTTGGTATAGTGACTGTGTATTCTTCCCATCTTTTTTTGATGCTTCCTGGGTTGTTCAATACTTTGCCCATAAAATCCTTTAATATTGCAACTCAATGCTTGAATTTTTTTTCTTCAGTTCTTTTAGTTGGGAAATGCTGAACATGTTCTTCCCTTTTGGTTTTTAAACTCTAGGTCTTTGCACATTTCATGATAATATTTGTCTTCTCAAACTCCCTTTAAATTTTTCTGTTCAGCTGTTTTACTTCATTATTTCTTTAGTTGGCTTTAACTACTCCATGATTAAGAACAAATTTCCGAGTCTCTTTTGACATCCAGTTTGATCTTTTCTTTCTTTCCTCTCTTTTTAATGACCTTTTGCTTATGATGCTCTTGTTGTTGCACACAAATAACACAGTACTCTCTACTCAGCTGGGATTGATAATTCATTGCCATGGCCACATAGAACTCAGATACCATATTCATAGTTATGAGGAAAGTTTATTATGGTAGTTACCAGAGGCAGAAATGCTCAGGGTACAATTCTTTCAGTCGGGACAGCCTCTTTTGAGCCATGCCTACTACAGGCAAGGCTTCTCTCTGGGCAATGTCAAATAGCTCTTTTAAAATTACTGATAAATGATCACAGGGCACAGGTAATCCTTATTCTGAAGGCACTCACTTCTAGTTCCATTGGTCAGCAAATCTAGCCTCCAAATTAAGTGCCTGGAGGTATCCTACTCCCAAACAAGCTTCCTGCTAAAAGGCACTCAAACTTTACTTGCTCTGTGAGTCCAGGAAGTCCACCACTCTGTCTCATGCTCTGGCTCTTAGTTCTGCTGCTGCTACTCCTCTGCCTTTCCTCTTGTGTCACAGTTCTGTCTCCTGGATCCAGGATGTTCAATGCCCAGGGATCTCTAGCCCAAAGGATGACCTCCACTCCTGGTTCTGCTTCTTTAATGGTAGTAAAATTCCTCCTTCTGCTTCTGAGATGGTTTATTCTATACTCATGTTAGTGTTCCAAATTTTTACAATCACAATTAACTCTGTTAACAATCATTCACAACTGAAGCATATCATACTATCAGTATCTTCTCCTACTTTCTCTTACTTAAACCCGTCAGGAAAAGAGTCATTTGGTGGGAGTTACAAAGACTATGATTAAAATAAATGTTAAATAATTCACTGCACCACAGATGTCATTCCACAGCTTGTCTGGTTTTCAGTCATTAGTACTCAATCCATCAAATCTGATCTTGAGCTATTTCTAAATTCAGATATGATGTACCCAAAGTCTTCTTTAGGCTCTCATGGACTTGTTTTAGTTTTCTTTAGCTACAGCCTGAACTTGCATATGAGCAAATTGGTGATCTGCACCACAGTCAGCCCCTGGTCTTGTTTGGGGTGATGATATTGAGTTTCTCCCTTATTTCTTCCCACACATGTATCCAATTTCATTCCTGTGTATTCCATCTGGCAAGGTCCACTTATGAGGTTAAAAGGAAATCTTGCAATAAAGAAGTTGTTGGTCTTACAAGATTTTGTCATGTGATCTCCAGGGATGTTTCTATCACCAAGACCATATTTTCCAACGATCAATCTTTGTTTCCAACTTTCACATTCCAATCACTAATAATTATCAATGCATCTTGATTGCATGTTTGATCAATTTCAAACTGAAGCAGTTGGTAGAACTCTTGAATTTTTTTTTATCATTGGCTTTAGAGGTCGATGTGTTAATTTGAATTATATTAATTGATCTTCTTTAAAGATGTATAGATATTATCCTATAATTGACATCATTGTATTTTAAGATAGATCTTGAAATGCTCTTTTTGACAATGAATGCAACACCTTTCTTCTTCAAGTTGTCATTACCAGCATAGTAAACCATATGATTCTTCTATTCAAAATGGCCAATACCAGTCCATTTCAGTTCACTAATGCCTTGGATAAGGAACTGGTAGCGTAGTGATTATGAGTTGGGCTGCTGACCTCAAGTTTCAAAACTACCAGCTGTCCCACGGGAGAAAAATGAAGCCTTCTGCTTCCCGTAAAGATTTATAGCCTCAGAAACCCTCTACAGGGTCGCCATGAGTAGGAACCAACTCCATAGCACATAACCACTACCAATGTCTAGGGTATCTATCTTTATGCATTCCATTTCATTTTTAATGACTTCCAACTTTCCTTGAGTCATACCTAGTACATGTCACATTCTGATTATTAATGGATGCTTGCACCAGTTTCTTCTCATTTTGAGTCATGCCCCATCAGCCAATGAAGGTCCTGAAAACTTTGTTCCCTCCGCAGGTTGACTCTACTTTGAGAAGACAGCTCTTCCCCAGCCATATTTTGAGTACTTTCCAAGTTGGAGAACTCAATTCCTGGCACTATATATCAGACAACATCCCATTGCTATTCATAAAGTCTCAGCGGTTAATCTCTCAATCCTGGTGTGACGCTGTAAGATAAACACTGGACTGCAAGATCAGTTTGAACCACAAGGTCGGCAGTTTGAACTCACCAGCTGCTCCTCAGGGTTGCTAATAGTCAGAACAAACTTGATGGCACTTAACAACAACAATCTCTGCAAAGTGCTCTGCTTCTTTCTTCTTCTTAGTCTGTAATAGTCTGGAAGCTCCATTGAAACCTGTCCCCAGTGGGTGACCCTGATGGCATTTCAAATACCAGTGGCATAGCTTCAGCATCACAGCAACATGCAGGCCACCACAGCACAACAAAGTCACACACAAGTGGGTTAGGTCTCATCCAATGTGGGGATGGTGGTGTACTGGGGGTGGGGGGAGGGGGTGACGACTATGACTCAGCAACCCTGCATAGGGTTTCTGAGGCTGTAAATCTTTAGGGCAGCAGAAAGCCTCATCTTTCTCGTGCAGAATGACTGGTAGTTTCAAACTGCTGACCTTGAGATTAGCATCTTGACTCATAACCACTATATGTTAAATGAGTTAAGGGATCTGAGAAGAATCCTCCTCTTTCTAATCAAAATTCTGCCTTTCCTCCCTCCTCTTCTTGGACAGAAGCCTGAAATACTTTCTATTAGCAGTTAATTCCCTTGTATTCTTACCTTTTGTCACTTTCCTTCTGACAGAGGGACAGACATTTTCCAGAAAGATGAGGGTCTAGAGACACAGTAATGTGTGTGTGTGTGGCAGGGGTTCACAGTGAATGAGGTCAACATCACCAGGGTATTGTTGTTGGCGTGAAGTGCCTTTGAGTTGGAACTGACTCATAGCCACTGGCATAGGGTTTCCGAGGAGCAGCGAGTGGATTAGAACCACCAACCTTGTGGTTCAAACTGACCTTTTGGTTCAGTACTTATCCTACAAGGCTGCACCAGGACTCCAACAGGGTATTGTGAGCCCTCAACTACCCTGAACCTGTTTGCTCAGTGCAGGGCCCTGCCCTTGCCAGCCCAGTCCAGCCTAAGGGAAACATCAGGTTGCTGCCTTCAGTGGCCAGCTGAACTATATGCAGTAGTGACACAGATTCAAATTGCAGCCAGTTCCCAGATCAGGAGTCACTAACTTCAACAGATATATTGTTGTCCCCCAACACTTCTTTGTTCCAGGAAAAGTTTCCTGCAGCCTTTTACTACCCACATATGAAGTTTCCAGCTGGGAAAACAGAAACCCAGGGCACTAGACAAGGTTTTCTAAGTCCCTGGGATCCTCGATCAGGACCACAAGTAGCGCCTGAAGCCTGAAGACATTCCCTGAACTCTGGGGAAGTACTCAGTGGGCACTTTTTTAGGTTTCCTACAACCTTGGATTTTAAGGACACTGGCTTAAAGGATTCAATTCTCTAACACACACGTCTGATGCAAGCGGCAAAATTTGGGGTCTCAGAGCCTGAACTAGAATGGTAACATTTTGGCCCCATCAACTAAGAACAGAAGCAGTCAGCACAGTGGGTGTGAGTAGATAATCATAAACAAGTTACCACTGCAGACACTCAACCTTCTCTATCCCCATTGTCTAGCACATTCCTGGCACAGAGCAAGGGCTCAACCCAGAATGGCTGAATAAATGAATGAACAAATGAACAAACAAATGGAGAGCAAGGAGTAGGTCTGCCCAGCACCTGACCTAGCAGACCACGTGTGTATCACTAATGGGCAGTCCATTCCAGTCCAGTCAGCAACTGAATCACAATTTTCAGTAGATTTTAACATTTCATGTGACTTTTCATTTGTGGTTAGGTTTAGACAGCTTACTATTTAACTAGAAAAAGAAAAGCTGATAGTGCTGTACAATATAAGATGTTAAAAACTCACAGAAATGGTCACAAATAAATTATATCTCAAGCTCAGCATAAAAAAAGAGAAGGACAGTTAAAACATTAACCATTTGCTAGGAATGTGTATGGTATTTTTCAAAGCACTTGGTTTATTGAAGAAAACATAGCATCTATGGAAATGGATGATACTTGACCCAAACCAAACCCAAATTCACTGCTGCCTAGTTGATAGAGACTCATTGCAACCCTATAGGAAAGAGTCAAATTGCCCCATAGGATTTCCAAAGCTATAATCCTGTGCTGGACTGCAAATTCATTTGAACCACAAGGTCAGTGGTTCAAGCTCACCAGCTGTTCCTCAGAAACCCTATACAGGGTCGCTATGGGTTGGAACTGACTCAACGGCACTTAACAACAACAACAATTTTTTACGGGAGTCCTGGTGGCATAAAGGGTTATGTATTGGGCTGTTAACCACAGGGTCAGCAATTCAAATCCACAAGTCCCTCCATAAGAGAAAGATGAGGTTTCCTGCCCCCATATAGATTTACAGCCTCAGAAACCATATACAGGGTCTCTATGAGTTGGAACCAATTTGATGGCACACAGCAACAACAACAACAATAATCATTATGGAAACTGCTTCAGTTGGCAACAAAGTGGTTTACCTTCTGCACGACCAGGGTTCCTTGGTACCTGGTAGTTCTTTTGAAATCTACCAGTTTCAGTATAGTTATTTATAAAAGTAGAGAAGAGATACAGAGTGAGATAGTTTAGTGGGGTGGATAGGAGTGTGGGCTCCAATTCATGGCACTGTGGGTTAATGCACTGGACTGCAAAGTCAGTTTGAACCAAGGTTGGCAGTTCAAGCTCACCAGCCATTCCTTGGAACCCTATACATGGTTGCTATGGGTCTAAACTGACTCGATGGCACTTAACAGCAACAACATGTGTATCTGAGTAGAACTTGTTTCCATAAGGTTTTTTATTACTGACCAGCAGTAGCTCACCAGAGCTTTCTTCCAAGGTACCTCTGCATTTACCAAATCTCCAATATTTAGGTTAGCAGCCAAGCACATTTATAGTTTGTACAACTCACAAAGTCCTTATTTATAGGTAGAATGACCTTATCTCCTAACTCACACACACACACAAAAAAAATGTGAGCTGTGGACAAAAAAATGCAATAACTGCCAATTTATTTATATCCATTGTTTTCGGGAACAATTCCTGAGTGTTTTCCCTCTTTGAGGGGGTGGTATCAGCCAAAGTTGTTTTATATATAAAATGAACTGAGCTAATTATTGTCCTTTCAGAAGGCTATCCCACCCTGATAATAATTGTGTGGTAAATCTATTAAATTAGCACTGCCCAATTCTAATCCAATTCCTGATGGAAAAATTCCTGGTGAATTGGGATTTTTGTTGTTGTTGTTTTTTTTAATTACAAAAATACAATGTTCAATTATAAATTTGGAAAATAAAAGGATAAAAAGAGAAAAAAGAAAAATTATTCTTAATCTTAACCATTTTACTATTTTTTTTTTGTATGTTCTTTCAGAACTTTTTCTATGGTGGAAAATATTTTGACAGTATGTTGTTGTTATGTGCCGTGGAATTGGTTTCAACTCATAGCGACCCTGTACAGGGTTTCCGAGTCTGTAAGTCTTTACGGGAGCAGAAAGCCTCATCTTTCTCCTGTGGAACAGCTGGTAGTTTTGAACTGCTGACCTTAAAGCTCGCAGCCTGATTCGTAACCACTACGCTATGGGAAAGGACTATTTTTCAAAGATGCATCATTTTCTAATCGTTATAGTAAAAATTCCTATTTGAAAATGTCAAATAGCTTAAAAGTACAATTTAAAAGTTTGTGTCAGCAATGTACAAGTATAGCTGCTTTTGTTAAAAACTTCATTTTAGTAGAATTATCTTTTAAATGGAATATTTTGTTGATGCACAAGGAACAGCAAACCTGACAGTTAACTAACCTTTAATTAATTTAACTTGGAAAGAGGTGTCAGATTTCTCTCTATTAGTAACATTTGTCTCACTGCTCTATTGGATAGAAGATGATTTAGATTTGGTACCTTTAAAAGAATGTTGTTGTTGTTGTCAAGTGCCATAGAGTCCGTTTCAACTCACAGACACCCGGCATAGGATTTCCAAAGAGCGGCTGGTGAGTTTGAACCACCGACCTTGTGGCTCAAACCAACCTTGTAGTTGAGTGCTTATACTGCAGCTCCACACCTTATCTGTACCTTGGTAAGATATACTTCTTTCCTGCCCATACGATTTATTTTGATACTAAGACAAAATATAATAATTCAAAAACATTTAACATTCTTTAAACAAGCTTAAACTATATAACAATGTTTATATTATGTCTTACAGTATAATCAGTATTGTCAGTTTCAATATAATTATTATTGTCAGGCATTGGTAAACTTTTTCTCTAACACACAGACAGTAAATATTTTTGGACAGAAGCAAACCATGTGGCCTATGTTGTAGCTCCTCAGCTCTGCCTTTGTAATTTGGAAGCCATACATACTACATAAATAGGTAGGCATGGCTGCATTCCAATAACACATTATTTGCAGAAACAGACAGTGAGTCAGACTTGACCCAAGGGTCTTGGTTTTTATCACTCCTGGCATTTTATGTTAGATGACCTTCTCACCCTCAACACAAGACTTCCAGTTAACACGGCTGATTGAACACATTTGTCTCCACTACCACTAAATCCCACTTAAATGATAATAAAGAAACTTAAAGGGATAAACATAAAGAAACAGAAAATAGAGGAGAAGAAAGAAAGACAAAGAATATCAAGAAAATGCTGGCAAAGTAAAATACATTGCAAAAGTGTTTGTTCACTGACCCATTAGACACTGCTAGCCTGAGTAATACCTTTTGTAGTCCAAGAGAAGTGCCACATGAGAGCTATTTTGCACATTGAGCCTTAACCCAATGCAGTTTACCTGAGCTAGGCAAATTGAGCCTACACTTACCTCATTCATAAAACTTGCTATAATTGGGTAGGGAGTGAGGGTCCTGACTCCAACTGTAGGAATTTTGGTACTCAGAGGGTTTTTAGAGTCAGGAGAATAGTACCAACAAGAACTAGCAGTTTAAAATTCAGTGCTCCTACTGCTTCAAAACTATCGTGAAATCTTTGGCTCCTTCCTTTCTAAGACCCAAGGGAAATATTTGCTAATATTTACCGAGTCGCTCCTAATACTCACAGATGAGATTCCATCACTTGAGGAAGGAGCAGAAAATTGTAAGACAAGAAATCACAGAAAGCTCCTGGGATGCTAATTTGCATGTCTGGGCCCCTATCCACAGAACAACGTAGCTGACAGTGGGAGGTCTGGTAGCTATGGAGCTTGGTGGACTATGCCGAAGGATGTCTCACCCCATAGCCCTGCCCTTGCCCAACAGACAAAAGCGTGTGTTAGGAGGCCATGTGCACAATTGTGACAGATGCAAACTTTAAGGGTCACTTGGGTTCCGTATAACAGGCTTCACTAACTCCCATCTCCTTTTCCCAACAAAGTATTTGCAGAATTAATGAGAAATGAAAAAAGTATGAGCAGTTGAGTTGTTTTTAGAGACGGACACTTTTTGTGCCCTGGTCTTTCTTTTGTGTCAAGGCAGACACTAGTTACATTCAGCTCTTCTTTCCTATATTTGGAGAGGAAAATTTAATTTGGGGGGTGATTGCTACCCCCATCATATTATTCTCTTTCCTTTGATTTGACTTCCTTCCTTATAATAAATCTTCCTCTCCTGTCCTTCTCTTTGAAGTCCTGGCTCAGTTCATTGCATTTGAATTGTTTCAGTCCATGTACATTCCTTTCATTCTCCATGGAGGTGTGGCGCTATGGGATCAGCACCAGACCACAAACCACAAGGTCAGCCGTTCAAACCCACCACCTGCTCCTAGGAAGCGCTATACAGAGTCACAATGATTCGGAACTGACTCGATGGCATTTAATAAACACTTAGTAACTCTCTTTGATAATATAAAAAAATGTAAAAGCTCCCCTAAATACCTAAATCCACATACACTTTGAGCATTTTCACAGCAGATTTCTATAGAACATTTCATTCAGCTTGTTCTTAACTGCCATTGTTGTTGTTGTTGTTGTTAAGTGCTGTCTAATTGGTTCTGACTCATAGCAAGCCTGTATAGGTTTCCAAGGAGCAGCTGGTGGATTTGAACCACTGACCTTGTGATTAGTAGTCCAGTGCTGATCCTATAGTACCATATCATTGAGTTACCACCAAATCATAGTGACCCATGCACAATGGAACACGATGCTGCTTGGTCCTGCACCATCCCCATGATAGGTTACTGACCACACAGTGGTTTGCATTAGCTGGTTTTTTAAAAAATAGATTACCAGGCCTTTCTTCCTTGTCCATCTTAGTCTGGAAATTTTGCTGAAACCTGTTCAGCATCAGAACAACACACAAGTCCCCACAGATGGAAGAGTGGGAGCTATGCATGATGTACATTTGGGAATTGAACCCAGATCTCCCCAATGGAAGGCAAGAATTCTACCATTGAGCCATCAATGTTTTCTCACTGAGCACTGTTATGTGCCATAGACTCGGTTGCAACTCGTAGAGACCCCATGCACATCAGAATGAAACACTGCCCGGTCCCACATCATGCTCAAAATTGTTGTTATATTTGTTATGGTTGGACCCATTGTTGCTGCCACTGTGTCAATCCATCTCTTTAGAGGTCTTCCTCACTTTGGCTGACCTTCCACTTTTTCAAACAGTATGTCCTTTTCCAGAAACTGATCCTTCCCGATAACATGTCCAAAGTATGAAAGACTTGAACATCATATTGATTTCTAAGGAGTTTTCTGGTTGTACATCTTCCAACACAGATCTGTTTGTTCTAATGGCAGTCCATGGTACTTTCAATATTCAAAAGCATCAATTTTTCAAAGGCACTGAGCATGTTGTTAGGTGGTGTTGAATTGGACTTTTTAAAAAGTTTTTTTTTATTATGAATTGAATGATAGTTTACATGGGAGAACATTGGTTTTATACTTATCCTATCATATTTCGTTCATTGCAATGATTACAATCCCCTCCATGCATCATCATTCAACAGTATTTGCTTCTATTTCCTCTTTTTTGTTTTGTTTTAATGTGTATAAAAACATTCAGGAATATATAATCATTTAAATAGCCAAAGGACACATTCTGTAAGCCTGCCTCCTGGCCACTAGCACACAGACTTTCTATGAACAGTCTTCAGCTGTTCTATCTCTTCATGTCCTCCTGTCTGCCTCCATCACTGGTGTCACTGCTTCTCTGGATAGGGTCCCATGTTACACTCATGCTCTTCTCCCTTGATAGTCCTAGAGTCCTCTGTTCCTGGACTGTAAGTTTAACTACTCACACCTTTATGTTGTTTATTGGTCTAGTGGTGAGAATTTTTGTTTTCTTTACATTGAGATGCAATCCATCCCAAAGGCTGTGGTCTTTGATCTTCATCAGTAAATATTTTAAGTCCTCTTCACTTTAAGCAAGCAAGGTTGTATGTCTATATATCACAGGTTGTTAATGAGTCTTCCTTCAATCCTGATGCCATGTTTTTGTTTTCATATAACCCAGCTTCTCAGATTATTT
>NW_006408631.1:849133-859499 GCF_000296735.1 Chrysochloris asiatica
CACAACTCAAAGGCATCAATTCTTCTATGATCTTCCTTATTCACTGTCCAGCTTTTGCATCCATATGAGGTTATTGAAAATACCATGGCTTGGGTCAGGTAGCCAATGCCTACCTGTCCTTGTCAACCCTGCGACAGAGGGGATAGGATTGATCCTTGATGTGAAGATTCCTTCCCTCTCAGTTGGTATTTTGATCTACTACATCCATAAGTATAGGTCAAGTTCATCAAATTATAGCCATTTACATGTGTTTCCTTTATCAATTTTTTTGTCTTCCTGTAGTCAAGTTCTGATCATTAAGCCATTGAAGCTATGTCAAATGGGTACTATCTGCAAGCTTGGGTGTTCTTGTGTGTCTCCCCTCACTTCATATCAGCTGGACACTTCAATCTCAGCTTTAGCCCTCCATGGCTATGTCTTTGTCAATGAGCTCAGCAGTCCCCAGGTCTCACCATACTTCCGACCAACCAGCCCTTCCTCTTCTCTCTCTCACCTCCAGGTCAACGGGAGTCTATGGAATGTGGTCAAACACAGCCCACATCTTCATAGCTGCCTTTCCCCCACTTTCACTCACCAGTAGACCAACATGGTTACCAGCAAGCTTACTTGCCTGCTCATGGGTTGCCTTTGAGTTTCAGTCTTGGATAGGGGATTTGTCCTGAAGGGACTTGATTGCTTGCCTTGATGACTCCCCGGCAAATAACTTGTTGAGTCAGTTTTAACTCACAGAGATCTATAAAGGATCTTTAATTCTAGAAAAATCCCATGATTGTCTTCAGTGTTGCTCTCATATCACCTTGTCATTAAAACAGACTCCGTGCACTTCATGGAGCATTCATTTCTCAATTCAGTTTTCATTGACTGGATTGTTAAATAGTTTTGTTTCATAGTTCAACATTATAATTTCCCATTTTCTCCTACAGGGAAAAAATACATCTAAATGAATGTTCCTCATGCCTCAGTAGGACTGGCTACCATGTTGTTAGGTATATCTGGGAGCTGAGAGGACATGAATGCCACTTCACGGCCAGTAGAATTAGAGCCTGATCTCCTTCTGAAAAATTGACCAGTTGCTGAAAAGCAGGCTGATGTATGTCACTTGGCAAAGTAAAGTCACTCAGTACTTTCCAAGGAGGTTGGTAACTGCACCTTCACTGGGTTAGCCTGTTAGCCACCATCGTGTCTCTCTGGACTAGCAGGCACCATGGGAGTTCCTGTCATCCCCTGGATGTTAGTTTTGTCATTAGGCTGCTGCTGTTAGAGTTGCTTCATCATGATGGTCCGCTTCTTATCCTTACACCGCTTGTTTTGAAACCAGACCGGGATCACACAGGGACTGAGGCCCATCATCTCCAACAGTTGCATCGGGCCGTGGTTTGGCGGTGTAGCAGGTCTGCAAGGTGTGCAACTGTTTCTCATTCAGCACAGTCCGCACGTGGGTCGTCTTCTTTGATTGTGGACGTGGGGCCGCAGGGTCGGCTGCCTGGCAAAGATGGGCTCAGCTGCCATTGGCAGTGGCCGCGCCGGGTGCAGGGGGCTGAGCGGGTCGGGCACCTGGGCTGGCTCTTTCCACCACATCATGGTCCGCAAGACAGAAGAGCCCACCCTCCAGCAGCGCAAACTCCTTTGAACCAATGCCCTTGCAGTTAATAGTTCAGTGCTTATCCTGTGGCGCCACATAGAGCATCTTAATATTAATGAAGATGATTGGGGGAAGGGAGATGGTTACTGATTTCTCAGTTTTCACGGAAGGAAAAAATAAAATTCAATTCAATTCAGCAGCCCCTCCTCCCAAAGTAATTAGAAGGATGAAATACAGTGACTCTTCCTTGATGGTAAGCCATATTTTTGCAATCACTCACCACTAACTGCTGTCTTCTTGTAGCAGCATCTGTTTTTCGGGCCTACTTGATTTTACATTACTGTCGATACCTAAGGTACCTGCGCACCCAGGACCATCTGCAAGGACATCTGCAGACAACCTGCGCTAATTTACCTTTAGATTTATGTTATATGATAGTTACATTTGGGAAAAGACTGACTCAGCAGAGAAATCAGAGAGAGAGAGAGAAACAATGGGCATTTGTCATGTGGGACCTGCAGAAGAACCCTGGCTACCTCCTCAAAGTCTACATAGTGACTCAACTAAAGAGGAAGGGTTAGAATTTTAAAAAGAGAAATAAAATTAGCTCTATCCTCTTTTGCTATACTTGTTATTTCCATTTTATTCTAGGAACTGAGTAAAAGATGTAACAGGCTCCTCAGGAAGAGTTAGGAAGGGTTAAGGAAGAGTATCCAATGATATATTAGAGGAAAAGGTGTTGGTTGAAAAACAATAGATCCATAAGACATCTAGAAATATATACAGAGTCTTAATCAAAAGCCCCTAGGAGTTCCTAAACATTGATGTGGAAAGAGACTAGTTTTTGTGAAGTAAATTATTTTGCCAGGCAATTAAAAACACCAGGGCTTGAATCAGGCATACCTTAGTACTCAAACTGACAGCTTTGCTTTTGAACACTTTTAAGAAGTCTTTTGTAGTGGATTCACCTAATGCAAGAAGTTACTTGATAGTGAATAATTGTTATCAGGACTGCTTGTGAGAGTTGGAAATGTAAAGGTAGATGTTTTGTAGCAAGGAGGGGAGTGATTAACTTTTCAGCCTAGGAGCTGAGGTCCCTGGGACCATCAAGGGAGAAGACTGGAGAGTGGGACCCTACCCAGAGAAGCAGTGATGCCTGAGATGGAGGCAGAGATGATGATGTAGAGAGATGGAGCAGTTGGGGAGTTTAGACACAGAGAGGGAGAGGAGCTATGTGCTGATGACTGGGGGTCAGGCTTGTAGTGTATACCCTTTGGTTGGTTGATGATGCATGAAGGGGATTGTAACCATGGCAATGAAATGATATATGATAGGATGAATGTAAAACTAATGTTCTCCCATGTAAACTATTACATAATTCACAATAAAACATTTAAAAAAAAAAAAAAAAAGAAGTCATTTGACTTCTTGACTGTTGCTTCCATAAACACTGACTGTGGATCCAAGCACACTGATGTCTGTGACAACTTGAATCTTTTCTTCATTTATCATGGCGTTATTTATTGGTCCAGTTGTAAGGATTTTCATTTTCTTTACTTTGAGGTGCATTTCCTACCTAAAGCTGTAGTCTTTGATCTTCATCAGCAAGTATTTCAAGTACTCTTTGCTTTCAGTAAACGAGATTGTGTCATCTGTATATCAAATGTTGTTAATAACTATTCCTCCAATATTGTTACCATGTTCTTCTTCATGTAATCCAGCTTCTCAAATTATCTGCTCAGCATACAGGTTGAGTAAATATGGTAAAAGAATACAACACTGATACACACATTTTCTGATTTTAAACCATTCAGTATCTCTTTGTTCTGTTCTGAGTACTGTCTTAGTCTATGTACAGGTTCCACATGAGCACAATTAATTTTTCTGGAATACCCTTTATTCTCAATGTTATCTATAGTTTGTTATGATCCACACAGTTGAATATCTTTGCATAGCCAATAAAGCACAATTCGCATCTTTCTGGTATTCTCTGCTTTCAGCCAAAATCCATCTGATGTCAGCAATGATATCCCTCATTCCATATCCTCTTCTGAATCCAGCTTAAATTTCTGGCAGCTCCCTGTTAATATACTGTTGTAATTGTTTTTATTTATTTTCAGCAAAATTTTATTGCAAGGGATATTAATGCTATTGTTTGATGATTTCCACATTCCATTGGGTCACCTCTCTTTAGAGCAGGCACAAATATGGATCTCTTCCAATTGGTTATCCAGGCAGCTCTCTTCCAAATTTCTGGGCATAGATGAGTGAGTCTCTCCTGTGCTGCATCAATTTCTTGAAGCATTTCTATTTCTATTCTGTCAATTCCTAGAGCTTTGTTTTTCACTAAAGTCTTCAGTGCTTTTTGGACTTCTTTCTTCATTACCATCATTTCTTGATCATATGCTACCTTTTTAAATGATTGAATGCTGACCAATTCTTTTTAGTACAATTGCTCTGTATATTCCATCCATCATCTTTTGATAGTTTCAGCATCATTTAATATTTTGCCAAGAGAGTCCTTCAGTATTGCAACCCAATATTTGAATTTTTCTTCACTTCTTTCAGTTTAAGAAATCCCGAGTGCGTTCTTCCCTTTTGCTTTTCTAACTCCAGGTCTTTGTATGTTTTATTATAATTCTTGATTTTGTATTCTTGAGCTGCCTTTTGAAATTTTCTGTTCAGTTCTTTTGCTTCATTATTTCTTCCAGTTGTTTTAGTTTTTCCATGTTCAGGAACAAATTTTAGAGTTTCTTCTGACATCCATTTTGGTCTTTTCCTACTTTCTTACGTTCTTAATGACCTTTTGCTTTCTTTGTGTATGATGTTCTTGATGTCATCCCACAACTCTTCTGGTCTTCAGTCTTTAGTGTCTAATGCAACATATCTATTATTGAGATAGTCTGTAAATTCAGGTGGGATATCTTAAAAGTCATATTTTGGCTCTCATGGACTTGTTTTGATTTCCTTCAGTTTCAGCCTAAACTGACTTATAAGCAATTGATGGTTTGGAATAAACAGTCAGCTCCTGGCCTTGACTTGGCTGGTTATATTGAGCCTTATCATAGTCTCTTCCCATAGATAATGTCAATTTTGACCTGTGTATTTCATCTGGTAAGGTCCATGTGTATGGTCACCTTTTATTCTGGCCAGTAGAGGTATATGCAATGAATAAGTCACTGATCTTACAAAATCTTATCATGTAATGCACACCATCATTTCTATTACCACACATGCATTCTTCCTCTTTGTTTACAATGTTCACAATCCAATCATCAGTAATTATCAATGCAACTTGATTGCATGTTTGATCAATTTCAAACTGAAGAAGTTGGTAGAATTTGGTAGAAGTTGGTAGAATTACTCATTGACTTAAGTTGTAGATAAGATTAGTGGTATTAACTGATCTTCCTTGTAGACATACGGATATTATCCTATCACAGACAGCATTGTACTTCACGTTAGATCTTGAAATGTTCTTTTTGATAATGAATGTGATGCCACTCCTCTACAATTTTTCATTCCCAGCATAGTAAACCATATGATTGTCTGATTCAAAATGGCCAATACCAGTCCATTTCAGCTCACTAGGATATCAGTCTTTATGTGCTTCATTTCGCTTTTGACAACTTCCAATTTTCCTAGATTCATACTTTTTACATTCCACGTTCCAATTATTAATGGATGCTTGCAGCTATTTCTTCTCATTTTGAGTTGTGCCACATCAGCAAATGAAAATGCTAAAAGCTTAACTCTATCCATGTCATTAAGGTCAACTCTACTTTGAGGAAGAAACTCTTCCCCAATTGTATTTTGAGTGCTTTCTAACTTGAGGGTCCCATCTTTTGACATATCTATGTTCTGCTGTTATTCATTAGGTATTCACTGGCTAACCATTCAGAGGTGGTCCTCTCTCCTTCATGCATGTCTGTCTTAGTCTGGGAACTCTGTTGAAACCTGTCTACCTTGGTGACCCTGCTGGCATTTAAAATACCAGTGGCATTTCTTGCACTATCACAGCAACACACAAGCCATCACATATGACAAACTGGCAGACGAGAGTTGGTTGACTAGATTAGGAGATAATTTAAAATGCTTGAAGACTCACTGGAAAAGGCTAGGGAGTTTGATGCTGAGAAAAAAAAGAGAGAAGAAAATGGGATATAATGTCAATTACATTTTGAGGTCATCATATCATGGCCAAGATTTACCCATTTATTTTTAATGGCCACTAGATCCAGTATGGTGTTCAAGATCCCACATGACCTGATCCCAGCACAGCTCTCTTCTCACCTGCCACAACCTACCCCATTTCCCAGGTTCTTTCCCACTTCAGCATCTTGCCAAGACTTAGACCACTTTCTACTTGACTCTTCCACTCTCTTGTTCTTATTTGTCCTTTTGGTCTTAGCATAAATGACATTTCCTCAGACTTCCCCTCTATGTCCCCCAAAATCTAAATTAACTACTGGCAACTCTGGTGGTACAGTGGTTAAGTACTCAGTTGCTAATTGAAAGGCTGATAGTTCAAACACACCAGCAGCTCCAGAGGAGAAAGACCTGGTCATATGTTTCCATAAATATTGTTGTTGTTGTTTTTAAATGCTGTCAAGTTGATCCCGACTCTTGTGTAAGGTTTCCAAGGAGTGGCTGGTAGGTTTGAACTGCTAACCTTATGGTTAGTAGTCCAGTGCTTATCCTATAGTGCCACACCAGGACTTCCCCTTAAAAATTATACCTTTAGGAACTCTGTAGGACAGTTCTACTCTGTCACATCTGTCACATGAGGTATCCTTGACTCAAAATTGACCTGAAAACACATAACAACATTTTTTCCTTCATAGAACTTATCACATCTTATATATACATTTTCAGTGTGTTTTTTAAAAATTGTTTATCTCGTCCACTAGTCAAAACAAAAACCGCTTCTATTACCAACTACATACCCAGTGTCAGGCACATGCAGGAACTCAGTAAATGCATGTTGAATGAATAAACTTTTGAAAAATCTAATGAGTCTATGAATCTGTGTCTATGCTATACTGAAACTCCTTTTAATATTTTTTTTTAAACTGCTTAGAGAAACCAAATTTTTATAAGAAGCTCTGTTAGCCCAATCTAATATGGTCTGGATATTTCAGATTTCATTTTTATGTCTTCTATTTTGACCCTCTTCCCAAATGTCTCCCACCCCCAAAAATAAAAAGTATACAGTATTATTTGTAAAGTTTTGAACAAAACAACATATCTGTTATAAATAAGTTAAGCAGACCACCATCTAGTTTCTGGTCTTGGTTTTGTTAGTACCAGTCTTTGTATTAAGGAATTATAAATAAACTATTTATGTTTGAATTCAGCTTGTCCCTCTAGTTTCAGGCTTCACATGAACTTTGCTCTTTCAAATGGGTCAACTTATTGTTAGGAATAATAGCTAACTTTGTTGTTAGGTGCCATAGAGTCACCTCTGGCTCATAGAGACCCTATGCACACTGCCCAGTCCTGCACCCTCCTCACAATTGTTTTATTTGAGCCCATTGGTGTGGTGTAGCCTTTTTGTCAATTCATCTCACAGAGAGTCTTCTTCTTTCTCACTGACCCTATGATGGCCTTCTTCAGAGACTGATCCCTCCTGATAACATGTCCAAAGTTTATGAGAAGAAATCTCATCATCCTCATTTCTAAGTTACATTAGACTCTTCTTCTTCTGAGACAGATTTCTTTGTTCTTCTGATAGTCCATTGTACTTTCAATATTCTTTACCAATACCATAATTCAAATGCATCAATTCTTCAATCTTCCTTGTTCATTGTCCAACTTTCACATGGACATAAAGCAACTGTAAATACCGTGGCCTGTGTCAGTTACATCTTACTCCTCAAAGTGACACCTTTGTTCTTCCATACTTCAAAGAGGTCTTTTGCAACAGATTTGCTCAATGCAATATGTTGTTTGATTTCTTGACTGCTGCTTCCATGAACACTGATTGTGGATTCCAGGAAAATGAAATTCTTGATAACTTCAATTTTTTCTCCATTTATCATGATGTCTATTGGTCCAGTTGTAAGGATTTTTGTTTTCTTTCTTTTAAGTTGCAATATATATTGAAGGCTGTATTCTTTGATCTACATCAGCAAGTACTTTAAGTCCTCTTGCTTTTCAAGATTGCTTCAATCTTGTGTGCAAGATTGTTTCATCTGCACATCTCAGGTTGCTAATGAGCCTTCTCCAATCCTGATGCCATGTTCTTCTTCATATAATCTAGTTTTTCATATTGTTTGCTGAGTAAACAGACTGAATAAGTATGGTGAAAGGATATGAACCTGGCACATACTTTTCCTGATATTAAACTATTCAGTATCTCTTTGCTCTGTTCTTAGCCTATGTACAAATTCTTCATTAGCACAATTAAGTTTTTGGAATATCTAATCTTGATATAGCCATAGTTTGTTAGGATCCACCTGTCAAATGCCTTTGAATAGTCAATAAAACACAAGTAAACATCTTTTTGGTATCCTTTGCTTCAGTCAAGTTCTTCTGACAGCTGCAATGATATCTGTCATTCTATTTCCTCTTCTGAATTTAGTTTGAATTCCTGGTAGTTCCCTGTCGATGTACTGCTGCAACTGTTTTTTCAATTATCTCAACAAAATTTTACTTGCATGATACATTAATTATGTTAGCCTACAATGCCTGTATTATAGGATAAACTTTCTTTGGAATGGGCATAAATATGAATTTCTTCCAGTCAGTTGGCCAAATAGCTATCTTGCAAATTTCTTGGCACATCCAGTACTGCAGTTTGTTGAAACATTTCTATTGTTATTCCACTTGGGCCTAGATCCTTAATTTTCACTAATGTCTTCAGGGGAGCTTGAACTTCTTCCTTCTGCATATCATTTCTTGACCATATGTTTTTTCCTGAAATGGTTGAATATCAACCAATTCTTGTTGTACAGAGACTCTGTACTTCCATCTTTTGATGTTCCTTGTATCATTTAATATTTTGCCCATTTATATTTACATTTGTATTTATTATTTAACATTTAATATTACAACCCTTGTTTTGAATTTTTTTTTCAGTTCTTTCAACTTGAGAAATGCTAAACATGTTCTTCGCTTTGGGTTTCTTAAGTACAACTCTCAGCACATTTCATTGTAATACTTTATCTTCTTGAGCTGCCCTTTGAAATTTTCTTTTCAGCTCTTTTACTTCATCATTTCTTCTATTTGCTCTAGCTACTCATATGCATGTGAAAGCTGGACAGTGAATAAGGAAGACTGCAGAAGAATGAATGCCTTTGAGTTATGGTGTTGGAGGAGAATATTGAAAGTGCCATGGGCTGCCAAAAGAACCAACAGATCTGTGTTGGAAGAAGTGCAGCCTGAGTGCTCCATGGAGGCCAGGATGGCCAAACTTTGTCTCTCATACTTCGGATATATTGTCAGGAGGGAACAGTTACTGGAGAAGGATATCATGTTTGGTAAGGTGGAGGGTCAGAGAAAAAGAGGAAAACCCCCCAACAAAATGGATTGGCAAAGTGGCAGCATCAATGGATTCAAGTGTGGCAACAATTGTGAGGTCAGCCCAGGACCGGGCAATGTTTTGTTCTGTTGTGCATAGTGTTACTATGAGTCAGTACTGACTCAATGGCACCTAACAACAACAAGAACTCTATGTTCAAGAGCAAGTTTCAGAGTCTCTTCTGACATTCACTTTGGGCTTTTCTTTCCTGCCTTTTTAATGACTTTCCTCATGTTCTTGATGTCATCCTGTGACCTTGAGTCATTAGCATATATTGCATCAAATATGTTCTTGATATGATCTCTACATTCAGGTGGAGTATATTCAAGGTCGTATTTTGGCTCTTTTGAGCTTGTTTTATTTTCTTCAGCTTCAGTCTGGGCTTCGATATGAACAATTGATGGCCTGTTCCACAGTCGACCCCTGGCCTTTTGTGACTGATATTGAACTTCTCCATCATCTCTTCCCACAGATATCAGTTTGATTCCTGTATATTCCATCTGGCAAGGTTCATATATATAGTCACCATTTGTGTTGTTAAGTGCCGTAGAATCAATTCTGACCCATAATGACCCTGTGTAGGGTTTCCAAGGAGCAGCTGGTGAGCTTGAACCACTGACCTTGCACTTCAAGTGACTTTGCAGTCTGACACATTAGCCCATAGCTCCACACCAGGATTCACCATTTATGTTGTTGAAAAACAGTATTTGCGATGAAGAAGTCATTGGTCTTAAAAATTCTATCATGTGATCGTCAGGATTATTTCTATCACCAAGGACATTATTTTCCAACTCTCAATCCCTCCTTTCTTTCCAACTCTCTAATTCTAATCATGGTAGTTGTCAATGTATCTTGATTGCATGTTTGATCTATTTCAGATGCAAGAAGTTGGTAGAATTTTTCAAATTCTTCATTTTTGGCAATGGTAGTTGTTGCATATATTTGAATAATGATCGTATTAACTGGTCTGCTTTGTAGGCATATAGATATTAACCAATCACAGACAATACTGTATTTCAAGATAGATATTGAAATGTTCTTTTGACAATGACTACAGCACTCTCCCTCTTTAGTTTGTCATTCCTGGCATAGTAAGCCATGATTCTCCCTCAAAATGACTAGGATATCTGTCTTTATGCATATCTATCATATGTTTGGGAGTCCTGGTGTGGCCCTGTGGGCTAATTATCAGACTGCAAATTCATTTGAACTGTAAGGTCGTTGATTCAAGATCACCAGCTGCTCTTTGGAAACCCTATACC
>NW_006408631.1:874717-876514 GCF_000296735.1 Chrysochloris asiatica
TGTCCTCTCAGCACCACTTTCACAGTTTCCTAAAGATTTTGGTATGTTGTGTTTTCCTTCTCATTTGTTTCTAGGAACTTTGTGAATTCACGTTTAATTTCTTCTACTACCCAGTCACTTTTCAGCAGGGTGTTATTCAATTTCCATGTATTTGACTTTATTTCCTTGGTCTTCCTATTGTTGATTTCTAATTTGAGGCATTGTGGTCTGAGAAGAAAATTTGTAGTATTTTGATGTTTGTAAATTTATGGAGATTTGTTTTGTGGTCTAACACATGGTCTATTCTGGGGAATGTTCCATGTGCACTGAAAAAGAATGTGTATTGTGCTGTTGTTGGGTTGAATGCTCTGTACACATCTATGAGGTCCAGTTGGCTGATTGTGTTTTTAAGTTCTTCTGTGTATTTTTCAAGTTTCTTTCTAGTTGGTCTATCCCTTTTTGAAAGTGGTATATTAAAATCACCCGCTATTATTGTATATTCATCTATTTCTTTCTTCAAATCTATTAGATTATTTATATATTTTGGAGCTCTTTCTTTCTTCAAATCTATTAGAGTTTGATTTATATATTTTGGAGCTCTTTCATTGGGAGCAGAGATACTTATGGTTATTTCATCTTGTTCAATTGTCCCTTTAATCATGAGATAATGTCCATCTTTATTTATCATGCTGTTTTTTTGCCTTAAAGTTTATTTTATCAGAGATTAGTACTGCCACTCCTGTTTGTTTTTTTATTGCAATTAGCTAGGTATATTTTTTCCCATGCTTTGACATTTAATCTGTTTTTGTCTCTGTGTGTGAGATGTGTTTCTTGCAGACAGCATATTGAATGATCTTGTTTTCTTATCCATTTTGCCACCCTCCATCTCTTAACAGGTGCATTTAATCCATTTACATCCAATGTAATTATCTATAGGTATGGATTAATTATTGCCATTATGTTTGTTTTTTTGTGGTGTTGCTTCTTTTTTTGTTCTGTATGTCTTCCTTTGTTGAGTTCATGTTTTTGTGTTCTGTGAGTTTCCTCATAGTTTTAATGTTTCCATGTTCTTGATCGATGTTCATTTTCTTGGTATGTTGTGAAGTGCTAATTTTCTTTGAGGTTGCCTTACAGTCCATTAACTTTTCTCTCCATTTAGTGCAGTCTGTTTTATCCTGTAATCTACCTTACCTTTTCACAATCTGGATCTTTGTTCCTACATGTTTACCTTCTTTTACTTTGTAATTGTTTTAATCATAGACTGATCTCCCAGATTCTCTGAGTTTGTCTTATAGTTTTGTTCTGTTCTTGACTCTTCCTTCTGTCAATTTGATTCTGGGAGGTGCTGCCATGTATGTCAATCTCTGGTTGTTGTCTGTTCTTGTTGGTTCTCAGTCCACAGAACTCCTTTTGGATGTTTTGTAGTGCAGGGTTGGCTTTCTCAAAATCCTTTAGCTTCTGTTTATCCTGGAATGTTTATTACATTGTCATATTTGATTGATAACTTTGCTGGATAAGGGATTCTTGGTTGGCGGGTTTTTTTCTTTCAGGGTTTTATATATGTCTCCCCATTGCCTTCTTGCTTGCATGGTTTCTGTTGAGAGATTTGAGCTTAATCTGACTTGCTTGCCCTTGTATGTAACACTTCTGTTTTCCCTAGCCGCTTTCAGGAGTGTCTCCTTATCTTTGATTTTGGAGCACTTGATTATGATATGTCTCAGAAATTTTCTTTTGGGGTCTATCCTTCCTGGGTTCGTTGAGCTTCTTGAATGTTTATCTTTTCACTTTTCAGGATGTTAGAGAAATTTTCTTTCAGCA
>NW_006408631.1:876614-885979 GCF_000296735.1 Chrysochloris asiatica
TCATCCATGTTAGGTAGTGGCATGTAGCTTCCTTGTTATTTTTCAAGGTAGGATAATATTCCATTGTGTGTATGTACCACAGCTTGTTTATCCATTTTTCAGTTGATGGGCACTTTGGCTGTCTCCATCTTTTTGCTATTGTAAATAGTGCAGCTATGAACATTGGTGTGCATATATCTTCCCGGGCTGTGGCTCGTTTTTCTTGTGGGTAAATACCAAGTAGAGGAATTGCTGGATCGTATTTTGCCATTTATCTTAATGCTATTTACTGCTCCAGTAGTGACAATTTTTGTTTTCTTTACATTAAGGTGCAACCCATACTAAAGGCAGGGGTCTTTTATCTTCATCAGTAAATACTTTATCTTCATTTTCAGCAAAAAAGGGTGTGTATCATCTGTATATGACATATTATTATTCAATACTCATGCCATATTCTTCATAATTTTCAACTTTTCAGATAGTTTGCTTAGCATACAGATTGAAAAAGTATGGTGAAATAATACACCTTTCCTAATTTAAAACTATTCAGTATCACCATATTCTGTTTGAATGACTGCCTCTTACTCTGTGTACAGGTTCCTTATGAGCACAATTAAGTGTTCCTCCTCAATGTTGTCCACAGTTTATTATGATTCACACAATGAAAATCCTTTGTAGAGTCAATAACGCACAGATTTCTGGTATTCTCTGCTTTCAGTCAAACTCCACCTCACATCAACAATGACATCGCTCATTCCACATCCTCATCTGAATCTGGCTAGAATCTCTGGCAGTTCTCTGACAATGTACTATTGCAACTGTTTTTTTTAATTATCTATCTGATAGTGTAGTGGTTACGAATTGGGCTGCTAACCTCAGGGTCAGCAGTTCAAAACTACCAGCTGTTCTGCAGGAGAAAGATGAGATTTTCTGCTCCCATAAAGGTTTACAACCTCAGAAACAGGTCGCTAGGAGTTGGAACCGACTCCATGGCAGTAACAACAACAACAACACAGGAAAATTTTACTTGCTTGAGATTTCAATGATTGTCCAATGATTTTCACATTCCATTGGACCACTTCTCTGTGGAATGGACACAAATATGGATCTCTTCCAATCAATCAGCCAGGTATCTGTCTTCTGAATTTCTTGGCATAGATGAGTGAGTGCCTCCAGTGCCGCTTAAGTTTGTGGAAAAATTTCAGTTTGTATCCCATCATTTTCTAGAGCCTCGTTCTTTGCCAATGCATTCAATGCACCTTGGATTTCTTTCTTCAGTGTCATTGTCTCTTGATCATATGCTACTGCTCGAAATGGTTGAACATCGACCATTTCTTTTTGGTCCAGTGACTCTGTGTGTTCCTTCCATCTTCTCTTGATGCTTTTCCATCATTCATTATTTTGCCCATAGAATCCTTCAAGATTTCAAGTCAAGGCTTAACGTTTTCCTTAATTTCCCTCAGCTTGAGAAATGCTGATTATCTTGTTTCCTTTTAGCTTTCTAACTCTAAGTCTTTGCAAATTATAATACTTGACTTTTTCTTCTTGAGATGTCCATTGAAATTTTCTGTTCAGCTCTTTTACATCCTCATTTCTTCCATTTGCTTTAGCATCCCTATACTGAAGAGCAAGTTTCAGAGTCTCTTCTGACATCCATTTTGGTCTTTTCCTTGTTTCTTGTCTTCTTAATTACCTTTTGCTCTCTTCCTGTATGATTTTCTTGATACCATCACACAACTCTTCTGGGATCAATAATTTGTGTCTAATTAATCAAATCTGTTCTTGAAATGATCTCTAAATTCTGATAGGATATGTTCAAGGTAAAATTTTGGCTCTTGTGGCCTTTAGTTTTCTTCAGCTTCAACCTGAACTTATATATGAACAATTGATTATCTGTTCTACAGTCTGTCTCTGGCCTTGCTTTGACTGGTAATATGGAGTTTTTCCACCATCTCTTTCCACAGATGTAGTCAGTTTTATTTCTGTGTATTCCATCTGGTGAGGTACATGTGCATAGTTATCTTTTGTGTTGTTTTCAAAGGTATTTACAATGAAGAATTAATTGGTCTTGCAAAATTCTATCATGAGAGCTCCATCATTGTGTCTATTATCAAGGTCATATTTTCCAGCAACTGATCCTTCCTCTTGTTTTCCAACCTTTGCATTCTAATTACCGCTACTTATCAATACATCATGAATGCATGTTTGATCAGTTTCATACTGAAGAAGTTGGTAGAACTCTTCAATTTCATTATCATTGGCTTTAGTGGTTGATGCATAAATTTGAATAATAGTTGTATTAGCTAGTCTTCCTTGTAGGTGTGTAGATGTTGTCTTATCACAGACAACATTGTACTTCAAGACAAGTCTTCAAATGTTCTTTTTTATGTTGACTGCAACACCATTCCTCTTCAATTTGTCATTTCCAGCATAGTAAGCCATGTGATTGTCAGATTCAGAATGGCCAATACCAGTCCATTTCAGCTCACTAATGCCTGGGATATATCAATCTTTATACATTCCGTTTCATTTTTGACAAATTCCAATTTTGCTAGATTCATATTTCATGCATTCTGTTCCAATTATTAATGGATGTTTACAGCTGTTTCTCCTTGTGCCCTATCAACAAATGAAGATCCTGAAAACATTACTCCAGCCTTGTCATCATGGTCAACTCTGCTTTGAGAAAGTAGCTCTTTTTCAGTTGTCATTTGAGAACCTTCCAACCTGAGGATCTCATCTTCTGGCACTATATCTGATAATATTATGGTGCTTTTCATTATGTTTCAGTATTCTGATACTTTCTAACAGTGTCCCACTATTATTCATAAGGTTTTCAATTACTAAATATTTGAAAGTCATCTGTCTCTTCTTCTTCCTAGTCTGTCTTCATCTTAACCTTAGCTGAAATCTGTCCACCAGTAGTGACCCTACTGGTATTTAAATTATCAGTGGCATATCTTCCAGCATCACAGCAAAATGCAAGCCACCACAGTACAACAAACTGACAAATGAGTGGTGGAAGATTCACTGGAGAAGTAAAATGAAGTCAATATAGTCATTTAAAGTTCAATCAGAGTTCCATAATTAATGGTTTCATTATTTCTACTTGTTGTTGTTGTTGATAAGTGCCATTAAGTTGGTTCTGATTCATAGCAACTCTGTATAGGGTTTTGGAGGAGCTACTGCTGGGTTTGAACTGTCTACTTTTTACAGACTGGTGCTTATCATACAGAGCCACAACAGAAACCCAATGGGAGAGTTGTTGTTTTGTTAAGTGCCATTGAGTCTGTTCCGACCCAATGGAGCAGCTGGTGAGCTTGAACCACCAACCTTGTAGTTCAAACAGCTTTGCAGTTTGACTCATTAACCCACAGCACCACACCAGGACTCCAATGAGAGAGTGGTGGTCTATTATTGGCTAATCCTAGAAATATTAAAAATATTGAAATTAACCCCCCAAAATGAACAATACTGCCCAATGGCTCTTTTCTATAATTATAAGTAGTCACAGAGTAACTCAATTTGACTGTTTATAAGGATTGCTATCTGTTTTTGCAATCAAGTGAGAAAGAATATGACTGCAGGTGCTAATATTCAGATATATCTCCTGTACAATTAATAGATTGGTTTTATATTTTGATTTGGGCATTACTATGACAAAGAAATCTTTATTTGAAAATATAAGGCAACACACTCTGTGACAAACTCTATACTTTATAAGAAGCAAATATTCCACAAGTAAATGCTGTAAGCATGATTATAGAAATGGTTCTGGAGTTGTCCCCTGACATACCAGGAATGGCACTGTAGGTTAAGTACTAGACTACAAATTGCAAGGTCAGCAGTTCAAACATACCAGTCGCTCTTCAGAAGCCCTCTGTAGGGTCACCATGAATCAGAACTGCCTCTACGGCACTTAACAACAACAACTAGGAGCAACACTCATTTTGTGGTAAGTACCATTAAGTCAGTTCTGACTCACTGCGACCATGTTTAGGATGTCTGAGGATCTGCTGGTGGGCAATATCTTAAATACCTTACTCTACCCTGTAAAGTACATGTTATTATCCTCAGATTACAAGAAAACTGAAATATAGGAAAGAAAAAGAAATTTGCCCAAGATCACATAACTGAAAGTGATGGGACTAAAATTTGATTACATATTTTCTGGCATCAGAGTCTGTGTCACTTTCTGCAGTGCAGTAGGGCTGGCTGGTTTTGACCTATGATAGTAAGGCTGATGTGGTCATGGTAGAGTATGTTCACATTCTTAGAACAATGTAGGTGAAACTTCAATTCTAAAAGAACAGGCCAGTGTAATTTAAATCTGTTAAGTGTAGTTGATATTTCTATTGTCTTTTTATTTATTTGCCTTATAGTCATGGAACAAATGTTGTTGTTAGGTGCCATAGAGTCAGTTCTGACTCATAAAGCCTCTATACACAACAAAACAAAACACTGTCTGATCCTGAGCCATCCTCACAATTGTTACCCTTCATTGCTGATGCCACTGCATTAATCCATCTCCTTGAGGGTCTCCCTCTTTTTCACTGACCCTCCACTTTACCAAGCATGATGTCCTTCTCCAGGAACTGGTTCTTCCTAATAACATGCGCATAGTATGAAAGCTAAAGGCTTACCATCATGGCTTCTAAGGAGTATTCTGGCTGTGCTTCTTCCAACAAAGATTTGTTTGTTCTTCTGGGAGTCCATGGTACTTTCAGTATTCTTCTCCATCACCATAATTCAAATGCATCAATGCTTCTCCAATCTTCCTATTTCATTGACATGCAAGCATGTGAGGCAATTGAAAAACAAGGGTCAGGCACATCTTAGTCCTCAAACTGATATCTTTGATCTTTAATGCATTAAAGATGTCTTTTGCAGCAGATTTGCCTAATGCCATAAATCATTTGGTTTCTTGACCACTGCTTCCATGAGTGTTGATTGTGGGACCAGCAAAATAAAGTATTTGTGAACTTCAATGTTTTCTCCATTTATCATGATGTTATTATTGGTCCAGTTGTCAAGATATTTGTTTTCTTTACACTGAGGTGTAATCCATACTGAATGCTCTAATCTGTGGTCTTCATCTGTAAGTATTTTAAGTCCCTTTCAGCAATCAAGATTGTATGGTCTGCATACCACATGTTGTAATTGAGTCTTCCTCCAATCCTGATACTACGTTCTTCTTCATATAATCCAGATTCTCAGAGTATCTGCTCAGCATACAGATTGTGTAGGTATGGTGAGTGAATACAACCCTGACACACACCTTTCATAATTTTAAAACATTCAGTATCCCCTTGTTCTGTTTGAATAAGTACCTCATGGTCTATGTCATGAGGTTCCTTATAAGAACAGGTAAGTGTTCTAGAATACTCATTCTTTTCAATGTCATCCATAGTTTGTTGTGAACATGATCCACACAAAAATATTTGCATAGTCAATAAAGTTCAATTGAAAATCTTTCTGATAGTCTCTTCTTTCAACCAAGATCTGTCTGATGTTAGCAATGATATCCCCCATTCCAAGTGTTCTGCATCTGGATTGAATTTCTGCAGTTCCCTGTCAATGTACTTTGCAACCATTTTTTCAATTATCTTCAGCAAAATTTTACTTGCATGTGATATTAATAATAGTGTCCAATGATTTACGCATTACATTGGGTCACCTCTCTTTGAAATGGGCACAAATATGAATTGCTAATGCCTTCAGTGCAGCTTGCATTTTTTCTTTCAGTATCAATGGCTCTTGATCATATGCTACCTCTTGAAAAGGTTGTATGTATACCTTCCAATTTCTTTTGTTGATTTCTGCAACAGTCAATCTTTTTTTTTTTTTAATGTTTTATTGTGAATTGTGTGATAGTTTACATGGGAGAACTTTAGCTTTACATTCATCTTATCGTATATTGTTTCATTGCCATGGTTACAATCCCCTCCATGCATCATCAACCAACCAAAGGGTATACCCTGCAAGCCTGCCCCCAGGTCGTTAGCACACAACCCCCTTACTTCTCTGGGTCTAGAGTCCCAAGCCGCTCCATCCTTCCACATCATCATCTCTGCCTCCATCTCTAGCATCACTGCTTCTCTGGGTAGGGTCCTGCTCTCTGCTCTTCTCCCTTGATGGTCCCAGGGACCTCTGCTCCTAGACTGCAAAGTTAATCACTCCCATCCTTGCTACAAAATGTCTACTCTTACATTTCCAACCCTCATAATCAGTCCTGATAACAATTATTCACTATTGTTTCACAAGAGACCTAGCCACATTTCCTTACATCAGCCCCACCTAGACAGATTGGATACTACTCAGTGGAGAGTCTACCTTCCTCCATGCCCTCTGGATCTAGTTTCCCTCTTGAAAGCTTATAAGCCAGTCACTTCTTGCCTTTGTACCTCCCCCACTTTGGGTAGCCAATGTCCAAGTTGCCCATCCCTGTCTACCCTATGTGTGGAGGGGGTAGGAATGATCCTTGCTGCAAAGATTTATTCCCTCTTTTGAGCTACTGCATCCATAGGTGTAGGTCAAGTTCATCAAAATGTATCAGATTACTCTTTTTTCATCTTCTTTCTTCTTCTAGTTGAGCTCTGATAATACAGCCATTGAAGCCAGGTAATTTGGGTATTATCTGCAAGAGTGGGTGTTCTTGTGCATATACTCTTTCTTCTTATCAGCTGGACACTTTGCTCTCCACTCTAGTCTTCTGTGGCTATGTCACTGACTCTGGGCTCAAGAGTCCCCAGTCTTGCAACACTGCTGGCCAACCAGGTCTCCACCCAGGTTCACAGGAGTCTATTGAACGTAGTAGGGCTTAGCTAGCAGCTTCATTGCTGTTTTTCTTTCACTTCCCCTTATCGGTGACGAACGTGGACACCAATCACAGCATGTATTCCCATTGAGTCTTAGTCTTGGAAGTGGGTTTACTCTGAGGGGACCTAACCACTTGCCTTGATGTCTCCTGGGCGAGCAACTTGCTTGTTCTTGTAGTAACAGTTGATCTGCCTATATTGTTTTGTGTTATTCCTGTCAGTCTTTCTTTCAAGAAGTATCTCTGTTCTTCTAGCCACTCCAGGATGGTTTATTTGTCCTTTCAAGTGGAAATTTTCCCTCAGAAGATTCTGGATGCTGTTCAGGATTCCACCTATGGTTGTGTGTAATGCAGAGGCTCCACAGGAAGTCTCCTTCACTGGGCAGTTGTAGCCCCATTTTAGGTTTTCCAATCATTTATAGGCAAAAGACAGACTTATAAGCTTCCTATATTGATATTTCTGGCTATTCCTTTCTCTCCCCCTCAAGTGTCTATTTTATAGTGACATGCAAGGGAAACAAAGATTCAAAAGACAGCCAAGCATCTTAACATTATTTCCCCCCCTTTTCCCCATTCCAACCCTGTTTCAATCCCTGTATCCCAGAGCCCTATAATTCCAAGGTTGTGCATACATCATTATTTACCTCTGTCCCACTTAGCCCATGCAAACTTGCCCAATTGTTCTCCCATCCACTTAGTTCTTTCATTCCCCTACCCCATCTTGCATATTGGCCCCCTCCCCAGCACCCAAACTATCCTGTGTCTATTTCCTACCCTGTGCTCCACCTTTCCCTCCCTCCCCTCACCCCATCCCCCACATCCCAGCAACCAGCATAGAATCCCTCCCACCCTCCCGCTTTAGTATGAGTTCTATTTTTAGTCTTTTACAGTAGTGGTCCTATACAGTATTTCTCCTTTTGTGACTGACTAATTTCACTCAACATAATGTCCTCAAGGTTCATCCATGTTGTTCAGTGGTTTACAGCTCCCTTGTTATTCTTCAAGGTAGCATAATATTCCATTGTGCATATGCATCACAGTTTGTTTATCCATTCTTCAGCTGATGGGCACTTTGGCTGTCTCCATCTTTTTGCTATTGTACATAATGCAGCTATGAACATTGGTGTGCATATATCTGCTTGTGTTATGGCTCGTGTTTCTTGTGGGTAAATCATAAGGTATTTCTATTTCCAAACTTATGAGGAAGCACCATATTGCTTTCCAGAGAGGTTGGATCATTTTGCAATCCCACCAGCAATGCAGGTGTGTCCCAGTTTCTCCACATCCCCGCCAGCATTTATTGTCCTCAACTTGTTTGATCTTTGCTGTTATTGGTGGTGTGAGATGATATCTCATGGTTGTTTTGATTTGCATCTCACTAATGGCTAATACTGGTGTGGCGCTGTGGGTTAATGTGCCAGACTGCAAAGCCATTTGAACTGCTAGATCAGCAGTTCAAGCTCACCAGCTACTCCTTGGAAACCCTATACAGGTTCCCTATGGGTCGGCACTTAACAACAACAACAACAACAATAGCTAGTGATCATGAACATTTCTACATATGTTTGTTGGCTGCCTGGATCTCCTCTTTGATAAAGTGTATCTGTTCATGTCCTGCACCCATTTTTTAATTGGGGTTTTTGCCTTTTTCTTGTAGAGGTGTTGTAGTTTCCTATATATTTTAGAAATGAGTCCCTTGTCTGATGTGTCATTGCAAAAGACTTTTCCCCATTCTGTGGGTTCTTTTTACTCTTCCGGTGAAGTCTTTTGATGCACATAAGTTTTTAATTTTTAGTATGTCCCACTCATCTATTCTGTCTACTTTTGTTTGTGTACTTTTCAAAATGTTTGGTAATCTGTGTATTCCCTGAATTATTGCCCTTACATTTGTCCCTATTTTTTCATTGATGGCCTTCATAATTCTGGGTTTCACATTTAGGTCCTTAATCCATGTTGAGTTGTTTTTTTGTATAAGGCATGAGGTGAAGGTCTTGTTTCAGTCTTTGCATATCACTTTCCAGTTCTGCCAGCACCATCTGTTAAAGAGACTATCACTTCCCCATGCGATATATTTAGGTGTTTTGTCAAAAATCAGTTGGCTGTATGTGGATGGGTTAATTTCTGGATTCTCGATTCTGTTCCATTGATCTATGTATCTTTAATTGTACTAGTACCAAGCTGTTTTGACCACTGTACCCATGTAGTAAATTTTGAAGTCAGGGAATGAGAGGTTTCCAACCTTATTAGTCTTCTTAAGCAGTGCTTTACATATATATCCTGGGTCTCTTTCCTTTCCATATAAACTTTGTAATAGTTTTTTCCATCTCTTTGAAGAATGTTGTTGGAATCTGGATTGGGATTGCATTACATATTTGAGCAACATTGACATTTTCACAATGTTAAGTCTTCCTATCTTGGAGCATGTTACATTCTTCCATTTTTGTAGGTCTCTTATGGTTTCTTGTAGTAGTGTTTTGCAGTTTTCTGTGCATAACTCCTTTGTTTCTCTAGTTACATTTGTTCCTAGATATTTCATCCTTTGGATGGCTATTGTAAATGGTATTGCTTT
>NW_006408631.1:889418-899756 GCF_000296735.1 Chrysochloris asiatica
TAGGTTTTGAATTGTTTCCAATGCTGTATCTATCTTATTTGATTGTTCCTGTAGCACTTTCCTGACTTCTTCCTTATTTTTCTCAACTCCATTCTGAAGTGTTTTGAAACATTTTATAATCATTTTCTTGAATTCCATCTCAGGCATTTCCAAGGCCTGCCCTCCTTCCAGAATGGAGTCCTGGTCTACCTCTAGGTCGTTTGTCTCAGACATTTTTTCTTGTTTCTGGACATGAACTGATATGGTCAGCTGCTTTTGCTTCTTGGACATGTTTAGTGTTTATCTGTTGCCTTAATACTTAACTGAGTATGCATTTTGGTATTTTTTATGCTTTCTGATTGGTTCCAGGTAGATGTGATCAGGATATGGGCTTCTCTTTTCACTCTTCTTATTGCTTAACTCAGAGTAACTTTCACAGGTGTTTTCTACCTCTCTGGTATATGATAGTTGGTATTGGTTCTTGCCTGGGTTTTGGTGTGTTTTAGATTGTGATTGTAGCTTGACTATATGGCAGTAGTTGTTTTCTCTTCTTGGGTAGTACAGGAGAGAAAGAGTCCCCAAAAGGTAGAAGGGGGAGCATAAAACAGCAAAACAGCACCAGCAAAAAACAAAACAAACAAACAAACAACAACAACAACAAAATCTAGACTGAATACTGTAGTCTATAATCACAGAAAAGAGAGAGGAGGGAGAGAAAAAAGCAAAGAAAAAAAAAATCTGTAGCCTAATATGAGTATGACGTTAATGTCCTCTCTTCAGATTCTTGCCTTCAAAGCTGCCTGAGAGATTTCAAGATGCTACTGTTGGTTGTTATGCTGTGCCTCAGGATTTAATTTAATGTTCAGCCTGTTTTGTTTTTAAACTCTCTTTCCCTCTCTACACCCCTATCCTGGCCTTTCCCGTATTTAAAATTAAAAAAACAAAAAACAGTTCAAGGCCGGCTTTTGGGCTGAGAGTATCTATGTGCATGTGTCGCAGAAGAATCCACCAGTGGTGAGAGTGGGGGGTGTCCACTCACTCAGGCACCCCCCCGCCCCAAGTCACCACAATGGAGGTGCACAAACAGTCAGGGGGCCAATGAATAGATACAAAAAAAAAAAAAGAAAATCAGAACAAAGCAAAACTGACAAAGTGTATTATCCATCTTTGCTCCAAGATTCCCATGGCATTTTTCCATGGTGTATCTGTTCCCAAGATTGGTCTTGCTGATTGGTCTTGCCCAAGTTGTTGGCTTCCGGGCGCTGAGCCTAGCAGATTCAAAAGTACACGATTTCTTACTTTTGTTTCAATTTCCACTAGCTATAAGCCTTCAAACTTTTTAAATAGTTGCACCTATGTGGTTCTGAGTTTTGGAGCTCTGCTCTGGATCTGTGGGCTTTGCCTGGAATTCTGTGGTATTGCTGATGGCGAACCTCACTGCACCTCCACCCTAGCCACCATCCAACATCCAATCTTGTACCCATAGAATGCTTCAATATTTCAAGTTGAGGCTTGAATGTTTTCTTCACTTCTTTCAGTTTAAGAAATGTTCAGTGTGTTATCCCCGTTTGGTTTTTTAACTCCAGGTCTTTCCACATTTCATTATGATACTTTATTTTGGTTTTTGAAACTACCTTTTGAAATTTTCTTCTCAACACTTTTACTTCTTCATTTCTTCCATTCACGTTACCCTCTGAACATGTACATGCCATGAAAGAACTGTAAAAAGTGTAGTTTCCTTCTGGTACAAATTCAATTTGCTCTTGAAGGTCCCTTACAGTGGTCCAAGGGGTCCTATGGCTCTCTGTTACCTTCTTCTGTTGGATATAATTTCTCAACTATATCTCTCCCTCTCTGTCTTTCATCCCAGGAGCTACACCTGGTAAAATAAGGTTTGGATGAGTCACAAGCATAGCGTTGGCCATGAGACATGCAGGAAATTGAGAAAAGCAAAGACTATCATAGACACAGGAATAAGGAGAGACAAATGAAAAGAAACTAACTTCAGAGATCACCATGCAATCCCAAATCATATTGGCCTAAGGAGTATAACATCATTGAATGAAATGGTACTGCATTGCATAATTCCAGAGGCACCATTTACATTGTAACCCCTGGAAACAATACCCTTGGACTAATAAACTAGAAAGTGGAAAGCTTGTGCTGCTATAGGCAGTGACCTTGCAGGTGAGGCCCAGGGTCAATATCTAAAAGGATGAAGTTTTCAAAGCAGCAAGAGCTCTTGGGAAAAACAATTCTTAAGAGGCAATGAATTTGGAGACCATCCTTCCAAAAAGATCTATCCAAGTGAGCACAAGGAGACCTACACACAGGGACAAGCTTCTCAAGGGAGGTCACTGGCTAGTTAGGAATCAGCACTAGTTCATATTCTATCAGATATGGGGTGAGTCTCAGCACTGGGGAAAAAATGAGAACCCACAGATTCCTGCCTATATACGTCCATATCTTTTCATCCTCAACCCAAACTAATTTCAGCCCATCAGCTTTAGTGTTGGTAGATCTCCTGATAAACTACCATTAACAACTTCTTCTCACCCCTCCCCTTGTTTCGGGATACATCTGAAGCCAAATTTGCCACAGGAGGTTGCTCTTATTGGTAGATGGCTAGGGCCACCACAAGCAAGAATGAGCTTTGTGATATCTATACCTGGGTCACATGGCCATTTCAGGCCCCTCAGAAGTGCTGCCTCAAACTATCCAATTCCTGGAAAAAGTCCTCGTCATTTATTTCACCTGTTCTTTTGCTAACACTTCTCTCATTCCAGGAATCCATCCCAGGTCTTATTAATAGTTGGATGTCTCCTCATAGAATTTTTTCATACCAAACAATACCAGCTAATTTGTGATTGCTCAGATGCATTATGTGTTCAACAATGTAGAAGGTTCTCTCTTGAGACACCCATCTAACCATTTTCTGCTAAGAGATTTGCTTTGAGTAAGAAGCTATCATACAGTACAAATGGGTTTTAAATATCTTAGTTATTTTCAAGCAAGTCGTAAATGTCTCCATCTTGACTTTCTGAATTTCCATATTCCTTCATAAGAGAAGTCTCTCGGTGAAACAGAAAAATGAACAACAGAGGCCTTTTTTTAATTTTGTCTTCCCCAAATGAAGTTATTACACTCTTAAGTACATGAGGAAAACTGGATTTTGAGAACTTCACCATATTTCCAAGTGAGCTTTTAAATCTTCCAATATTTTCTTACATGATTGTATCTTTCTGCATTTGTTCCAATCTTGCCTTTTAGGAGAAAAACTGCCACTCAAAGTCCCTTGCAGCTCTGTGGCTTTATGATTTTGAACTGACACCTGGCATCAGATTTCCCCCACAAGGCAAGTTTCTGAGATGCCAGTGTTTCTGGAAGCAATGTACCACTCTTGTAGCCTCGGTTGAATGAGTGATGATTGTTTTCTCACCCCCAAAGTTCATGCTACCCCATGAAACATGTTTTGACATTGAGACAGGGATAATTCAACTCTATTAATGCTCACTGAAATTCTTCATTAGAGCTTTCTGTCTTCTTCTATGAGACAAATATATAACTAGCTGTTTCAAATTTGTAGCTAGAGATGGAGTGTCTGGATGTTGAAGAACATTGTTACTCTATTTGATGATATTACTTTCTCTCCAGGCTGCAGTGAGAAAATTAAGGTAGAAATTAAGCACAGACAGTACAGAAATTTCACTACTTAATGTTAACTCCTGGTGTGGTGCTGTGGGTTAATGTGCCATTTGAACTGCAACATAGGTGGTTCAAACTCACCAGCTGCTCCTAGGAAACCCTATACAGAGTCGCTATGGGTCAGAATCAACTTGACAGCACTTAACAACAACAACAATGTTAACTGTGCTGATTAATATCATCATTACTGGATTTTAGCTCACATGAGAAAGAAGCAAGTTACACTTAAAGACAACATAAAAGAAAGAATGGATGAAACTATGAGTTTCAAAGCTATATTGACCTCCAAACCTACAAACTGCTTGTTCCACAGGAGAAAGATGAGGCTTTCTCCTCCCACAAAGATTGACAGCCTTGGAACTGACTCATCAGCACCTAACAACGAAACAACATATTGGTGTTCACATGTATAAAAATCTGGTGAACTGTATATTTAAGATTTGTGTAATTCATATAAATTAAACCTAAAAGGGAAAAAAAAAGATACATTGACCTCTATTATACGCAACATCAATTTACAAACAAATCATTTTATGATTCTGGCATTTGCTTCAACTGTAGACATTCTGCCTTCTAAGCCTGGCCTGACAGAAGAAACTTGATCCTTATTCTTTTAGTTCAGGTGGCATCCACTGGGGAACTAGCAGTACCTTGAGCTGGGGTTTCTAGGGTCAATTACCTGGGCTTCCCTCCAGAGATGTTGGAGCATAAATGAGAACATGCCACATAACTCATCTAATAATACTGTAGAGATCAAAATCACAGTTAAGAACAAGAATAGGCTACTAATAAATCTCTAAGTACTATATGAATAAAAGCAATACTCAAGTGATGGATGATTCTAATAAATAAAACAGATAGATGCAAACTAATGAAGGCATTGGTGATTTAGTAGTAGAATTCTTGCCTTCTGTGTGGAAGGCCCAAGTTTCATTCCAGCCAATATATCTTTTGCATAGCCATTATCTATCAGTGGAGGATTTCCTGTTGCTGTGATGCTGAACACTTTTCAACAAAGCTTCTAGGACAAGAACGAAAAATCTGGTGATCTACTTCTGCAAAGAAGGCAATGAAAACCCTATATTTCAATTCCAAACTGATCATGGGGATGGCGCATAGGACTGAGCAGCATTTCATTCCATTATACATGGGTTGTTGTGGTGGGGCCTGATTTGTTGACATCTAACAAGAACAGCTGATGTAGTGCTGTGGGTTAATGTGCTGAAGTGCAAAGTCAGTTTGAACCACAAGGTCGGCGGTTCAAGCTCACCAGCTGCTCCTTGGAAACCCTATACAGGGTCGCTATGGGTCGGAACCAACTCAATGGCACTAAAGAACAAGAAGAACTGCTGGCGCTGTGGGTTAATGAGCTGGACTGCAAGTTCTGTTTGAATTCAAACTCATCAGCCCCTCCTCGGAAACCCTATACAGGGTCTCTGTGAGTCGGAAACGAGTCGGTAGCACTTAACACCAACAACAAGAACAGCAACAACAGGTCCAGTTAAAATCCTTATTTCGTTTCAACTGTTACTACTTAGTTAATTGTTTCTGAGGGTTCCCCAAGAGGGGCAGGTGAGCTTGAACCTATGACCTTGAGGTTCAAATAGACTTTGAAGTCCAGCACATTAACCTATAGTGCCACACTAATTAGTCTAAGCATAACCCTGTGTGAGAAATTCCTGTATGCCACAGATGGTTAAATGCTCTACTACCAGTCAAAACGTTGACGGTTTGAACTCACCCAGAGGTTCCTCAGGAAACAAGTCTGGCAATCTGCACCCATCAGGTCAACGTCTAGAAAACCCTACTGAGCCATTTACTCTGCCCATATGGGGTTGCCATAAGTTGGAATTGATTTGAAGGCTGCTTAATAAAACATCCCTGTATAGAGTGCCTTATTGACTATGCAAAGACATTCATCTGTGTGGCTCATAGCAAGCTATGGGTAACATTGTGAAGAATGGATATTCCAGAGCACTTGATTGTGCTCTTGTGAAACCTATACATAGACCAAGAGGCAGTTGTTAGAGCAGAACAAGAGTATACTGTTATTGTTGTTGTTAAGTGCAATTAAGTCAGTTCTGACCCATAACAAATTTGTATAGAGTTTCTTAGGAACGGCTAGTGAGATTGAACCACTGATCTTGTGGTTAAACTGACTTTTCAGTCCAGGCATTAACCCACAGTGCCATACCAGGACTGGATGATTTAAAATCAGGAAAAGCGTGTGTCAGGGTTGTATCCTTTCACCATACTTATTCAGTCTGTGTGCTAAGCAAATAATTCAAGAAGCCAGATTATATATAGAAGAACTGAGACATTTGAATTATGTTAGAGAAGAATACTGAAGGTATCATCGACTGCCAGTAAAAGAAACAGGTCTCTGTTGGAATAAATACAGCCAGAGTGCTCTTTACAAGTCCGGATGACCAGACACCATCTCTCACTTTGAACATATTATCAAGTGGGACCAACCCCTGGAGAAGGGTATCATGTTCAGTAAAGTGGAGGGTCAGTGACAAAGAGGAAGACTCCCAGAGATGGATCGACACGGTGGCATCAGCAATGAGCTCAAACGTAACAACAATTGTGAGGATGGTGCAGGGCTGGGCGGTGCTCCATTCAGTTGTGCACAGGATTGTGAAGAGTGAGAACCAACTCACCCACACCTAACAACAACAACAAAGAATGCTATTCAAAATATAAGCATCTGTCATGCTTATTTAATAACTGGCCGTAGTTTTTATTGTGAGGAGGAAAAGAAACATAGTCGTTTTGCTTTGGCTGGGGATGTTGCACTCATGTGTGTGTGACATAGTCGGAGACTAACCAGCTATTGAAAAGGTACTATGTGGTTCTTAATCAATAAAACCATGAATTGGACTTAGTGATCATCAGATAAAATCTCCTTTCCACTATTTTCCTGTACTAAATTCTGTATCAAGTGAGAACTTTCGCAATATTTTATTAAATGTATCAGTGCACTAACCCACGTTTCTGAACACGAATTGCAGAACCAAACCACACGTAAAGCAATCGCCATCTTTGGAGAATTATTTAATATGGTTTCCAGCTGTCATTTTAGAAATTTGACAATGCTTTTGAGAATCAAATTTTTAACTTAAAATATCTGTGCTTCAATTTCCTGGTACTGAAACAATTGTTAAACATTTCTAAACTTTAATTTTGGTATGAAGTAGAGTACAGTTTTAGTCCATCATAAAAACATATTTTATAAATCATATAGAATTAAAATTTGATGAGTAGTCCATGCTGGTTTGTGATGGCTTCCTTCATATTTTCAGGCAAAAGTCAAAGTATCTAAAGTGAAAAGCTTGTACTACATTATTTCCCAAAATTGTGATTTATAGTTGACTTTAAAAATATGCCTTACTTTACCTACTTTGGGAAAATTCTCATCAGACAAATTACCAATTTCATTTCCTTCTAACACACAGTGTTATTTATTCATTCTGTGTGAGTGATTTAAATTCCATGTCTTTGAAGTACATCAAAGACTGAAGAATGACTTCAAAAGTCCCAGATCTGGCTACTGTCAAGTAGGAGAGAGAGACTGTTCTAACTGATCCTGTTGCCATAGGTCTCCTGTCTTGAATGCTGAGAACAAGACTTGATATCACTAGGATAGCACCCAATTCTGCTTGGGGTATCATAACAGACATATTTTTTTCATGTGTCTCTGTAGTAACTCATGAAATCATAAACTTTCAAAGATAAGCACATTCTAGATCAGCTTTTGGTCTACTCCCATTTAACATTTACTACAGAGAGGAAAGGAGCTCTGGTAGCGTAGTGGTTACGAATCGGGCTGCCACCCGCAAGGTCGGCAGTTCGAAACTTCCAGCTGTTCCGCGGGAGAAAGATGAGGCATTCTGCTCCCGTAAAGATTTACAGCCTCAGAAACCCTGTGCAGGGTCACTATGAGTCGGAATCGACTCTACGGTACTTGACAACAACACAGAGAGGAAAGGAGCTCTGGTAGCGTAGTGGTTACAAATCAGGCTGTGAACTGCAAGGTCAGCAATTCGAAACTATCAGCTGCTTCGCAGAAGAAAGATAAGGCTTTCTGCTCCCGTAAAGATTTACAGCCTCGGAAACCCTGTTCAAGGTCACTATGGGTTGGAACTGACTCAATGGCACCTTAACAACAACAGAGAGGAAAGAGCTCTGGCGTGGCACTGGATAAACAATGGACTGCTAACTGCATGGTCGATAGCTCAAATGCACCAGCCACCCCTTGGAACCTTGTACAGGGTCGCTATGAGTTGGATCCAACTTGATAATACTTTAACAACAACACAGACAGGACAGGTAACTTCAAATCGGCTCCACTAAGCTCCTAGCTGTTTGACTCTCAAGCCAATAATCTTCCCATTGAGCCATATTTCCTTTGAAGATACTTGGATTACTTCTATTTTATCTGAGCCATATGTGGCACTGTGGGCTAATGTTTCAGACTGCAAGTCATTTGAACTGCAAGATCAGTGGTTCAAGCTCACCAGCTGCTCCTTGGGAACCCTATACAGGGTTGCTATGGGTCGGAATCAATTCAACGGCACTTAACAACAATAACATACAATAGTAAAAAGAAAATAGACTCTGGAACCTAGGTCCAAATTCCAGCTCAGCTGTTTCCTAAAGTTTGATTGGAGACTTCCTGAGTAAAATGAGGACAAGACATATTTAGTAAGAGTTAAAGGTAAATGAACTCCTTTCACTCTAAGTCCTTTGAAATATATTCTCTGAATTTGTTGCTATATACAATGTGTGAATACATTTAATCTAGCATCTTCAGTACACAGTTGCCTGTGCTCAAGATTTTATAAATCATCCTATAAATATAGTTTGGATATGGAGAAGCCTGGCTCAGTTAAAAATTTGGGAGATATGCCAGATGCATTTATTTATCCCTTCTTTAGCTGGAAGAAACTTTCAAAGTATAAGTTTGATAGAGATTTCAAAACAAAAGATAATGTATTCCTTTTCCCCCCAAATTGCAGCCAACTCTTTGATATTTCTGCTAGCTATTAAAAAAAAAAAAAATCAAAGCAATAATCCATTTTTATTTCTTAAAGGCACACTTATCTCTAAACAAAAAATATGTAATGGATTATGTATAAGTGGCCACCCTGGGGATGGATTACAAGTATCTAATTTTTCCAGGCCAAACAAGAAGATTTGTGTGCTACTCAGATCCAGTATCACTGTTTAGAGAAATTGATATGTTTATCAACGGAAAGCAGAGAATCACACGGTGCATCATCATAGCTCCCCTTCAATTGATTCTACTACTGTCTCCACCCTACTGGACTCTTAACCTATTTGATATGATTATTCCCTCTGGGTTCAAATCTTCATCAACTTCCTTCTGCCATGTTTGAGAAAAAAAAAGAACAGTCATTTTCATTTTGCACATGTCTATAAAGGGTTACAAATCGGGCTGCGAGCCGCAAGGTCAGCAGTTCGAAACTTCCAGCTGTTCCGTGGGAGAAAGATAAGGCTTTCTGCTCCCGTAAAGATTTACAGCCTTGGAAACCCTGTGCAGGGTCGCTATGAGTCAGAACTGACTCCACGGCACATCACAACAACAACATAAAGGGTATCTTTATTTGTGAAAACTTTTTAGATTTGTTAAAGGATTTGTTTTACCCCCAGGTGGGAGAATTAAGTAGACTAAATTATAATTGCTTAGAAACAAATGACTTTGGTTACATTCTAGTCTGGACATCTTATGCGGTTTTGTTAAGAGTTTGACAGTTTATCTTGAAGTGCCCATCCTTTCCCTGTAGAACATAGCTGAGAAGGAAGATTTAAGCTCCTCAGACAATGTGACTTTGAGGAAGATGGTATGGTTTTCTGAACAAAGCATGAGTACTTTAATGAACATGAATCCAACCCCTGGTTCTGCATCTTACTTGTTTAAGTTAATTAACTCTGATCATCGGTTTTCTCTTAAGTGAAAGCAGAGATAATAATAGATAATTCATAAAGATAATTATAGGATTAAAAGATGATTATGTAAAAAATTGACAATAATCAGTACCAATTCAAATACTAAGTAAACATCAGTTTATTGTATGACTCAACTTTCTCTAATATTTAAAATAATTCACACATGCATACACATAACCACACACACACAAAAAAAAACTCTCTAAAATCTGATTTTCAGTTTTGGTGATGAGTTTTCTTTTTTTAAAATGTTTTATTATGAATTATGTGATAGCTTACATGGGAGAACATTAGTTTTACATTCATTCTATCATATATCGTCACATTGCCATGGTTACAATCCCCTCCATGCATTATCAACCAACCAAAGGGTATACCCTGCAAGCCTGCCCCCCACGCCCCACAGCCCGGTCTTCAGCACACAGTCCCTATCCCTCTCTGTATCTAAAGTCTCCAGCTGCTCCGTCGCTCCACGTCATCATCTCTGTCTCCATCTCAGGCATCACTGCTTCTCTGGGTAGGGTCCTGCTCTCCGCTCTTCTCCGTTAATGGTCCTAGGGACCTCCGCTCCTACACTGGAAAGTTAATCACTCCCCTCCTTGCTATAAAATGTCCACCTTTACATTTCAACTCTCACAATCAGTTCTAATAACAATTATTCACTATTGTATCACAAGAGAC
>NW_006408631.1:901222-923453 GCF_000296735.1 Chrysochloris asiatica
CCTTTAGTATGGGTTCTTTTTCTTAGTCTTTTACAGTAGTGGTCCTATGCAGTATTTCTCTTTTTGTGACTGACTAATTTCACTCAACATAATGCCCTCAAGGTCCATCCATGTTAACTGGTGGTTTGCAGCTTCCTTGTTATTCTTAAAGGTAGCATAATATTCCATTGTGTGTATGTACCATAGTTTGTTTATCCATTCTTCAGTTGATGGGTACTTTGGCTGTCTCTATCTTTTTGCTATTGTAAATAGTGCTGCTATGAACATTGGTGTGCATATATCTTCTCATATTGTGGCTCATTTTTCTTGTGAGTAAATACCAAGTAGAGGAATTGTTAGATCATAAGGTATTTCTATTTTCAACCTTCTGAGGAAATGCCATATTGTTTTTCCAGAGAGGTTGGACCATTTTGCAGTCCCACCAGCAATGCAGGTGTGCCCCAGTCTTGACACATCCCTGCCAGCATTTATTGTCCTCTACCGTGATGAGTTTTCTTGATTTTTAAACTGGACATTTAAATGCTACTATAAAAGGACCTCTGGTAGCGTAGTGGTTACGAATAGGACTGCGAACCTCAGGGTCAGCAGTTTGAAGCTACCAGCTGTTCCGCAGGAGAAAGATGAGGTTTTCTGCTCCAGTAAAGATTTACAGCCTCGGAAACCCTGTACAGAGTCGTTATGAGTTGGAACTGACTCCACGGCACATAACAACAACAACAAACTAAAGAAGAATTTTTATGTTAACAAATGGCTATTACTGATAGTGTAGTTTTTAATTAGAAAGGCAGATGGAATTTCAACATGAAAATATATGTTGTATTATTACTATGATAGTTTCAGATTGTTTTATAGTAAGATCCTACTGATCTTTAGGAGCTCTGGTAGCGTAATGGTTACGAGTCAGGCTGCTAATCTCAAGGTCAGCAATTCAAAACTACCAGCCATTCCCTGGGAGAAAGATGAGACATTCTGCTACCGTAAAGATTTACAGCCTCAGATACCCTGAACAGATAGGGTCGCTATGAGTCAGAACTGACTCCATGGCACATAACCACCACCACCACTGGTCTTATGTTTGCTGTTCCAGAGCAAATGAGAAACTGTAATCAAATGTCATTGTTATAGCTGAGGTAAGTGTGGCTTACCAAATAGTTATTGAACATATTTCAACTTATAGTGACCCTATATAATGTTTCTGAGAAGTGACAGGTGAATTTAAACTGTTGATCTTACAGTTCAAACAACCTTTCAATCTAGTGTTTATCCTATAATGCCAGACCAGGACTCAAAGTTCATACTAAGAGGCTTCCAAAGATTTCTGTGTGAACTTTTTGAAGCCCCTTTATATTTAATGTAATATAGATTGGATTATTACATATGGAAATGTTTAGGTATGTGTGTATATGTAGATAAGAAGCCCTGGTATTCAAGTGGGCTACCCATTGGGCTGCTAACCACAAGGTCAGCAGTTTGAATCCACCAGCTGCTCTTCAAGAGAAAGATAAGGCTTTCTGCTCCCACAAAGATTTACAGTCTCAGAAACCGTAATCAGGGTTTCTGTGACTTAGAACCGGTTTGACAGCACACAGCAGCAGCACATCTGCATGTAATTGTTCAGACATTTATTTATGCACTCTGTCAGCCAAGTACTAGAAACAATGATACCTCAGTAGCAATGAGCATCCCTAGCACCAAGATCTTGGTTTCTAATATCATTCTCCAACAAGAGGACCCAGGCTTCTTGGAGAAATGGCTGATTGGGGGACTCAGCAGGAAAGAAAATCAGATGATCCTGGAGCATTTTGTAATATGCAAAAAAGCATATGTACACATGATGACGTCAAAAGGACACGGTTGCCAAATGAAAGAACACCCAGTGGCCAAACCTGAAATCATTTGAGCAACAAAATATTGTTAAATGCTGTGGAGTCAGTCCTGATACATTGTGACCCAGTAGAGAGTTTCTAAGGAGTGACTACTGGGTTTGAACCACCAACCTTTTGGTTATCAGGTCAGTGCTGATCTTACAGTGTCACACCAAGACTACTGTATTTATTGTATAAATATCCAAGAGTCTATACTGACATAAATACAAGCATAACTTCCCACTTCTTGAGTATGTGCTTTGCATAGTGACTTTCTTCAAACCAGTACAGGATGGAAGGGGAAATAAAGAATAACTCCACAGTGGATAATCCTGATGAACTTCAGCCAGGTGATCAAGGTCTGCATCAACATACATGCCTTCATGTGTACATTTATATGATGTGACAAAAATGACATTGAGTCTCTCTAGTCTTCCCCCAAACCTATAACACCAGTCTAATCATAAGAAAAAGTCAGGTAATTCCCAATAGAGGGACATACTACAAAATATCTGACCAGTAACCTACAAAAATACCAATGTTAACAAAAACAAAGGAAATTTGAAGAACTGTCACAACCAAGACCAGACTAAGGTAACATGAAAACTAAATGTAATGCAGAATCCTTGATTGCATTCTGGACAGAAAAAGAATGTCAGGTAAAACATAATCATGTATGGGTTTTAGTCAATAATAATATATCAATATTGGTTCATTAATGGTAACAAATGTACTATACTAACATAAAATGATATTTGTATTAAAATTGGGTATAGGATATATTAAAAATTTCTGTAATGTCACATTTTTCTGTAAATATGAAAGTATTCTGAATTTTAAAAAATTATTATAAAAATACTAACAGAAACTTTTAAGATGCTGTAGTGAACACAACACAGGTATAAAGGTGTATGAATAGTATTGTGGGGTAAAAGAGAATTCCAAAATGATCCTTAAAGATTTTGACTCACAAAGAAGACCAAGTATTCTTGTATTTCTTAATCAAGTTTTTTAATTCATTCATCTATATAATGTGTAAATATATGAGATTCTTAATTCATGGTATATTTTATTATACAAATAGTGATGCTTTTTCTCTTCAGTCTCCATAAAGACCAAATCAAATCATTTTCTCTTGATAGTAAAAAGTTCCAATCTATCACAGATAAAGAAATAATCAGATTTGCTCAAATATGGAAAAGGTCTATATTTAAGTGTTCCCTTCTCCCTCTTTAAAAATTTAGTCTAGAAAAATAAATTATCCTTAGGGATTGATAATATAAATAAATAACCATCTTAAATGCCATGATACACTAAATGTAATTCCTGGAATTACAGTGAGAATTCATGCCTTTTATAATTTTGTTCAGGATGTTTGCCTACACTTAAAATGCTTGTCTCCCTTATACTTCTAAGTTTGAAATATTAGTTATCTTTTAAGGGTCCTTTCAAATACCTCTTCCTCCATGAACCCTCCTCTTACTCTCTGATCAGCATGTGCACCTCATTTCCCTTAGTAGTCATAGTTGTGTATCCCTCATGCCTCATGGACTTAAAATAACTTATAACCCAGGTCTTTAGAGTTTTCTTCCATTTGGCTGTAAGCCACTTGACAGCAGGGTCAGCATAATGACCCCTGCTTTTCTAAGCACAGTGTTTGACATTCATTTGTTTGTTTACCAAACACTTATTGCATGCCTACTACTGGATATCATGGCATGGATGTTGTTGTTATTAGGTGCTGTTAAGTTAGTTCTGACTCATGGTCATTCTGTGTACAACAGAACAAAAATTCTCCCTTGTCCTGTACTACCCTCACAACTGTGCCTAAGTTTGAACCCATTGTTTCAGCCACTGTATCAATCTATGTCACTGAGGGTCTTCCTCTTTTTCACTGACCCTCTGAGCATAATGTTCTTTTCCAGGATCTGGTTCCTCCCAATAACATGTCTTAAGTTTATGAGAAGTCTTGCCTTCCTTGCTTCTAAGGAGCATTCTGACTGTGCTTCCTCCAACATAGATATATTTATTCTTCTGGCAGCTCATGGTATATTCCAATGTTCTTTGTTAACACCATAATTCAAAGACATTGATTCTTCTCCAGTTTTCCTTATTCATAGTCCAGCTTTTACATGAATCTGAGATGATTGACAATACTATGATTTAGATCAGGCGCACTTAGTCATCAAAGTGACATCTTTGCTTTTTAAAACTTTAAAATCTTTTGGAGCAGATTTATTTAATGAAATATATCATTTGATTTTTTTTCATTGCCGTTTTCATAGGCGTTGATTATAGATCGAAGTAAATGAAATTCTTAACAGCTTCAATCTTTTTTCCATTGGTCCTGATGCTGCTTATTGGTCCAGTGGTGAGGATATTTGTTTTCTGGATGTTGAAAAAGAAAAATTATCTTCATCAATAAGTAATTCAAGTCTTCTATACTTTCAGCAAGCAAGCTTATGTTGCCTGCTTAGTTGAGGTTATCAAAGAGTCTTCATCCAGTCCTAATGTTGAGTTCTTCTTCATGTAGTCCAGCTTCTAAAATTATCTGCTCAGCATTCATATTGAATAAATACGGTAAAAGGATAAACACCTTCTTAATTGTAAACCACACAATAATCCCTTGGCCTGTTTCAAGGACTGCCTCTTGGTCTATGTACAGATTCTACGTAAGCACAATTAAGTGTTCTGGAATCTCCATTCTTTGGAATGTCATCCATAATTTGTTATTTTCTGGACAATCAAGTGCCTTTGTGTAGCCAGTAAAACACAGGTAAGCATCTTCCTTGTATTCTCTGCTTCCAGACAAGATTTATCTGACATCAGCAATAATTTCCCTCATTCCATGCCCTATTTTGAGTCCAGATTGAATTTCTAACATTTCCCTGTCAATGTACTGCTGCAGCCATTATTTTTAAAGTATTTTCACATTACTTTACTTTTGTGTAATATTAATGATATTGGTTGATAGTTGCCACATTCTGTTGTATCACCTTTCTTTGGAATAGACACAAATATGAATATCTTCCATTCAGTTAGTCAAGTAGCTGTCTTCAAATTTCTTAGCATAGACTAGTGAGTACTTTCACTGCTTGTTGAAACATCTCAATTTGCATTCTGTCAATTCCTGGAACCTTGTTTTTTGCCAATGCCTTCAGTGCAGCTTTAGACTTCTTCCTTCAAGACCATCTATCGGTTCTTGTTCACATACTACTTTCTGAGATGACTGAACATTGACCACTTCTTTTTGGTACAGTGGCTCTGTGTATTCTTCCCATCTTCTTTTGATGCTTTAATATTTTGTCCATAGAATCTTTCAATATTACAACTTGAAGTTTAATTTTTTTTACCTCCATTCTTTTAGCTAGAGAAATACTGTGTGTGTTTTTCCCTTTCCATTTTCTAATTTCAAGTCTTTGTACAGTTCCTTATAATAATTTACTTTGTCTTCTCAAGTTGCCCTTTGAAGTCGTCTGTTCAACTGAAAGAATAGGATGGACAAAAATTATCAAGGAAGTTATAACAAAGAAAATTCAACATTATGGGGGAAACTTCTGAAATCAGAAAAATGCTGAATAAATAAATAATGTGACAACTATTAATACAGATGAGGTTTACTGAAAACATTAACAGAAATCTTGTATCAAAGAACTTGATTTATTTTTATAATCAATGTATATTTTTGTAAATTAAGGATAAGTCTATTTTACTACTTTGTTCATTTTATGTAGCCTAGGATCCATGTGGTTTGGTTATAGGAAGCTGAGAGACTCAGTGTGGGTAAAATCAATCTAATCAATGTTCCTTTTCAAAAGACAACCTGAGTGAGCAATAAGAAATGAGGTAAAGAAAAAAGAAACTGGTTTTGTTGTTTTCTCATAGCAAAGTCCTAAAGACAAGAAGTTCAAGTGGTAACTATGAAGCTACTCCACGTGTTCTTAGAAAAGAACTTTTTCCTTTTGTGACCTTCTATGAAAGTGAAACATTGCTCTCCCACTGTATCCATTGTTGTTATTATTGCTGTCATTGTTGATTGCCAACTAGTCAGCTCTAATTCATAGATACCTGATGTATAACAACAAAATGACTTTATGTATAAGAGACAGTGATGCTGCCCAGTCCTGCACTATCAACATGGTCTTGGATATGTTTGAGCCCAGTGTATAAAATATAATTTTAGTTGTATGCATACGATTATGGGATACTTGGTTTTCTATTTCCTCAGTTTAGATTCATTTAAATTCAAAAATCTAAAAAAAATTGTTGTCAAACACAATTTCTGGCATGAAATTTAAGCTTATATTGCCCTCTGTTATATTCTTTCAGATCTTTGTCTCTCAACAACAACAAACCTTCTGTTCTTTTCACTGACCCTTCAAACATCTTTTACACTCTCATAGACCTAAAAAATGCATGAATGATTTTAAATTTTTACATAAGGACATTGAATACTCAACCCAAAATTGTTTCTAAATTGCCACACACAAAAAATTAATTTCACAAAAATTATTTTTCTTTCATACCAATGTTTAGGAATTTCAGTGAGCTATTAATAAGGAGTCCTGGTATGGCACGGCAGGATAATGCACTGGACTGCAAGGTCAGTTTGAACTGCAACATCGGCAGTTCAAGCCCACCAGCCGCTCCTTGAAAACTCTATACAGTGTCATTATGGGTTGGAACCGACTCAACAACACTTAACAACAACATTAATTCCTAAAGGATCCCTGGTGGTATCCTGGCATAACTCTGTAGGATAAACACTCAAGGTCAGTTTGAACAGCAAGGTTGGAGGTTCAAACTCAACAGCTGCTCCTTAGAAACCCTATACAGGGTTGCTATAAGTCAGAAATGACTCAATGGCACTTAGCCACAACAACAAATTAATTCTTAAAGTAGCCCTGGTGGTGCTGTGGTTAAGTGCTCAGTTACTAATGGAAAGATCAGTGGTTGGAACTCACTGATTGCTCCAAGGAGGAAGATGTGATAACCTGCTTCTTTTACTTCAGTAGAACTGCCCCCACAGTCTTGTAAACCCTGTAGGGCAGTTCTACTCAGTTCTACAGTGTCACTATGAATTGGAATTAACTTGAAAGCAACAGGTTTGAGTCTCTCATACTTCAGACATATTGTCAGGAGGGACAAGACACTGAAGAAGGATAACATGTTTGGTAATGTGAAGAGTCAGAGAAAAAGAGGATGACCCCCAGCGAGATGGATTGGCCAAGTGGCAGCATCAAGGAGCTCAAGTGTGGCAACAATAGTGAGGTTAGCCCAGGATCGGGCAGTGTTTCTTTCTGTTATGAATAGGGTCACTATGAGTCAGTACCAATTAGATGGCACCTAAAAACAACAACAACTCAGAATTAATTATTAAAATTTCTGTATATATTTCTAAATTTTATTATGGTTTTACTGTTTTGTTTTGTTTTTTCCAAGGCCTTCACCTCTAATATTTCACTGCCCACTCTCCGATAATCCTCTGGATGCTTCCCAGAAGGCCTATTACTTCCTTGACTTCCTATTACATCATGACTGACTCCCAGATGGCATGGTGCTCACATAAGCCTTCTCCTCGTCCCCTGAGGAGTACAGTGCACTCTCTTAGTTGGAGTCCACTGAGCTGCCATTATTCAAGTCCCCATCAACTTTTAATCAACTCTAATCCATGTCCATTTTTAAGACTATAGCATACTTACTCTCTTAATTTTCCAAACATTTCGTTAAAAACTCAGATTTATTCTGAAACAGTAATTACCTCATGGGCTATCAATATGACTATTGTTGTTGTTGTTGTTAAGTGCCACTGAGTCAGTTCCAACTCATAACGACCCTGTATAGAGTTTCTAAGGAGCAACTGGTGGGTTTGAACCATGGACCTTGGGGTTAGCAGTCCATTCCTTATCCTACATCACCATACCAGAACTCCATCAATATGAATACTTTGTTCATTACTGTACCCGTCACTCCTGGCACACAACAGATGCTCCACAAATATTGTCTGAACCGATCACTGATGCTCAAGAACCCAGAAAATATTGATCAAGGCTGCATAATTAATTCATGGCAGAGGTAAAATATGAACTTACCTGAGCTGATGCCACATTGGGTACTTTCTACTTCACCACACTGGGGATTTTAAATCAATATGATTACATATTTAATTAACTATGTAGCCTTGTTCTATTTTTTCAGGGTCCCAGAGCATCAATGATTCGTTCAGACAATATTTGTGGAGCATCTGTTGTGTGCCAGGTACCACTAGCACAGTAGAGAACAAATCAGCTACACTCATTACTTTACTGGGGTGACTTTCTAACACCTAACTTGTAAAGGTTAAATGGGATTAAGTGTGAAAAGTACAGGCAATCAGTGAGTTTTTATTTTCCAGTACTTAACACAGTGCCTGGTACATTTAGTCTCATCCTGCATTGCTTCATCCACTCATCATTCATTGTCTTTACATAGGGCTCCTCCCCACCTCCACTCTCCCCACTTCCCATTTCTTGACCCTAAATGACTATCTCATAACTTTCCCTGCTGAAGCTCTTCAAGATTATCTGACCTGTCCAAGCATACCAAGCCAGTTCCTAGGAAGACCCAACACTGACCAGAGTTATTCTGGAGGCTCTCACTGTGGCCCCAACACAACTAAAAGAATAGTGCCCCCAATTCACAGCACACTATCTATTGCCCAGAAAATTGGCATGCCATCTCCTTTTTTATTGAAGAAATATTTTTTTTTTCCTTCCATGCATATTGCTTGAAGACTTCTCTTGTGTTGCTGACTAAAACATGGGGGAAATGGATGATTGTTGTTGTTAGATACTATTAAATTGGCTTAGCTCAATGACCTTATGCATGGTGACTGTGTGCCATGGAGTCAGTTCCAACTCATAGCGACCCTGTACAGGGTTTCCGAGGCCGTAAATCTTTACGGGAGCAGAACGCCTCATCTTTCTCCTGCAGAACAGCTGGTAGTTTCGAACTGCTGAACTTGTCGTTTGCAGTCTGATTCGTAACCACTACGCTAACAGACCTTATGCATAGTAGAACAAAAACAAAACAAAATTACAATTGACTGGTCCTGTACCATCCTCAAATCAGTGCTATGTTTGAGCCCATAGTTGTGACCCCTGTGTCAAACTATCTCACAGAGGATCTTCCTCTTTTTCACTGATCCTTTACTTTGTCAATTATGATGTCCTTCTCTAGGGGCTGCTCGTACCTGATGACATGTCCAAAGTAAGTAAAACAAAGTCTTGCTATCCTTCCTTCTAAGAAACATTCTGGATGTACTTTCTCCAGGATAGATTTGTTCATTCTTCTGGAAGTCAATGAAACAGTCAACATTTTTTACTAGCTGTATTCTGCTTCAAATATATTAATTTAAATATACTTTCCATGAAATGGATCCACTCCTAAATGAACCATATCTTGGAATTATTAGTTCATAGTCTAAAACTGAAACATGCATTTCTAAAGCTGTATAAGTGCTGAAGTGTAAAGTGTAACTCTGGAATTAATCTAATTTTTACCTCTGTGTGTGTTTGTTTCTAGATACTGTTAGAAGTTGTGTAGCAAAATTGTTCTTCACTTGCTCCCTGAAGGGTCATTATTGCCTGTATAGTAAATCCAGTTTTGTTCTCATCAGCCAAGAACCTCAGCCCTGGATCCAGATCATGTTTCTATTTCAGCAGGTGTGTGTAATTCAAATACATCATGGTTCCTTAATGATCTGATGGAGTATGAGTTTATAATCATTTTTTACTGATTTGTTATTCAGCAAGAGTTGATACATAGATAGTAGCAATACAAACTCATTTTATTAATGATTTTTAATGTAAATACTATACACTTTGGGATATTTTCCTTATTAAAGTTCTTGAATTAGTAGCCAGTAGGCCAAGTGTGGTGCCATAAGATAAGCACTGGACAGCAAGGTGGTTTGAACCTTGAGGATGATGGTTCAAACTCACCAGTCACTCCTCAGAAACCCTATACAGGGTCCCTATGAGTCCAAATTGACTTGACAGCACTTAACAACAACAACAATGCCAAGTAGAACAATTGATGCATTGAGTTATGATGTTGGAGAAGAATATTGAAAGTGCCACAGATTGCTAGAAGAACAAACAAATCTGTCTTAGAAGTACAGCCAAAATGCTTTTTAGAAGAAAGGATGGTAAGACTTCGGCTCTTATACTTCAGACATATGATCAGAAGGGACCAGTCCCTGGAGAAGGATGTCATCCTTGATAAAAGAGATGGATTGGCATAGTGACAGCAGCAATGGGCTCAAGTGTAACAACAATTGTCAGGATGTCTTTTGTTCTGTTGTGCATAGGGTCCTATGAGTCAGAACGAACTCGACAGCACCTAAGAACAGTCCAAAACTAGTTGTATCTTAAATATCCTTATCTTCAAGAAATCAGAATGGAAGAGGAAATAAATTCTGGTTTTAAAATAATTTATTGGGAGGAGTGGTGTTCCTTATGTAGAACTAGGCTTTGTTTTTCTAGAGTTCTCTAATCTCCAATTAATTTAAGTGTGACTGTATTATTTTTGGCATTGTCAAGATACTAGAATGATATATTTTGCCCCCATAGAATAAATGCATATAGGTGAAATTATATGAAGAGGAACTTTCAACTAAACAGTGGAGAGTTTGATCCAAAGATATTAGCAGCAAATTAGATATTTTATTTGGAAATACTTTTCTTGAATGTACTAAATTTTTAACTAAAATTTGAGTATGTTGTTGTTGTTATGTGCCGTGGAGTCGGTTCCAACTCTTAGTGACCCTATACAGAGTTTCCAAGGCTATAAATCTTAATGGGAGCAGAAAACCTATCTTTCTACCGTGGGACATCTGGTACTTTTGAACTGCTGACCATGAGATTAGCAGCCCAATTCGTAACCACACTACAGACCAGAAAATGTTACTAATAGAAGGGATCTTGGACATTGTTTTTTTTCAGGCATGAAATTCAAGAACAGACCTCAGATCATCTGGCTTCTGATTTAATGGTATTTTCACCACTGCACGTGTGTTAAAATATAAAAGGAGAGAAAGGTCACTGAGTGTTGTTAATGCTTTGCCCTCAACTGATTAAAGATTGGCAGCCCAAACCATTTAGCAATACCACAGAAGAAATAGGTCTGACGATCTACTTCCATAAAGATTACAGCCAAGAAAACCCTACAGAACAATGCTACCCTATAACACATGGAGTCTCCTGTGTCATAAATTAACAACAAAAACAAAATGAAAACCAAAAAGATAAAATGAAGAGATTGTGGGCAGGAACAGAGAGACCACAGACAAATAAAAAACAACAGAATGCTAATGTTATACTATGGTTGAAATTTAAGCCAAGTGATAAGATCATTTCTTGACTTCTATGAATAAAACATTTCTGGAACACTACTACAAACATCACTAATGAGATAATTACATTTATTTACAAAATTAAGCCATTCATATTAAGAAAAAAATAACTTAATGCTGAATACATAATCATAAAACAGAACTGTAGTAATTAAGGAAAGAGACAGGGTAGATCTGCCTTTGGATATCATTTTTCAAATAAATCATCTTTACAACATTGACTAACATCTAGCAGAGAAAAGCTCATATTTTGATGTATATTGTATTGTTGTTGTTGTTGAGTCCCATCAAGTCGTTTCTGACTCATAATGACCTTGTATAGGATTTCTGTGGCTGAAAATTGTTGTGGGTGCAGAAAGCGTCATCTTTTTCCCTCAAAGCAGCTTGGTGGGCTCAAATCTCAGACCTTGTGGTTCAAAGTTCAGTGCTTACCCTACATAGCCACCACCCTCCTGAATTGAATTGCACATTGGTGAATATAAAGAGCAACATTGATTTTTCTTCCTTTGTTTGAAATCCTGATCTTATTTATTTATTTTTTTTTTACTTAACTCATATTTTTCAAATAGTTTCCAAAAGTGATTTTGTATTTGGTTTCATCACTTTGTTCTTCACAATTGTCAGTTTTTTTGAAAGCAAACCAAGAAAACTGGATTTTCCTCCTTTCAGTTTCATTTTGTTGACTTACTTTGGTTGTCTTTTTCTTTAAGTAAAATCACCAAATAGCATCAGCTTGTTCTACTTTTCTTCTTTGTTCATTTGCTGTGAGGGTTCCTTTCTTTTCTTACACCTTTTATATTGTTTAATCCTCTAGATGACTCCTTGACTTACGGTGATAAAATCAAATCTTTGACTTGATTACAAACCCAGTACTGACTTTTCATGCTGGGTCACGCTCACTTCTCCACCAACTTAATACAATCATGGAGTCCTCAAATTCACAGGTTCCAGTCTAAATGCTCCTCTTTGAATTGATGGTTTGTTAAATCAGGTCTGCTCTTCCTTAAAAGACTAATCACGTGCTGTATAAGCTTCTGATGATAATCAAGAAATTCCTAAATATGTTTGCCTCGTTGATTGCACAATCTGTCACTGGCTCTTAAATTGTTTCAATCTGTGTGTCATTTACTCAAAATTTAGGATTCCTAGCCTAGTCCCACAAATACAAACAAGAGATAGCTTATTTTAATAATAATGAAATTGTCAGGATTATTTTATGTATAGTGTTAAAGTAGCATAAAAGTGAAAAAAGTTTTTAATTTTCACTCACAAAATGGAAATTTTGCACACACAGACCACTTAGACCGTTATATGTTAATATTTGTACAGTCATTGATATATTAAATGTGATTTTATAAATTAATCATTATTTTGTCATATTTCATTCATAAAGGATGGTATATAGAATATATGCATATAAAGGGCATTCTAATACTTTTATAGATATTCTCCATGGTTTTGTAAAACTCTTCACTTGAATTGAAAAGTCTCTCACATCTCATTAAATACAACATACAGACGAAAGTTTAAATCTTTCTTTGAAAAAACTCCTGGACTTCAGTGAAACAGGTGTAAATGTGATTTATTTGTATTAGTGATTTTATTATTCAATATGTAGAGAAATTAACTTAAAGCTCTAAGAGTAACCATTCATTATACATTTTAGAATTAAAATGTTTTTGCTTCCCCCACACTGTTCATATTTAGTAGTAGCATAATGAGCTCATAGCTACTTAGTTTCAATTTTACATGGTTTACTCGTAGATGATCTTTTGTACCCAAATTTTAATCTTATACTTTTATTCCCAGATCTTTAATGAAATAAATAGGAATATTTATATAGACATTTTTCTAATCAAGTAACATTTCTGGAAATTCATTTCAGTATATACATTATAAAATTTAAGCATAATTGTAGAGATTAATATCAACTGTCTTGAAAATCCCATTAAATAATTTTAATTTCTGTTAAGAAATAAAAAGCCTGAAATGCATCATATATCTGATCTTCAAAATTCATCTCTGTGTTCTTCCATTTAAATTTAAGCCATGTTATGGCTCAGAACAAGCTCAAGTAATATCTTGCTGTCAGTCAAACTGTCTTGTTATAGCAAGAACTAACACATTAAGCTGTTTTCCTTCACACCCTTTCAGAGCCTGTTTCCAGAGCCCCTGTCCATACAGAGTCATTCTGTACAATTTCTCAGAGCTCTGTGGGAGAAGACCCAAGCAGAGGGTGCTCACAGCTTTGAAACAGCTATGATGGAGTCCACATTTCCACATCAAAAGGTAAATGTTGCTTTCTTTTGGTTTGTTGCTGTGAAGTGAACTCCCACATGACACGATCATGTACCACAGAATACACTGTTACTCATTCTTATGCCATCTTGTTATGCTTGAATCCATTGTTGCAACCACTGTGTGTTTTGAATGCCTTCTAACCTAAATGGCTCATCCTTTAGCAAGATGCTGTCGCTAAGTACAATTAAGTCAGTTTTAATTTACAGCAACCCTGCATAGAGTTTAATATACAGTAACCCTGCATAGGGTTTCCAAGGAGAGCTGATGTATTTGAACCACCAACCTTGCAGCTAACAGTCCAGTGCTTATCTTACAGCATCATATCAGATAGTATTCTTTTATGATCATTAGAATTTTCATTGTCTGGATTTTGGAAGTAGATAATCAAACTTCTCTTTCCAGTCTATCTTAATCTAGAAGCTCCACTAGAACCTGTCCAACAAGGGTGACCTTGCTGGTATTTGAAATACTTGTGGCATAGCTTCCAGTGTCACAACAAAACACAGGACACCACAGTTCGACAAACTGATAGACAGATGGTGGCTCCTTCCCTAGGACATGTTATTATAAACCAATATTCAAGATCTTTAAAGAGCTTGTTTTTTACTAAACAGTTCAGTTTTGTCCTTCTTTATTTTATTTCATCGCTGTCAGAAAATACTTATTAAAAAACTATTTTTAAATGGTGCTAGTAGATCCTTAAGGTCAGCGGTTTGAAACTACCAGCCACTCCACGGGAGAAAGATAAGGCTTTCTACTCCCGTAAGGATTTACACCCTCGGAAACCCTGTACAGGGTCGCTATGGGTCAGAACCAACTCGACGGCACTTAACAACAACAACAAGTAGATCCAGGACACTGTAATGTTGATAGACAAGGTACTGGTACTTCTCCCTGAGACTAGCATACTAAGATAATACAGCCCACACAGAACCACACAAAAACTGCATGCATGGTTTAGTTGTTGTTCAGTGCCATTGAGTCGGTACCGACTCAGTGACCCTACACAAACAAAACGAAACACTGATCGATCCTGCGCCAACCTCACAACTGTTGCAATGCCCGAGCCCACTTCTGCAGCCACTATGCCAATCCACCTCATTGGGGGTCTTCTTCTTTTTCTCTGACCCTCCATTTTACCAATCATGATATCCTTCTTTACCTGATAAAATGCCAAGGTATGAGAGATGAAGTGTAGCCATCCAGGCTTCCAGGAAGCATTCTGACTGTACTTTTTCCAACAAAGATTTCTTTGTTCTTTCAGTAGTCCATGGTACTTTTAATATTCTCCTCCAACACCATAGATCAAATACATCAATTTTTCTCTGGTCTTCCTTATTCACCGTCCAATTTCACATGCATATGAGATTATTGAAAATACCATGGCTTGAGTCAGGCACACCTTAGTCCTCATGCATGGTATGTTGTTGTTGTTGTTGTTGTTGTTGTTATGTGCCATGGAGTCGGTTCCGACTCATAGCGACCCTGTACAGGGTTTCCGAGGCTGTAAATCTTTATGGGAGCAGAATGCCTCATCTTTCTCACACGCAACAGCTGGCAGTTTCAAACTGCTGACCTTGCAGTTCGCAGCCCGATTCGTAATCACTACGCTACCAGAGGTCCTTCATGCATGGTATAGAATAGGAAATATTTTACAAAGAGAAGATGTGGACTCTAGGGTTAAAAGAGAAAGAGCATCAGGGGATATGGCTCCAGTTTTATTTCTTTCTTTCCTACTTCCTCCCTTTCCTTGTCCTCAGCAATCATCATATGGGAAGAAAATGAAAATACAGTGGACAAGTCAAAAGAGAGCATGATCAGGGTGAGTTAGAGCTCTGTTGAGACCAATAAGCATTATTTGAGACAGAGGATTTTAGGAGTATGGGAACAGGGGCATCACTCTCATGACATCATTGACTGAGATATCTGAGCAGGCAGTGAAGTTGGGTATCTTGTTTGTGCTGCTGTAACAAAAATATTCTACAATTAGCAGCAATGGGCTCAAGCATAACAATTGTGAGCATGGTGCAAGACTAGGCAATATTTTGCTCTGTTGTGCATAGAGTTGCTATGAGTCAGAACCACCTCAACAGCACCTAACAGAAACAAAGAACAGAAATTTATTTTCTCAGACCTCAGGAGGTTAGAAGTCTCAAATCTAGGGGATCTACCTAGTGGGAGGTCTTTCTTTCATTTTTTCAGCTTCTACTGCAAAGTCAGTTTGAACCAAAAGATTGGTGGTTCAAGATCATCAGCTGCTCCTCAGAAACCCTATACAGGATCATTATGGGCTGGAACCAACTTGATGGTACTTAACAACAACAACAACATCAAAGTAACCAACAATAATTAGAGTTTTTGGACTTATACATGTACCTGCTGTGTGTCTGTCTTCATATAATGTCTTTACCGTGTGTGTGTGTGTGTGTCTATTCTCGTCATCAGAAATGAGTAGGCTTAGGGTCTACTCTATATCATTAACATACAAAAAAGAAAATCTTCTTTCCAAAGTGGGACAGGTACAAGACTTAGGATTTCAACATATTTTCGGGAGGTGGAAGGGAGAATGGGAGGATAAGATTTAATCCATAACACTGGGGCAGGACCAGCTTGTGAAACGGCCCCACCTGCTTTATCAAGTGAAGTTAGCAATGAATGTGTACCAACACGATCAGATTGTGTATGAGAAAAGTCACACCAAGCAGGGATGATCAGAAGAAGTCTGACTGGAGACAGAAAAGCTATGTAGGTTTTCTGGTGGTTAGGAAATGAAGGCCTGAACTAAAGAAGTAGCCTGGATGTTGTAGGAAAAGGATGGGCTGGAAAGCCTTTAAGGAAGTAGAATCAACAGGACTTAGTACTCATCATGAAAATGGAAGAATCATGGATGACTCCCAGGTGTATTATTTGTCCAAATGGATGAAGTCACTATCCTGCAAGAAGAGAAAGCATCTGCTTTGCATACTTTGAGTCTGAGCTGTTTGTATGGATAACCAGGGGATGGTAGTGGTTGAAACGCCACTTTGGACCTCAGAAAAAGGCTATGACAAGAGATATAGACTTGGGGGTCATAGTAGAGCCATAAATTGGATCACTCAGAGAGAAAGTATATCATCATGTTGTTGTTAATTGCTGTGGATTCCCTCACAACTCATGACAACCTATGCAGAGTGGAATGAAGTAATACTCAGCCCTGTGCCATCTTCATGATCAGTTGTGGCTGAACTGTTGGGCTTCATAGGGTTTCCACTGACTGGTTTTGGAAGCAGATTGCTGGACCTTTCTTCCTAGTCCATCTTAGTCTAGAAGATCCTCTGGAACCTGCCCCCAAGCAACACAGCAACACACTGCCTTCACTGACAGACAGGTAGTAGTTGAATGGGAGTTACATTAGCTAGGAATGAATGACAAGAAGTTACCACTGAACCATCACTTCTCCCTATATCATGAACAGAAATATTTTATTCTTCATCTCTCCTTAGTAAGCATGGTCAGCTGCTCTTTCTAAGACTTTCACATCTTCAAAGATCCTGATGATTCTTCTTTGCCTTCAGGAAAGTCCAACAGTAAGCACTGATGCTTAGTGTGCAAATACCAGATGTTCTTAGAGTCCATGACCCTGGCCTCTGTCCTTGACTCTTTTATTGAGAAAGGAAACACACTTTCCAGTATTAAGTAAATTCAAAGTACCAGCAAATATCAAATTAATTAACAAAAAAATTATGTTATTGTGAAACTAACTCAATAAGTCTTTTAAGTGCTGAAGGATTTTATGCTGAAGGATGAGTAATGGGCATGATTAATCAGAAGTGTGTTACAATGATTTATAAAACTAAAGTCACATCCAGCTATTGCATCACTATTTTTTGGCTTTGTTTAAGAATTAGATGTGTAGTATTAAAAATTAAAGGAAATACCACAACTGCATTGGTGTAAGCAAAATACAATTATTTTAATATTTTATTCTAATGTTAAACTGTTGCAAAGTACATACAGGCAATGCCTCAAATTCTTATAAATTTTTCATTGTGGACTGTATTTTAACTCTAGGCAAATAGTTACAACTTGGCAGGCTACCTCAAATCCTAAAAGATTTTTTAAAATAAAGTAACTTTGGCAAGATAATTTTGTGACTATTTATAAATAAATATGCTTACTTTTATTTCTTCTATTTTATACCAATGAATATCGCTTTGGGGAAAATCAGCTGTAAATCTTTTTATTTATTTTTAAAGTTTTATAATGTTTTGTTCAGGAATAATGGATAAAATTTTTAATATCTGGAATGTACAGTTTGTGGAAAAATCAATCTGTGGCAAAGTCCAGATGTTCCTAAATCAAATTCATTTTCTTTATTTTCTATCAGAGGCATATTAAATTCAAAATAACTGTGTGAATGATCCAAAGTATGCTTTAATTTAATAAAAGATATGTAGATGTTGTTGTAAAGTGCCATCAAGTCTGTTCCAACTCAAAGCTACCCTGTATAGGGTTTCCAAGGCTACAAATCTTTGTGATAAATTACCGTCAATCATCTGTGAGCTTGCCTTACTATGGTGGCTGTGTGTTGCTGTGATTCTGGAAGCTATGTCACAGGTATTTTAAGTGCCAGCAGGGTCACTCATGGTGGACAGGTTTCAGCTGATCTTCCAGAGAAAAACAGACTAGGAAGAAGGAGAGACAGACTACTTCCTAATATTTAGTCACTGAAAATTTCATGAATAGCAGTGGAACATTGTGAGCACAAGAATTTTGAATATTAAAACATGATGAAGAGCACAAAAATACTGTCAGATATATAATTAGGGAAGAGCTGCCTCCTCAAAATAGAGTTGACCTTGATGATACAAATGGAGTAATGCCTTCAGGACCTTGATTTGCTGATGGGACACAATTCAAAATGAAGAGAAACAACTGTAAACAGCCATTAATAATCAGAAGATAGAATGTACAAAGAATGAATCTAGGAAAATTTTAAATTCTCAAAAGTGCAATGGAATCCATAATTATCCATGTCCTAGGCATTAGTGAGCTGAAATGGACTGGTATTGGCCATTTTGAATCTGACAATCACATGGTGTATTATGCCTGAAAGGACAAATTGAAGAGGAATGGCATCACATTTATCATCAAAAAGAACATATCAAGATGTGTCTTGAAGTATAAAACTGTGATAGGATAATATCGTATATGCCTACAAGGAAGACCAGAGTCCCAGTGTGGTGCTGTGGGTTAATACACTGGACTGCAAAGTCAGTTTGAATCTTAAGGTCAGCGGTTCAAGCTCACCAGCTGCTCCTCAGAAACCCTATACAGGGTCGCTATGGGTCAGAACTGACTCAACAGCACTTAACAACAAGGAAGACCAGTTAATACCACTATTATTCAAATTTAAGCATCAACCACTATAGGCAGTGATGAAGAAATTGAAGAATTATTTCAACTTCTTCATTCTGAAATTTATCAAACATACAGTCCAGATATATTGATAATTAGTGGCAATTGGAATGCAAAGGTTAGAAACAAATAGGATGGACCAGTAGTTGGAAAATAGGGCTTTGAAGATAGAAATGGTGCTGGAGATCGCATGATAGAATTTTGTAAGACTAGTGACTTCTTAATTGCAAATATCTTTTTTAAAAAACATAAAAGATGACTGTACACATGGACCTCACTCAGATGGAATAAACAGAAATCTAACTGACAACATATATGGAAAGAGACCATGGAAAAGACAAAACAAGGCCAGGGACAGACTGTGGAACAGGTCATCAATTGTTCATATGCAAGTTCCAGGTGAAGATGCAGAAAATTAAATCAAATCCATGACAGCCAAAATATGGCCATGAACATATTCCTCCTGAATTTAGAGGTAATCTAAAGAACAGATTTGATGCATTAGAAACTAAGGACCTAAGACCAGAAGAATTGAGGGATGACATCAAGAACATTATACAGGAAGAAAGCAAAAGATCATTACAAAGACTAGAAAGAAGGAAAAGACAAAAATGAAAGTCAGAACAGACTCTGAAATTTGCTCTCCAGTGTAGAGATTCTAAAGCAAATGGAAGAATTGAGGAGGTAAAGAGCTGAATATCAAAGGTCAGCTCGAGAAAACAAAGTCAAATATTATAATGAAATGTGCAAAGTCCTGGAGTTAGAAAACAAAAAAGGAAGAACACTCTCAAAATTTCTCAAGCTGAAGGAAGTAAAGAAAAATTCCAAGCCTCAACTAGAAATATTGAAGGATTCCGTGGGCACAATACTGAATGATGCAGAAAGCATCAAAAGAAGATAGAAGGAAGACACGGAGTCATTATACCAAAAAGAAATGGTCAATGTTCAACCATTTCAAGAGGTAGCATATGATCAAGAACCCATGATACTGAAGGAAGAAGTCCAAGTTGCATTGAAGGCACTGACAAAGAACAAGGCTCCAAGAATTGATGGAATACAAACTGAAATCTTTCATAAAACTGATGCAAACTAGAGGCACGCCCTCATCTATGCCAAGAAATCTGGAAGAAAACTACCTGACCAACTGACTTGCAGAGATCCATATTTGTGCCCATTCCAAAGAGAAGTTGCCCAACAGAATGCAGAAATCTCTGGAGAATGTCATAAATATCACATGCAAGTAAAATTTTGCTAAAGATAATTCAAAAACTTCTTAAACCATTCATTTACAGAGAACTTCCAGAGATTCAAGGCAGATTCAGAAGAGGACATGGAACAAGGGATATCATTGCTGACATCAGATGGATCTTGACTGAAAGTGGAGAACACCAGAAAGATGTTTACCTGTACTCTGTTGACTATACAAAGGCTTTTAGTTGTGTGGATCATGACAAGCTATGGACAACATTGTAAAGAATGAGTATTCTGGAACACTTGGCTGTGTTCATGAAGAACATGTACATAGACCAAGAGACAGCTGTTCCAACAAAACAAGGAAACACCGAATGTGTACACCAGGGTTGTATGCGTTCACCATACTTATTCAATTTGTATGCTGAGCAAATTATCCGAAAACTAGATTAAGTGAAGAAAAATGTGGCATCAGGATTGGAGAAAGACTCATTAACAACCTGCAATATGCAGATGATACAAACTTGTTTGCTGAAAGCAAAGAGGACATAAAATACTTGCTGATGAAAATCAAAGACCACAGCCTTTGGTGTGGGTTTCACCTCATTGTTTTTTTTGTTTTTTTTTAAAAAAAAAAAAAGTCCTCACTACTGGACCAATAAACAACATCCATATCAATTGAAGTTGTCAAAGACTTCATTTTGCTCAAATCAACCATCAACACTCATGGAAGCAGCAGTCAAGAAATCAAATGATGCATTGCATTAGGCAAATCTGCTGCACAAGACCACTTAGTGCTCAAGAAAAAAGATGGCAGTTTGAGGACTAAGGTGCCCCTGACCCAAGCCATGGTATTTTCAATATGCAGGTGGAAGTAGAACAGAAGAATCAATACATTTGAGCTATGATATTGAAGGAGAATGTTAAAACTACCATGGACTGCCAAAAGAACAAACCAATCTGTGTTGGAAGAAGTACAACCAGAATGCTCCTTGGAAGCCTGGATGGCCAGACTTAGTCTCTCATACTTTGAACATATTATCAGGAGGGACCAGTTCCTGGAAAGGGATATCATGTTTGATACACTGGAGGGTCAGACAATAAGAGGAAGACCCCTAACAAGATTGACTGGCACAGTGGCAGCAGAAATGAGCTCAGGCGTTAGCCACTTGTGAGGTTGGCCCATGATTGGGCAATGTTTCATTCTGTTGTGCATAGGGTCATTATGAGTTGGGACCAACTCGATGGCACCTAACAACAACAACAAATCTTTGTGGGAGCAAAGTCATATCACTCTCCTGTGGAGCGGCTGGTAGACTTGTACCACCAACCTTGTGGTTGGCAGTCTAGTAAGTACTGTATTACCAGACAGATAGATACGTTCATATGATTTGAAAGTGATGTACATGTGTGTATCTATGGGCTGTGGTGGAGTTACACTGCAGACAAGGGAACTGAAATACTCAAGAAAGAAGAAACTCTTGAGGAAATGTTTGAGTCTCTAGATTGTAACACCTTGGAAGCTTTGTTATTATGACTTTTTAAAATACACTCTTGGAATTTTATAACAGAAAATTATCATTAAGATATCTCTGGTGTGGTGCTATGGGTTAATGTGCCAGACTGCAAAGCTATTTGAACTGCAAGGTTGGTGGTTCAAGCTCACCAGCTGCTCCTCAGAAACCCTATACAGGGTCGCTATGGGTTGGAACAAACTCAACGGCACTTCACAACAACAACAATTATAAACTGCTAGGGAGCACAAATTATGCCTAATTTATCATTGTACTGCTAGTGTCTACACAACAGACTTTCAATAATTATGGGTACACAACTGTGTATATAAATTCTGTCATTTCCTAGCTGCTAGAATTGGAAGTAAAGGGTCCTGTTGAAGATCACACAGCTAGAGAGTGGCAGAGCTAGGTCAGGGCACCATACCATAATAACATTGTTGTTGTTATTGTTATGTGCCATGGAGTCGATTCTGACTCATAGCGACCCTGCACAGGGTTTCCGAGGCTGTAAATCTTTACGGGAGCAGAAAGCCTCATCTTTCTCCCACAGAGCAGCTGGTAGTTTC
>NW_006408631.1:923553-925131 GCF_000296735.1 Chrysochloris asiatica
TGTTGTTGTTATTGTTATGTGCCATGGAGTCGATTCTGACTCATAGCGACCCTGCACAGGGTTTCCGAGGCTGTAAATCTTTACGGGAGCAGAAAGCCTCATCTTTCTCCCACAGAGCAGCTGGTAGTTTCGAACTGCAGACCGTGAGGTTCGCAGCCCGATTCGTAACCACTATGCTACCAGAGCTCCTTCATTTAATTCTTCTCTCTTCTGGTCACATGTGAGAATCATGTAGCCTGCCTCAGCCTGTGGAATGTGACTTTTAAAAGCCAATGTACTTTTCCCTACCATGGTGATTTTACAAGCAGATGTTACATTGAGTTTCCCTTAAGATGGAAACAGCCTGGAATTTTGACTCATCCCCTGAAGTACTGCTGTTCTGGAGAGCCACTCAGACCCACCACACACTTTGGCTGTGGGAGAAACAAACTTTCATCTTGTTACACCACTAAAGTTCTGGTGTTAGCATAGCTTCACTTAACTCATACACCAAACCTAATAGTTAAGCATATCAGCTCTAAAGCCAAATCCCTTGGTTTATAGTTTAGACTCTGCCAATTACCAACTCTGTGGCCTTTGACTCTCTGCTCCTGTTTCTTTATTCTATTGAATAGGGTAATAATTTATTCTATTAAACAGGGTAATAATAGCATCTACCTCATAAAGCTGGAGTTCTGGTGTGGTGCTGTGGGTTAATGCACTGGACTGTAAAGTCGGTTTGATAAGAAGGTTGAAGGTTCAAGTTTACCTCCAGCTCCACGGAAACCGGATATAGGATCGCTATGAGGTGGAACTGACTCGATAGCACTTAATACAGCAATCTCATAAAGCTATTTAGAAGACTGAATGAGTTTATACACAGAGAGCTTTCAGAACAGCAGCCAGTGTTCTTCCATCTCTCTCTCTCTCTCTCTCTCTCTCTCATAGCTAACACGAATTTAAGTCTGTCTTGGATGCATTAAGAGAAGTTTAGATTGGAGGCAGAGAGATAAACCTGACTGATAATATCTCAAATTGTACCTTTCTAATTTGATTATAAGAACATTATCAGAAAACATTCTCCAAATTTCAAACATGAAATTTCAGTATACAGTTCAATCAGACTATTGCAGGTCTATATCAATCTCCCACAGAAATAGAACTGTGAAAGCCCTAAGTAAAATGCTGTAATAATTTTAATGTAAAAAGGTAAGTAAAGATTAATATTAATACAGTGTATCAGTACAGAAGCTCAGTTAAGAGAAAACATTATCTCTAAATACTGAAAGGATATTTGATAAAATTCAATAACCATTTTGAATAATCACACATTTTGTATGAATTTTCTATTAATCTCCAGGTTCTTAAATAGACTAGTTTTCCTGAGATCATATGCTTGTTCATCTGCTCACATCCATTCTCAGCACCCAGTATATGTTGTTTGGTGTTGCTGTTAGTAGTGTTAAGTGCCATAGAATCAGCCCTGACTTATAGCAACACTACGCACCACAGAAAGAAACACTGTCTGGTCCTGCATCTTCCTCACAAGTGCTACACTTGTGTCCATTGCAGTCGCCACTGTTCCAGTCCATCTCATTG
>NW_006408631.1:926406-928527 GCF_000296735.1 Chrysochloris asiatica
ATATTAATGATATTTTTTGACATTTTCTACTTATCTCTTTTTGTAATGGGCACAAATATGGATCTCTTCCAAACAGTTGGCCAGGTAGCTGTCTTCCAAATTTCTTGGCGTAGATGAGTGAGTGCCTCCAGTGCTGCTTCAGTTTGTTGAAAGATTTAAATTTGTATTTCATCAATTCCTGAAGCCTCATTGTTCACCAATGCCTTCAGTGCAACTTGGACTTCTTCCATAAGTACCCTTGGTTCTTGATCATGTGCTGCCTCTTGAAGTGGTTGAACACTGACCATTTCCTTTTCGTATAATGGCTCTGTTTATACCTTTCATCTTCTTTTGATGCTTTCTGCATCATTCAATATTTTGCCTATGTTGTTGTTGTTGTTGTTATTAAGTTGCTCTCAAGTTGGGTCCAACTCATAGTGTAAATTATTTGAGCATTTCTGGAAGGTAATTAAGCAATGTGGGTCAAAAGTCTTAAAAGATATTTATAACCTTTAACACAATTAAAGAGGATAGACTCATATCCACTTCAAGGGATCTGTCCTAGAGAAACAATCTGATATATACACAAAATTTAAGGCACATACACAGAAAAGTTATATTATCGAGTGATTTGTAATAGGGATTTTTTTTTTAAATACTAAATTTCTAAGGATAAAATAATGAAAGTGTTATATATTCATATGAAAGAATGTTGTTTTTGTTAGATGGCATCTTCAGTTCTACTCATAGCAATTCCTTTTAGTCACCTTTCTTGGGAATAGGCACAAATACCAATCGCTTGCACTCAATACCAAATTTTTTGGTACAAACAAGTGGATGCTTCCAGTGCTATATCAGTTTATTGAAACTGTTCAATTTGTATGCCACCAATTCCCAGAGCCTTGTTTTTCACCAATGCCTTCAGTGCAGCTTGGACGTCTTCCTTCAATATCATTGGTTCTTGATTAAATGTTACCTCTTGAAATGACCAAACATCAACAATTTCTTTTTGGTACGGTGACTATATGTCTCCCATCTTCTTTCGATGCTTCCTGCATCATTCAATATTTTGCCAATAGAATCCTTCAATAGTGCAAGCTAAGGCTTGAATTTTTTCTTCAGTTCTTTCAACTTGAAAAATGCTGAGCGTGTTCTTCCCTTTTGATTTTATAAATCAAGGTATTTGCATATTTCATTAAAATATTTGACTTTGTCTTCTCTAGCTGCCCTTTGAAATTTTCTGTTCAGCTCTTTTAGTTCCTTATTTCTTCCATTTGCTTTAGCTTCTCTATGCTTAAGAGCAAGTTTCAGAGTCTCTTCTGGCATTCATTTTGGTCTTTTCTTTGTTTCCTGCCTTTTTAATGTTCTTGAGATGGTCTCTTAAATTCAAATGAGATACACTCAAGGTCATATTTTGAGTCTCTTGGCTTGTTTTAATTTTCTTGAGCTTCAGCCTGAACTTGCATATGAGCAATTGATAGTCTGTCCCACAGTTGGCAGCTGGCTTTCCTTTGGCTGATGATATTATGCTTTACCATCATCTTCTCCCACATATGTAGTCAATTTTATTGTTGCATGTGCCATCTGATGAGGTACAGGTGTATAGTCACTTTTTATGTTGCTGAAAAAAGGCATTTGCAGTGAATAAGATATTGGCCTTGCAAAATCCTATCAGGTGATCTTCAGCATCATTCCTATCACCAAGGAAATATTTTACAATTACTGATCTTTCCTCTTTACTTCCAACCTTTGTATTTCAATCACCAATAATTATTAATACATCCTGATAGTATGTTTGATCTATTTGAGACTGAAGAAGTTGGTGGACTTTTTCAGTTTCATCATCACTGATTTTAATGGTTGGTGCATAAATTTAAATAATAGTGATATTAACTACTCTTCCTTGTAGGCATATGGATATTATCCTATCACAGATAACTTTGTACTTCAAGATAGATCTTAAAATGCTCTTTTAATTTTCTCCATATTCAGTATATTTATTTAATTTTCTAGTAGACAAATTACATACCTCCACCTACTTCATTCCACCACTCATCTGTCAGTTTGTCATATTGTGATGGCTTGTAAGTTGCTGTGATTCTGGAAGCTATGCCACTGGTATTTTAAATACCAGCAGGGTCA
>NW_006408631.1:929631-930976 GCF_000296735.1 Chrysochloris asiatica
CAATTGCTCATTACTGGTGATTGGAATGCAAAGGTTGGGAGCAAAGAGGAAGGACCAGTAGTTGGAAAATTTGGACTTGGTGATAGAAATGATGCTGGAGATCGCACGAAAGAATTCTGCAAAATCAATGACTTGTTCATTTCACATTCCTTCTTTAGAAAGCATAAGAGATGACTATACACATGGACCTCACCAGATGGAATACACAGAAATCAAATTGACTACATCTGTGGAAAGAGAGGATGGAAAAGCTCCATATCATCAGTCAAAACAAGGCCAGGGGCAGATTGTGGAAAAGACCATCATAAGCAAATTCAAACTGAAGCTGAAGAAAATGGAAATGAATGCCAAAATATGATCTTGACTATATCCCACCTGGATTGAGAGACCATCTGAAGAACAGATTTTATATATTAAACACTAAAATGGAAGACCAGAAGAGTTGTGGAATGACATCAAGAACATCATACATGAAGAAAGCAAAAAGTCATTAAGAAAACAAGAAAGAAGGAAAAGGTCAAAATGGATGTCAGAAGAGACACCGAAACTTGCTTTCCAACGTACAGACGCTAAAACAAATGGAAGAAATGAGGAGGTACAAGAGCTGAACAGAAAATTTCAAAGGTCAGCTCAAGAAGGCAAAGTCAAATATTTCAATGAAATGTGCAAAGATATGGAGTTAGAAAACCAAAAAAGAAGAACATGCTCAGCACTTCTCAAGCTGGGGGAACTGAAGGAAAAATTCAAGCCTTGACTTTCGTTATTGAATGATTCTCTGGGCAAATTATTGAATGATGCAGAAAGCATCAAAAGAAGATGGAAGGAATACAGAAAAGGAAATGGTTGATGTTCAACCATTTCAAGAGATAGCATATAATCAAGAGCCAATGATCCTGAAGAAAGAAGTCCAAGATGCATTGAAGGAATTGGCAAAGAATAAAGCACCAGGAATTTGATGGAATAAAAATTGAAATCTTTCAAGAAAGTGAAGCGGCACTGGAGGCATTCACTCATCTATGCCCAGAAATTTCTAAAACAACTATCTGTCCAACTGATGGGAAGAGATTTGTATTTGTGCCCATTCCAAAGATAGATGACCCAACGGAATGCAGAAATCATCAAACAGTATCTTTGATATCCCATGCAAGTAAAATTTTACTAAAGGTAATACAGAAATGGCTGCAAGCATACAGTGACAGAGAACTTCCAGAGATTCAAACTGAGTTCAGAAGACAATGTAGAATGAGGGATATCATTGTTGATGTCCAATAAATCTTGGCTGAAAGCAGAGAATACCAGAAAGATGTTTACCTGTGCTTTATTGACTATGCAAAGGCTTTCGATT
>NW_006408631.1:931800-933959 GCF_000296735.1 Chrysochloris asiatica
CTGGAGAAGGATATCATGTTTGATAAGATTGAGGTTCAGATAAAAAAAGGAAGACCCCCCCCCCCAGATAGATGGATTAGCAAAGTGGTCGCATCAATGGGCTCAAGCATGGCAACAATAATGAGGTTGGCCCAGGACTGGGCAGTGTTTCGTTCTGTTGTGCATAGGGTCGCTATGAGTCAGTACTGACTCGATGGCACCTAACAACAACAGCAACCATTCCGAAGTGGTCTGCTTCGTCTTCTTCCTAATCTGTTTTAGGAATTTGAACAGTTAGATTCTATATATGATAAGCCCAATCCTTATTTGTGTACTCACATATTTATTTATTCAAACACATTAACACCTTAACTGAAAACACTCTCTATGCTTTGGGAGCATCAGAAGATCTTTTGTTCCACCTAGATTTGGTACTTCAATTTTATTCATGCATTGACCCTCCAGCCAACTACCCTGGGAACTGTCAAATGTGTTTGTAGCAATATGGACTGAAAACAAAGCTCCAAATGTTAGCCAGATGTGGCAGTTTTATTTCAGCAATAAATTTAATTTTTTTTTTTTTAATTTCCATAATGGGCATAGTTTTGAGAGCTCATATCCTATGGCATATGGTGTTTCCCGTGTTTTGAGAGCTGGACCATGTGTGTCAATAAAGGCACTTTCTGTCTCAAATTCCAATCCCGTAGGGATTCCCCAATCAACTCTGTGAACTGTCTGGCCCTCTGATATTCTGAGGGCTCTACAACAAATGCATTAAAAAAGGATTATTAGTAGTAATCTCCATTTGCTCCATGGAGATCTTTCTCCTCATTATTTAAATTAACTGCTTTTTCCATCCTCTTTCTAAAATCCTTACTTCAGATTGAAAATGGATTTAGAATGGAAATTTCTTTTTTTAAGTAAAGTGCTGATTTACATTGACTTATGGCACTGTGGGTTAATGCGCTGGACTGCAAAGTTGATTTGAACCACAAGGTCAGCAGTTCAAGCTCACCAGCTGCTCCTCGTAAATCCTATACAGGGTCACTATCAGTGGAAACCAACTCGATGGCTCTTAACAAGAACAACACATCAAACAAAGTTAACTAAAAGTAGTATTTTAAAATAATATTATCTCTTGATTATAAAAGAAACATATACTGGAAAAAGTTTAGAAGTTGCTCAACCTTTAGCCAGAGCTAACCACTGGTGGTAACATTTTGTATATTTTCTTTTGAATTATTTAGACAATTCCCCAAATACATATTTTGTATCCTGAAATATTTTGTATCCCGAAATGTGTCATTTGACCTAAATATTATTTCAGGTTATTAAATATTTCTAATAACATGACTTTTCATATTTCCTAATATTCTTTCACCACCACTTGTCTGTCAGTTGTCCTGTGGTGGCTGTGTGTTGTTGTGATGCTGGAAGCTATGCCATAGGTATTTTAAATATTAGGATCCCTCATGGTGGGACAGGTTTCAATGGAGTTTCCAGACTAACATAGATTAGGAAGAAGAGGCAGACTGCTTCTGAATGGTTTGCCACTGAAAACTTTATGAATAGCAGTGGGACTTTGTCAGATGTAGTACCAAATTGCTGGGCCATGCAGTATTTCTCTTTCAAACCTTCTGAGAAAGTGTCATATCATTTTTCACAGTTGTTGCATCATTTTGCAGTCCCCACCAACGGTGTGCAAGAGTCCCATACTCTCCACTCACTCTCCATAATTTGTTATTTTCTGGTTTGGGGGTTTATTTTTTTTATCTTTGCTAGTAATGCTGGGGTGAGATGATATCGCCATGTTGTTTTGGTTTGCATCTCTCTGGTGTGGCACTGTAGGATAAGCACTGGACTGTAAGGTTGTTTTGAACAGAAAGGTTGGCAGTTCAAACCCACAAGTCACTCCTTGGAAACTCTATGCAGGATCCCTATGAGTCAGAATCACCTCAGTGGCACTAAACAACAACAATAATATATAGTGATCATGAACTTTTCTTCATATATTTGTTGGCCACTTGAATGTCTTCTTTGGCAAAGTGTCTGTTCGTGCCCTCTGCCCATTTTTTAACAGGATTATTTATCTTCTTATTGAGATACTAAAGTGTTTTATAAATTTTAGACAGTAGTACTTTGTCTATATATATCATTGCCAAAGGTTTTTTTTCCAATCT
>NW_006408631.1:934630-940756 GCF_000296735.1 Chrysochloris asiatica
TCTTGTAGTAGTGATTTGTAGTTTTCTTTGTATAGGTCTTTTGTTTCTCTAGTTACATTTATTCCTAAGTATTTCATCTTTTGGGTGACTATTGCAAGTGCTATTATTTGTCTGATTTCCTTTTCAGAGCTCTCTTTATATAGTATAAAAGAATCCAACTGATTTTGGTATTTTGATCTTGTACTCTGTGACTTTGCTATATAATCCAATGATTTCCATCAATTTTCTTGCTGAGTCTTTGTGATTTTTTTAGGTATAGGAGCATATCATATACAAATAGAGTTGTTTTTTTTTTCCTCTTTGCCAGTTTGGGTGCCTTTAATTTCCTTTTTTTTTTTGTAGCTCTTACTAAGACTTACAGCACAATATTCACTGGGAGTGGTGATAAACAGCATTATTGTATATTCCTGTTCACAAAAGGGATGGCTGCAGTTTCTCTCCACTCGGTGATGTTGACTGCTGAATTTGTACCTATGCCCATAATTATGTTGAAAATTTTCCCTTCTGTTCCTATTTTGTTGACTGTTTGTATCATGAATGAGTGTTGGATTTTTGTCAAATGCCTTTTCTACATCAATTAATATAATAATGTGGGATTTGGTTTTCCTTTGTTTTACTTATGTGGTAGATTACATTGATCATTTTTATAATATTAAATCAGCCTTGCATGTTGTTGTTAAGTGTCATCAAGTCAGTTCCAACTCATAGTGACCCTATTGTACAGGGTTTCCCAGGAGCATCTGGTGAGCTTGAACCACCAAATTTGTGGTTCAAACTGACCTTGCTGTATAGTGCTTTATGCCACAGTGCCACGCCAGGACTCCCTGCATACTTTGTATGAATCTCACTTGATCATGATGTATTTGTATATGTCTATGTATTTATAAATTATATACATGCATTACTACATTCAAGAACCCTTGGTGACACTGTAATATATGCAATGGGCTGCTAACCTCAAGGTCAGCAGTTCAAACCCACCAGCCACTCCTTGGGAGAAAGATGAGGCTGTCTCCTCCCATAAAGATTTACAGTCTTGGAAACCTTATGAGTCATAATCAACTCAAAGGCAGTGGGTTTGGTGTTTGGTTTGTTATTACATCCACAGAGTCCTGGTGGTGCAACAGGTAAAGTGCTCAGCCTTAAACCAAAAGGTTGGTGGTTTGAACTCACAAGCTACTCTATAGGAGAAAGATGTGATGGTAAGCTACCATAAAGATTGTAGCCTTGGAAACCTCATGAGGCAGGTCTCTGCCTGTAGGTTCACTGTGAGTCAGAATTGACTTTACAGCAATACTTTGGGTGTGGAGTAATCACTACATTCACTTATTACTTTCATTATAAAACATATTTAAAATATAAATTTTAAAGGATGAGAATAATAAACAAAATTGAAGTTTCTAAAATGTTCTTATTCCTACATCACTGCACATGTGCCCACCCCAGGGGTACACACTCCAATTCCACAGTGTTAGGAGAACTAAAGGACCAAGGTGGCAGGAATGAACAAAGGGGAGAGTGAAACTGGAGAGTTAAGTTGAGGTGAATTTGCCCTGGCCTTCTGGGCTATGGTAAGAAGCCACTGCAGTCTATGGAAAGCCACACAACAGTTTTGAACAGGGGATAATATTATCCAGTATATGGTACTTTTTTTTCAGGTCAGAATTGTATTATTTTGCTTTTCAGCTTAGTGTTTAAAAGATCACTGGAGTGGTGCAGCCACTATGGGGAAAAAATGTACAGCAGGTTTTCATAAAATCACCCTATGTTGCAGTTATTACTAGGTGCCATTGAGTCACCTCCAACTCATAGCAATCCAAAGCACAGCAGAAAGAAACACTGCCTGGTCTTGCAACATCCTCACAGTTGTTGTTATGTCTGAACCAATTGTTGCCATCACTGTGCCAATAAAGCTCCAAGAGGCTCTTCATCTCTTTCACTGACCCTCTCCTTTACTAAGCATGCTGTCCTTCTCCAGGAACTGGTCCTTCCTCACAATATGTCCAATGCTCATAAGACAAAATCTCACCATCCTCCCTTTTAAGAAGCATTCTGACTGTATTTCTTCCAAGACAGACAGTCCATGGTACTTTCAATATTCTTTGACAACACCATAATTCAAATGCATCGATTCTTTTACAGACTTCCTTACTCATTAGCAAATTTTCACATGCTATGTTGTTGTTGTAGTTAGGTATTGTCAAGTCAATTCAAACTCATAGCAATGTTATGCACAAAGAATGAAACAATGCCCAGGACTGTGCCGTCGTTACAGTTGTTGAGACCACTAGTGCTTGACGCCATTACTGCTACCATAGCAGTCTATCTTGTTGGGGGTCTTCCTCTTTTTCGCTGAACTTCCAATTTAACAAGCATAATGTTCTTCTCCAGGGACTGGTCCCTCCTGATAATATGTCCAAAGTACAAGAAACAAAGTATCGTCATTCTTGTTTTTAAAGAGCTTTCTAACTGTATTTCTTCAAACATAGATTGTGTTTATTTTTCTGGCAGTCCATGGTACTTTCTATATTCTTCTCCAACACCATAACTCAAATGCTTCAGTTCTTCTAAGGTCTCCCTTATTCAATTTCTACACTTCTCACATGCATATGAGGCAATGTGAGAATATATTTGAAAATACATTTCAAGCAACTTAAAATGGTTTAGGTCAAGTACACCTTAGTCCTTAAACTGATATCTTCATTCTTGGACATTTTCAAGAGGTGTTGTGCAGCATATTTTCCTACTGTAATGTGTCATTTGGTTTCTTAGCTGCTACTTCCATGAGTATTGATTGTGGATCCAAGCAAAATGAAGTCTTTGAAACTTCAATCTTTTCTCCATTTATCATGATGCTATTCATTAGTCTAGTTGTGAGGGTTTTTTATTTTCTTTACATTGAGGTACAATCCATACGTAAGGTTGTGATCTTTGATCTTCAACATTAAGTATTTTAAGTCATTTTCATTTCCAGCATGGAAGGTTGTATAATTTGCATATCACAGGTTGTTAATGCGTCTTCCTCCAATCCTGATGCCATGCTCTGCATCATATAATCTACCTTCTCAGATTATTTGCTCAGCATATAGATTGAGTAAGAATGGTAAAATGATCCAACCTTGAGACACACCTTTCCTGATTTTAAACCATTCAGTATCTCCTTGTTCTGTTTGAATGACTGACTCTAAGTCTATGTACAGGTTCCATTTGAACAAATTTAAGTATTCTGGAATACCCATTCTTTGCAATGTTATCCATAACTTGTCATGATCCACACAGTCTAAAGTCTTCACATAGTCAATTAAGTACAGGTAAACATCTTTCTGGTACTTCTCATCAATCATCAATATTCTGGTGGTATCTAACAGTGTTTCACTGTTATTCATGAGGTTTTCAGTGGATAAACATTCAGAAGGAAGCTGCCTCTCCTTTTTTCTAGTCGCTCTACTGAAACCTGTCTTCAATCGGTGACCCTGCTTTAATTACCAGTGACATAGCTTCCAGCATCACAGAAACACAAAAGTTGCCACAGTATGACCAACTGATCCATGAGTGGTGGACTAAATATATAAATACACACATGCACATACACACCTACACACACATATATATACTCATAGCAATTACAGTCCTCATTTCTGCAACTGGTCATTTGGCCATAGCTTGTATTTAGGATTACCTTCTTCCACTATCCGTTTCATATTCCCTTTGTCCTTGGCAAGCACCTGAGCTAGTTGTGTTTATTTGCCTGGTGGGATAACCCAAACCTTCATTCCTGAAGGGTCTGGGCCATTAGTAGTCATATTGGAATCGGGTCGCTGCAGTTTACTATTGATTGACTCACAGGGCATGGTAGTGTTCAAAAACATCTTATGGAATCTCCTGGATTCTACACATATTATTCTTTACCTCTGTTATGCAATGTCAATCCAACTTCCCATTGGTAATCAGTATCAAGGGGAAACTGGATTGGCATTACATAATTGTTAGCAGATTAGGTACTCAGAAGTGACTATAGCCGTGTCAGCTTTGGTGAATGGAAGCCCATGCTGCTGAGTCTATGTAGAGCCTCCATCCCTGTCATCATGGCCACTTTATTCATTTGTCCACTGGGTAATGGCAGGAATGACTGGAGAAAGATAGTTTCCACAGAACATGTCATCCTGTTCATTTATGGTTAAAATCCTCTGCCAAGGTAACTCTTTGGTGCACATTCACTTAAGACAAATATTTTCACTTTTTTGATCCACTTAGAGAGGCCTATCCGTGTATTTCCTCCACACACCTCCTTGTCATTAATTTTCCAATTGTGTTCCTTCTAAGTCCCTGACCATCCAGTCAAACCATTGGCCTCAATCTAGAATCAGTATACAGTTGCACATCTGGCTATTTCTCTTTCCAAGTAAAACAAACAACCAGGTACTCTGCTCGAAGTTCTGCCCATTGGGAGTATTTCCCTTCACCACTGTCCTTCACAGAAGTCCCAAAAGGGGGCTGTAGTACTGCAGCTGTCTACTTTCAAGGGGTGCCTGTGTATTGTGCAGAATTATCTGTAAACCAAGCATGACTTTTCTCTCCTCAGCCAACTGATCATAAGAAACTCCCCATGAGGACACAGGCATAGATCAAGAGAGGGAAGGTAATGTGACAGGAGTAAACACTGGGCATTGAGGCCATTTCCTAATGCAACTTACTTGTGTCTTTAGCTCCTGCTCAAGCCTGGTCTTATATGTATCATTTCCACTTAATGATGGAGTGCTGCTATGCAAATCCAACTTTAGAACTCTGTGGAAAAGACAACACCTAGTTCATAATGGGTAGCTCAAGTCACCTGGTGACTTGGTGGCCCATGATTGGTGTTCAGTCTCTACTAAGGTCCAGTAACAAGTCAAAACTTGAGGACACTGGACTCAGGGAGGGAGAGGGGTTGTGTGCTGACAGGCAGGGGGCAGGCCTGTGGGGTACATGGAGGTGGTTGTAATCATTGCAATGAAACAAAATTTGATAGGATGCATAAAAAATCTGATGTTCTCCCATGTAAACCCACATAATTCACAATAATAACTTTTTTAAAAAAGTTGTTTCTCAAAATAAGAGTAATTGTCTTCAGAGAATGACAAGGCTTTGCTCTGAAATCCCAAGGGTCTGTGCTGTGATTCACCAATAGGGACCTGCCAAAGACTCCAAACTGCATCTCTACTGCCACTAACATTTCACAAACTGCTGGATCAACACAATCATACGGTCCAAGTGGCAGAGCAGCTTGCCTGGCAGCCTAAACCTGTTGTAGAGCCTTCTCCTGTTCTGGGCCTCATTCAAAAGCAGCAGCTTTTTGAGTCACTTAATAAACAGGCTGGAGTTGTTGTGGTTGTTGTTAGGTACCATCGAGTCAGTACGGTCCCATAGTGACCTTATTCACAGCAGAACGAAACACTGCCCGTTCCTGGGCCAACCTCACTACTGTTGCCACGCTTGAGTCCATAGATGCTGCCACTTGGCCAATCCATCTAGTTAGGGGTTTCATCTTTTTCTCTGACCCTCCACCTTACCAAACATGATATCCTTCTCCAGTGACTGCTCCCTCCTGACAAAATGTCCAAATTATGAGAGACGAAGTTTGGCCATCTTGGCCTCCAAGGAGCACTCTGGCTGCACTTCTTCCAAAATGGATCTCTTGGTTCTCTTGGCAGCTCATGGCACTTTCAATATTCTCCTCCAACACCATAACTCAAAAGCGACAATTCTTCTATAGTCTTCCTTATTCACTGTCCAGCTTTCACATGCATATGAGGTTATTGAAAATACTGTAGCTTGGGTCAGGCTCACCTTAGTCCTCAAGCTGATATCTTTGCTCTTCAACACTTTAAAAAGGTCTTGTGCAACAGATTTGCCTAATGCAACACATCATTTGATTTCTAGATTTCTACTTCCATGAGTGTTGATAGTTGATCCAAGAACAATGAAGTTCTTGACAACTGCAATCTTTTCTCCATTGATAATAATGTTGATTATGGGTCCAGTGGTGAGGATTTTTGTTTTCTTTACATTGAGATGCAATCCATACTGAAGGCTGTGGTCTTTGATCTTCATCAGTAAATGTTTTAAGTCTTCTTCACTTTAAGCAAG
>NW_006408631.1:942968-955557 GCF_000296735.1 Chrysochloris asiatica
GTCCATTTCAGATCACTAATGCCTAAGATATCAATGTTTATGCGTTCCATTTCATTTTTGACAACTTCCAATTTTCCCAGATTCATACTTCATACATTCCATGTTCCAATTTTCAATGGATGTTTACAGCTGTTTGTCTTAATTTGAGTTGTGCCCCATCAGCAATTGATGGTCCCGTGGGCTTTTCTCCCACGGGCTTTACACCGTTCGCGTCATCACAGTCAACTCTACTTTGAGGAGGCAGCTCTTCCCCAGTCACATTTTGACTGCCTTCCAACCTGAGGGGCTCATTTTGGGACACTATATCTGACAGTGTTTCTCTCCTATCCATAAGGTTTTCAGTGACTATATATTTGGAAGTAGTTCATCACTCTTTCTTCCCAGTCTGTCTTTGTCTGGAAGCTCATCTGAAACCTGTCCACCATGGGTGACCCTGCTGGTATTTAAAATACTGGTGGCATAGCTTTCAGAATCACAGCAACTCACAAGCCACCACAGTACGACAAACTGACAAAAGAGTGGTGGTGGCTTGATTAGCACACCCAAATGATAGGTATGTTGTCTACAAAGTCACAAGAGGTTCACTAGGCAAAAGTCCCTCTTTTTTTTTTTTTTGTGGAAGGGGCCAAATGCAATAACTTTATTCTTTACTTTAGCAGGACTATCTTGACATGCCAAACACCACTGAATCCCTAGAAATTTCACTAAGATGGAGGGTGCCTGAATGTTTCCCACCCTCTAGTATGCAAATAAAGTCCTGGTGTGGTACAGTGGGATAGGCACTGAACTGCTAACTGTAGATCAGTGGTTCAAACCCAACTGTTGCTCCTCAGAAACCCTATACAGGGTCACTATGAGTTGGAATTGACTCAACTGCACTTAACCACAGAATGCAGATATTTTACCAATACGTCTAGAGACACTGATACTTCTTCCTCACTTGGTCCAATCAGCATCAATTTTGTCATCAGTTTTGCCAGGATCAGAAGTATAAAGAAGCTGGTTGATTGTTCCTACTTACAATAGAAAAATTAGTAAAAGAGATGAGTAATGTAATGCGCCAGTGTGATATCTTGTGAAGGGAAAAGTGATCAGTTCACTGTGAACTAAATTATGACATAGAGCTCTGGTAATGTAGTGGTTATGAATCGGGCTGCTAACCTCAAGGTTGGCAGTTCAAAACTATCAGTTGTTCTGTGGGAGAAAGATGAGGCTTTCTGCTCCCATAAAGTTTTGCCGCCTCAGAAACCCTGTGCAGGGTCACTATGAGTCGGAACAACAACAACAACTAGAGAGTTGATGTGCTCTTCAGGTAGGTCATTGCAGGTGTATTGTTGGCCTTGCCAGCTGAAGACAAACTGCTTCTTGTGATTCTTGGAAATTGCAATTGTGGAAAAGGAATTTTCCAGATCAATAGCTGCATCCTAGGTACCAGTGTTGTTGTTCTTAAGTGCCATCTAGTCAGTTCTGACCCATAGTCACCCTGCATAGGGTTTCCAAGGAGCAGCTGGTGAGCTTAACTGTTGACCTTGCAGTTCAAATGTCTTTGCAGTCTGGTGCATTAACCCATGCCACACCAGGACTCCTAGGTACCAGTAGATGTATTAAATTTCTCAAGCAATGAAACAATAGCTGGAACAGCAGTTGCAATTGTAGTCACCACGTAGTTAAATTTATTATTATCCACTGTCATTCTCCAGGATCCTTCTGGGTTTTTGTACAAGCCAGATTGTTGTTGTTGTTGTTTTGTGCCGTGGAGTAGTTTCTGACTCATAGCGACCCTGTACAGGGTTTCTGAGGCTGTAAATCTTTACAGAAGCAGAAAGTCTCATCTTTCTCCCACGGAACCGCTGGTCGTTTCGAACTGCTGACCTTGCGGTTCGCAGCCCGATTTGTAACCAGTACGCATAGTCAAGTTAAATGGGGATGTGGTGGGAATCACTACCCTTGTATCCTTCAAGTCCTTGATTGTAGCGCTAATGTCTGCAATCCTTCCAGGAATGTAGTATTGTTTTTTGTTTACTATTTTCCTAGATAGAGGTAGTTCTAATGGTTTTCCCCTGGCTACATCTCAACTGCCAAACCACTGAGAATCCTGGCCCAGTTAACTTGACAGAAAACCTTAACTATCGCAAAGATGTAAAATAGGCCACATCAGCACTGTTATTGTAAAGTGCTGTCGAGTTAGCTCTGACTCATAGTGACTCTGTATAGGGTTTCCAAGGAGCAGCTGGTGAGCTCAAACCACCAACCCTGTGGTTCAAACTAGCCTTGCAGTCCAGCACATTAAGATTAAAGCAATCTAGGAACATAGCATACAGCTGAAAGGGTACCTCAGGCTAGAGACCAGAGAGCAATCAAGAGACAAAGAAAATCCAGAAAGTGTGGAGCTACAGAACTCAAGAATTTCCAACAAGGAGAGTGTAGGGTATTGTGTGGGATGCAGCTGCCAAATCAAGGAAGATGACTACAGAAAAGAATCCATCCATTTGGACAATTTGGAAAGACAAGTTTAAATGGACTCCTAGTGTGGCCCTGTGGGATCAAGCACTGGACCACCAGGTTGGTTTGAACCACAAAGTCAGTGGTTCAAATTCACCAATCCCTCCTTAGAAACTCTATGCATGGTCACTATGAGTCAGAACTGACTAGACAACACTTGACAACAGCCACAAAGTCCATTCAAGACCATTATGCTTGGTAAAGCGGAGGGTCAGTGGAAAAGAGAAAGACCACATATGAGATTGATTAGTACGGTGGCGGCAGCAATGGACTCAAGAGTAACAAAGACTGTGAGTGTGACACAGGACTGGACAGTGTTTTATTCTGTCATGCATAGCATTGCTATGAGTCAGAACCAACTCAATGGCACCTAACAACAACAACAACAAGGCCAGACAGAAGTGGTTGAGGAATGAAAGGGAAGAAGTAAGGAAAGAAAATACATATGTAGAGGGTTGTTTCAAGAAGCTTGAAGCTGGGAGTGTGGAGGTCTTCAAGACAGAAGCCACCAGAGCATGTTTGTAAACTGCTGGGTTGATGCAGTAGATAAGGAGAGACTGGTGACAAGGTGAGAGGCAAAGTGATTGCATACAGACCCAGATCAATTAGTAGACTTCATGGTTGAAAGAGTAATGAAAATTTTTTTTAATGACCTTTCAACTTTTTTCATGAAATAGGAGGAAAAGTCATTAGCAGACAGTGGAGTAGCAGAAGGAGGGGTGAAATATAAGAAGTTTCAAGAAAGAAACAGTCTGAAATAAAACTCTCAGAAAGAAATGGAATTTCTAGAAAATACAGTAGCACTCAATCAAAGAGTAGCACTCATTTAAAATCTGAGAGATTATGAATTTAAAGTAAAATAGAGATAGGATTTTCTCCAGCAGTATAATAAAGATTTCCAGGTAGGGTAGATCTGTGTTTTCTTGAGAAGATATAAAGCAGGGAATCCATCCCAAAGAAATGATATAAAATACTGAAGAAGGAAACCAATTTGGGAAATAGAAATATGGTCAGAAAAACACAAAGTTTATTTTCTGAGTGAAGAAGATAATGGATTTGTGCTGAGTTTCTCTTGACAAGACCCCTCTGATTCTCTTCCCAGTCCCAGCATGTACTCTAATACTCCCTTTGGAAATTCAGCACAGCACATTCATCACACCACTGACCAGGGTGAAGGAGACAGACAATGGCCCTGGGACAGGACTCACTGGCACAGACGAGTTTTAGCTTAAACACAAAATGAATTTTTATCAGAGTTTATAGAGTATCAATGGACTCACACTGAACTCCATACACGTGTTATTGTTCATCAGGGATTAACCTAAAAGATGTTCAAAGGTGAAAACAGTCCTAGAGGGAAGTGACAAGCCCTTTGGAGACTTTTACAAGCATGATTTTAATTGATACCTCAGGACAACTAAGGTTGAAAGACTAGCCAATTCTAAACTTTGTCTCCCTAAGCACTGTTTCTAGCTTCAGTTGGATTCGTTTGGTTCCCTTAACAGCTATAAATCAGGGCCCCTCACTTAAATAATTCTGTACACACAGCCCATTGTATTTAATGATTGCTTGTGATTTCATAAGCTTGTTGAACCTTAGATGACAGTTCCAATCAACATTAAAAAGCAGATACTGGTCTGTTGTTTTATAGTTTTTGTTTTCAAATCCTTTAATTCACTGAGGAAATTATTACCTTTCCACTTGGCTAATTAAGGTACACTATTAGTGGAGTGGAGTCCTGGTGTGGTGCTGTGAGTTAAGGCGCCAGACTGCAAAGCCCTTTGAACTGCAAAGTCAGCGGTTCAAGCTTACCAGCTGCTCCTCAGAAACTCTATACCAGGTTGCTATGGGTTGGAATCCACTCCACGGCACATAACAACAAATTAGTGTAGTGCTGTAGGATAAACACTGGACCACAAGGTCATTTGAACCACAAGGACGGTGGTTCAAACTCACCAACTGCTCCTCAGAAACCCTATACAGGGTCACTATTAGCCTGAACCCACTCAACAGCACTTAACAACATTATTATCCTGGTGTGGCACTGTGGGATAAACCACAGGACCACAAGGTCAGTTTGAACCATGGGGTCAGCAGCTCAAACTCACCAGTCACTCCTTGGAAACCATCTCTATACATGGTCATTATGAGTCAGAACCAATTCAATGGCACTTAACAATACTCACCCACATATACAATACTTATATTGTACATGTGTTTTTAAAGAAAAAAAAATTAATTGGCCTAGAAATTTTTTCTCAACTTAGCTGAAATTCATATATTGTTATTTCCTTCATGTTTCACAAGCCAGACTATCCTATAATGAAGCATGCCAATTTCACTACTGTCGTGAACATTCCTTCACAGTCAGCCAGATGTTCTGCATCAGTCAAGGACATTTTTTCTAAATTGCCTTTAGAAAATAGTTGATGAAATACCTCTATTCCTAGGGGAATAAAGGTATGCAGTCTTTCTGAAATGTTTCTTCTAATCTAATAGTAGTTTAGGTTCTTAAATATAGTACATGGGTAAAACCTTTTTCTTTATCCCTTGCTGCTAACATGGACAGTGTAAATGCCTACAAATGCTGGGTACTAAACTATTAGAGGAGTCCTGGTTGTCATGCTATAGGATAAGTACCAGACTGCTAACTGCAAGGTCAGGGGTTCTAACCCACAGTTAATTAGAAACCCTATATAGAGTCACTATGAGCCACAACGGACATGACAGCTCTTAACAAACTAGAAGAATAACAGCACCTTGCAAGCAATGTTGAAGTATGGTGGTTAGAAGACTGCAATCTGGAGTTAAATTTTCTGAGTTTGGATTCTGGCTGCATCTCTTACTTACCTGTTCTTTTATTGAACTCCTCTGTGCCTCATTTTCTTTACCCGTGAAGTGCACAAAATAATAGTGATCATTTTTCAGGGATGTTGGGAGATTTTTAAGAGATAAGTCATATAAAATCTTTGGGCCCATGACTGACACATAGTAAAAGCTCAATAAATGGTAGCTTGCTGTTGCTGTATGCCACTGAGTTGACTTGGACTCATAGTAACCCTACATGACAGAGAACTGTCCCATAAAGTTTTCATGGTTGTAATCTTTCTAAAGAAGATCACCAGGTATTTCTACTGCTGAGCTGCTGGAAGAATTTGAACTGCCAGCCTTTCAGTTAACCATTATGCCCATCAGGGTTCCTTAAATAGTAACTAGTATAATTTTATTTCCTCCATAAGACCCCTCTGAACAAAATCAATGATCCTATCAACTACATTCTCCTAGCCCTTCATGCATATTTCAATATGCTTTGTTGTCAATTGTTATCAAGTTGGCTCTAAAGTATGGCCACCTTATGTATAACAGAACAAAACATTACCCAGTCCTGCGGCCTCTCCGTGATCTTTGATATGTATTTGTCCACTGCTGTGGCTATTGCGTCAACTCTTGCTGTTTCCTTCATTTTTACTTACTCTCTATTGTACCAAAGGTTCCTGGATGTCACAGCAATTTGCACTTAACTACTAAGTGAACACTTGGTGATTTATTCCTGGAATAAAGACCTGACAGTCTGCTTCTATAAAATTGTTGTTGCTGTTGTTAAGTGCCATTGAGTTGGTTCTGATTCACAGCAACCCTGTATAGGGTTTATATGAGTTATATGAGGTATATAAGAGTTCTGGTGTGACACTGTGGGATAAAGCACTAAACCGCAAGATGGGTTTGAACCACAATGACTGTAGTTCAAACTCACCAGCCACTCCTTGGGAACACTATATAGGGTCACTATGAGTCAGAACCTACTCAGCAGCATTTAATAACTATATATATATACAGGAACCTTGTTGATGTTATAGGATAAGCACTGTGGCTAGTCAGCACTTCAAACTCACTAGCTGCTCCTTGGAAGAAAGACGAGGCTACCTGCTCAAATAAAGATTTACAGCCTTAGAAACCCTCTACTGGGTGGCTGTGAGTCCAAATTGACTCAATGGCAGTAAGTTCGGGTTTGGTTTGGTTTGTGTGTGTGTATATATATATATATATATAGAGAGAGAGAGAGAGAGAGAGCCAGCGAGCGAGCTCTGGTAGCATAGTGGTTACGAAGCGGGCTGCTAACCTCAGGGTCAGCAGTTCAAAACTACCAGCTGTTTCATAGGAGAAAGGTGAGGCTTTCTGCTCCCATAAAGATTTACAGCCTTGGAAACCCTGTGTAGGGTCGCTATGAGTCATAACCAACTCCACAGCTATATATATTGACATTATATATATATATATAGTATGTCAATATTTAGCACTGGACTGAAAACCACAAGGTCAGCAGTTCAAACCCACCAACTGCTCCTCTGAAACCCTACACAGAGTGGCTTTGAATTAGAACCAACCCAATAGCAGTTAACAACAACATCATATTCTGAGACAGAGTAACTTCTAGGTAAACGTTTTATGACATTGTACTTTCAATCATGGCAAACAATTCATCATTTGGGAGTGAATTTTATTTTCACAAATATCCAAAAATATATTTAGATCTAAGTCACTTGTAAAAGAAAACTGCTCAAACTGAATAGCTTTCCAAGTCCAAATGACAGGATTTCATTGAGTAATGAAACTTGTTTTCTTGTAAATCTTGTGAATATACTCTGAAGACAATCTCAGGAGAAACTTCTAAAAGGGTTTTGGGCAGAGGTTTTGTCACTAAAATGTGTGGAGTCATCCAAGTTCATCGATACTTATTTCAAAGAATAAATTCTAGTTTTTACCTAAAAAAGCAAAGTCATAGCAATGTAGCTGTCTTGATTCTAAATATATCAAGAAGAACTATCACTATACTATATGATTTATTTTTAGGTCCCCAGAAGTTGTCTGTGGATTAACAAGGTTTTGATTCTAGAAGCACATTACACTCTTCCCCTTAGGGATTCTAGTCGGGAACAATCTTTGTTTATTTTTTAATTCTGTAAAAAAAAAATATATATATATATATAGCAACTCTAATTATTTCCAGTATATATTTTTTCATTTTTCTATTATTTTCAATATAGTGCTGTGTTTTGCTGAAGACCAATCTAAAGGCTAGGCCTTTTTAAAAAGAAGACTTCTGCTAAGAATCCTTTGATGCTTCGTTCCAGAGTCTGGTAATACTTTTGACCAGTAAACAGTCCTTGTTGTTGTTGTTCTTAAGTGTGACTAATAATGACCCTGTATAGGGTTTCCAAGGAGTGGCTGGTCAGTTTGAACTGCCGACCTGCAGTTAAAACCAAACTTGCCACTCAAATGCTTACCTGATAGTGTCATACCAGGACTCCCTTGTTGTTAAGTGCCATTGAGTCAGTTCCAACCCATAGAGGCCCTGTATAGGGTTTCTGAGGAATGGCTGGTAGGCTTGAACCACCGACCTTGCAGTTTGAACCAACCTTGTGGTCCAGCACATTATCCTGCAGTGCCATAGCAGGACTCCCTTGTAAGCAACCTAAATTCCTCGTTCTTACTTTACTCACTGGGTACTCTGCCCCTGTATAAGGTGAGTCAAGCCAGCTAGATGACAAGTAACAATTATGACAAGTGGGGGTGATGTATCTCATTGTGGTTTTGATTTACATTTCCTTAATTAAATCATTACATATATTCATGAGGATCCCTCGTAATGTAATGGTGAAGCACTCAACTGTTAACCAGGTCAACAGTTTGAATCCACAAGCTGCTCTGTGGTAGAAAAATGTGGCAGTTGGTTCTCATAAAGATTACAGCCTTGGAAACCCTATGGGGCAGTTTTACTGTGTCCTAGAAGGTTGAGTCAGAATCTAAATGGATGGCAATGGGCTTGACTTTAGTTTTAATGAATAATTATGTTGAGCATCTTTTCATGGGCTGATTGTCCATTTGAATATCTCCTTTGGAGAAATGTCTTCTCAAGCTCTTTGTCCAATTTCTAATTGGGTTGTTTGGGAGTTTTGTTGTTGTTATTGTGGAGCTGTAAGCATTCTTTACATAGTCTGGATATTAAACCTTTCTCAGATATATTTCTACCAAAAATGTTCTCACATTTTATGAATCATCTTTTCATTCTCTTGTTAATGTTCATTGGAATACAAAATGTGCAATTTTGATAAAGTCCAATTCATTCTTTTTTTTTTCTTTCTGTTATCACCTGTGCTTTTAGGGTCATAATTAAGAATCCATTGTCAAATCAAGGGTCATGAGGTTTCCACCTATGTTTTCTTTTGAAAAGTATAAAAGTTTTATACTTTTAGCTCTTTGATTTAGATCCTTGGTCATTGTTGAATTGATTTTTATATACGGTGTGAGGTAAGGATCCAACTTCATTCTTTTGCATGCAAATATCTAGCACCATTTGTTGTAAAGATTGACACAAAAGGACAGGTAATGTATTGTTCCACTTATAGGAAGTGCCTATAAAAAGCATATTCATAGACAGAAAGTAGAATAGAGGTTATCAGGTGATGGAGGGAGGAGTTATTGCTCAGTGGGTGTAGACTATCTGCTTGGGTAATAAAAATGATCAATAGATGGTTATGCAACATTGTGAATACATCGAATGCCACTGAATTGTATGTACACTCAAAAGTAGTTAAAATAGTTAACTGTACATTATGTATATTGCACCACAATTTTTAAAATGCACGTTCCTGGGGCTTTCCCAGAATTAATGATTGTGAATGGGCCAGGGAATCTGCATCTTTAACCAGAGATCATGGTGATTCTGAGGCAGTGTTCCCTCAAACTACTCTTAGTGAAACACAGGATCACAGGAAAAGGTGGTTGGAATTCAACTGGCTTGGCTAAGTCACAACCTCCACCATATTCACTCTGGGCATCTTGGGAAGTCAGTTAACCTCACTGAACTTTGATTTCCTTACTTAAAAACTAAGATCAAATCCACCTTCCTCATAAGGTTGTTAGGAAGGTGAAATGAGGTGATATGTTTAGTTAAACATCCAACATAATACCTAGCACAAAATAACACCCAATTGACAGCAACTAAAAAAATTTTAAATGACTACTTCATAAACATCAAGGCTGTGATTAAATCACATGTTTAATCTTATCTTTTCTGGATTTATAACAATTTAGATATCTGTGTGACACTGCTGTGAATCTTTCCCAGGTCTTACCTCCATGGTAAGACCTGGATACTATGCTCTATGTCTGACCAGGGCCCTAGTACCTCATTATTCCCCTCTGTGTGTGCCTAATTAGTCCCTAAACAAGCACACTACGTTGCACCCTTTAATTTCAGCATCTCATTAGAGCGCTCCATTTGCCCACCTTGTTATTTCCCATCCCTTACTTAGTGTCCTTTTTTCTGCTTCTCCTTTCAGTCCCCACATCTTTTTATGCCCATTTCTTTATTCACAGTATTAAATCCTTCCTTTTATGCTTGTCATTATTCCCTCCTTTCTACACAGCTCATTACCCTCTTCCATCTGTGAACCTCATTATGCCATTCTATTTTTATCTCACTACATCCTCACCATGCTCATGCTATTAACTCCTCCATTCAGGTCCAGCACTGCATTCTTTCTCTCTGCTTCTTATTACAACCTGCCCTTTGCGCCCCCCCACATACAATTTAATGCTTCCATTTATAAATCAGATTACACCCCTCCTAAATGGCTTTATTCTTAAACCCATCCATTTATGCATCTCATTACACCATTAGCCATGCATTCTATGTGCATTTCGATTCGTACATCTCATTATGGCCCCATCAAACATGCACATGTCATTACTCCCCTTTCAAATATTCACATTGCATTACATCTTTCTATGTTTGCATCTCATTACATCCGATGCTTCTAGGTTTGACAACAAATTAACAAAAACAGACATATAAGTATGTTGTTTGCTTTTAGAAAACTAAGTAAGTATCTTAGGCGCCTAACAGCCATGTTTCTTAAGCAAGACATTCATTTTATGAAAATATATTTATGAAGCCAAGAGACAAAATTATTTGATATGCATAAATGAGATTCTTGTCTTGCTTTATTCAAATCATTGTTGTCATCATTATCACTACTTTTGATTATTTCTCTACAATTTACAAGGCAGGGTTATTATCTATAAATTGATTTGTGGCAACAACTCTCTGAAGTGTAGATTAGGAATCCCAGTCATTCTACAGATTGATGAGAACATTGGAAGCACAAAGAAAGGCAAATGTTTTTCCAAGAACTGCCAGTGAAACTGGGAGTAGGTCTTAAACCCATGTCTTCTAGCTCCCCAAACTCTGTTCATTATACTGTACCACTCACTCTGCATTGGTTTAAAAAAAAAAAAAATTAACTTATTTCGAACAATTGTCATTGTCAGTTGAAATGTCTTAGAATATTCCCCTGTGATACAACTTGGTGTCTGTAGGCTTAAGGTTTGTTTTGTTTTAGGAAGTAAAACAATATATTTCACATGATATGTATCTCATATTGATCTCTTTGTTTCTGGGTCTGAAAAGTTAGATTTAAGACGCCTTAACATTGAGAGTTTTAACGAAGAAGTGCAAAAACCAGGAGGAAAAAGTGATCTTTTAGTGGCTTTCACCACAAAAGCCAAATAAGACAGGGGTGGGGGTGGGGGTGGGGGGGTGCTTGATGGGTGTCCAGGAAGTCCCCCAGGCATGTAGAAGTGTTCTCTTTCCTGAGCCTAGCCTCTCTGTCAGTTTCTTTCCTTCCCTGAGCTATGTTCTCTACCTCACTTTTCTTTTTATTAAATTATTAAATTGCTCATAAATTCAGAAACCTGCCGAAATATGATATCCATTACCACCACAATACAGAAGAGATATTTACATTTCTTTCATATTTGCTTCAAAAATCTCCCTTTTAGAAAAGAAAAAAAAACTGTTATAAATGCTCTCCTGAAGCTGGTGTGTGTTATTGCCAGGAATGTTTCTATACTATCATTTATAATTTTTACCTGTTTTCAAATTGCACGTATCATTTTCAATGTGTTTTTTATACTTAATACTATATTTTTTAAATGTATCTATGTTTATACATGTAGAGCTAGCTTCTTCCTTTTAATATCTCTACATTTTCCCATTGTATTAATAGATCATAGTTTGTTTTATCCATTTCTCAACTTACTTTCCATGTCCTGGATCTTGATGATTTCTCTTGTGCTTAGCACTGTGCTCTATCTGTTGAATGACTGAATGGAGACATTTGCAATACAAACAGCATAGGAAGCAAGCACTGAACTGCAGGGTCAGTTTGAGCCACAAGGTTGGCAGTTCAAACTCACCAGCCACTCCTTGGAAACCCTATACAGGGTCGCTATGAGTTGGAAACAACTCAATGGCATTTAACAATGACAAGTTCATGATAGAGTCAGTTCTGTCCCCTCTGTAACTGCCACAAGTAGTAACCACACCATCAAAATGATTATTCTTCTAATAAAACTAGATCTTGACCAAAGTTGACATGCATTTGTGTATTAAAATAATTGTAGCCATACACAGTGTTCCGATTCCCAGAATTTGGGATAGTTCTCGCCAATAAAAAGCAAGGAAGATGGAGAAAATGACAATGCTTCCCACAGATGTGTGGCTGATTTTTTCCTGTGGTTTAAGGGCAATGGTTTAAGAAGCCATCAGAGATTGTTGCAAGTCTGCTGAAATCAGACCAATGTGTTGATGGATACCAAAGCACCATGGCCTATTTCAAACATGTGAAAGATTCACTGGATGGTATTCTTTCTGAGTAGTAGGTGTGGAAAAAGGAAATATTCATGTTCTGTTGGTAAGGGTGCAGACCGGGCAGCCATTCTGGAAAGCAATTTGGCAGAACCTAGTGAAATTAAGAATGAGCATCCTGTTGGGATTTAATATCTCATGCAAGTAGAAAGTTTCTGGATCAAAGCACATTACTATTTATCTACAGCAAATGACCACACGGGTTCTGTTTTGTCTGTTCTCAGACCTGGGATAACTCGATGAGACCCAGATGTCATTTTGAATGTACTACAGTCTGCATTCCCACCTGAATTTAGAGATCATCTGAAGAACAGATTTGATACATTAAACACTAAAGACCAAAGACCAGAAGAGTTGTGGGATGACATCAAGAAT
>NW_006408631.1:957293-981073 GCF_000296735.1 Chrysochloris asiatica
AGATGGATCGGCCAGGTGGCATCATTGATGGCATTGAGTGTGGCAGCAGTAATGAGGTTGGCCCAGGATCGGACATTGTTTTGTTCTGCTGTACATGGGGTCACTATGAATTGGTTCCGACTCTATGGCACCTGACAACAACAACAGTCTGCACTGTAAGTGACAAACCCTGAAAACATGAATCTAAGTATTTATATTATTGTTGTTAAGTGCCATTGAATCAGTTTCAACTCATAGTGATCCTATATAGGGTTTTGTAGGACCTGCTGGTGAGCTTGAACCACTGGCCTTGCAGTTCAAACCGACCTTGTGGTCCAGTACTTATCCTACAGTGCCTCACCAAGACTCCTTAATTAACCTACCTCTATAAAAATACCTGGAGTACTGGTATGGTGCTGTGGTTTAGTGCACCATACCAGTACTTCAGGTATTTTTATAGGAGTAGGTCAATTAAGGAGTCTTGGTGAGGCACTGTAGGGTAAGTACTGGACCGCAAGGTTGGTTTGAACTGAGAGTTCAATGGTTCAGAGACCTGTGATTCAAACTCACCAGCCATGCCTGGAAACCCTACACAAGGTTGCTATGCGTTGGAAACAACTCGACAGCAATTAACAATAGGTCAATTAAAAGGAAGGGAGAGACATTTTTGCTCCTTGGGAAAGATTCTAGATTCTTTCTTTTTATCTTCAGAATAGGAGATATGACTAGTGTCTCCAGCTTGACAACCCAGAAATGTCTCCATGACCCTGGCTTTCATCCTCCCTTGAAATATAAATACATACTTATTCTGTAGGCACCACCCTCGTCTGTCAGTTTGTCATACTGTGGTGGCTTGTGTGTTGCTGTGATTCTGGAAGATTTGCCTTAGGTATTTTAAATACCAACAGGGTCACCCATAGTGGACGGGTTTCAGATGAGCTTCTAGAGGACAACAGACAAGGAAAAAGAAGAGATGAAGTACTTCTAAATATTTAGTCACTAAAAATCTTATGAATAGCAGTGGACACTGTCAGCACCAGACTATTGAATATTCAAACATGATGTAAAGCACCAGAATATTGTCAGATGTAGTGCCAGAAAATGAGCCACTCAGGTTGGAAGGCAAAAAACAAAGCACCAGGAATACATGGAATATAGATAGAAATATTTCATCAAACTGATGTGGCACTGGAGACAATCACTTATCTATGCCAAGAAATTTGGAACACGACTACCCAGCCAACTAACTGGAAGAGATCCATATTTGTGACCATTCCAAAGAGAGTTGACCCAAAGAAATACAGACGTCATTAGACAATATCATTGAATTCCCAAGTGAGTTAAGCTATACTAAAGACAATACAAGAATAGCTGCAACCATACATTGACATAGAACTTCCAGAGGCTCAAGTCGGATTCAGAAGAGGATGTGGAATGAGGGATGTCATTGCTGACATCAGATGGATCTTGGCTGAGAGTAGAGAATACCAGAAAGATATTAACTTGTGCTTTATTGAATACGCAAGGCTTTCGATTGTGTGGATCATGAGAAGCTATGGACAACATTGTGAAGTATAAGTACTCTGGAGCACTTGTGCTCAAGAAGAACCTGTACGTAAACCAAGAGGCAGTTGTTTGCATAGAACAAGGGAAGACCAAATGGTTTAAAATTAGGAAAGGTGTGCACCAGGGTAGTATTCTTTCACCATTAAGTATTCAATCTGTAAATTGAGCAAATAATCTGAGAACCTGGATTATATGAAAACATGGCACCAGGATTAGACAACCTGTGATGTGCAGATGATACAACCTTGCTTGCTGAAAACAAAGAGGACTTGAAATACTTGCTGATGAAAATCAAAGACCACAGCCTTCAATGTAAAGAAAACAAAAATCCTCAGCATGGGACCAATAAACAATATGATCAATGGAGAAAAGATTGAAGTTGTCAAAGACTTCATTTTGCTTGAGTCAACCATCAACACTCATGGAAGTAGCAGTCAAATAATTAAATGATTTGCATTAGGCAAATCTTCTGCAGAAGACCTCTTTAAAGTGTTGAAGAGCCAAAATTTCAATTTGAAGACTAAGGGTACGCCTGACCCAAGTCATGGTATTTTAATAACTTTATCTGCATGCAAACATTGGACAGTGAAGGAGGAGGCTCATAGAAGAATTGATGCATTTGAGTTATGGTGTTGGAGAAGAATATTGAAAGTACCATGGACTGACAATAGAGCACATCAATCTGCATTGGAAGAAATTCTTCCAGATTGTTCCCTGAAAGCCAGAATGGCCAGGCTTCATCTCATACTTCAGACATATTGTCAGGAGGGACCAAACCCTGAAGAAGATATCATGTGTGGTAAAATAGAGGGTCAGAGAAAAAGAGGAAGACCCCCAATGAGATAGATTTGCACAGCGGCCGCAGCAATGGGCTCAAATGTAGCAATGATTGTATGATTGGTGCAGAACTAGGCAGTGTTTTGTTCTGTTGTGCATAGGGTTGCTATGAGTCAGTACCATCTGGATGGCACCTAACAACAACAACAACTTTTATTTAAGGGAGGGACAGCTGTACCTCCTTAGGGAGCTTAATCTCGCCAAGTGGTCTCTCACTTTCTATTCACTCATTAATTAACTTTACAACTTGTTCTTTTAGCTCAGGTCCCAAGTGTCAGTAAAATTTACTTAGAAAACCCTAACTGTGCATAAAAATAAAAAATATTTCTTCTTCAGTTCTACATATAACCTATGACCCAGTAACTCCACACCTGAGTGACGTTCCCAATGAAATTCTTGCTTGTATCAGATATATATGAACCTATTCACTATTGCATGATTTACGTAAGTGTAAAGGCAGAGGTACCCTTGGGGCCCAAAATTAGGGGAATGGTTAGATAAAATGCTGTGGAATGCATACTACAAAATCGCTTTGCTGCAACAGAGGTAACAAACTAAATACACATACAACACATATAGAGCTTTTGAGTGAAACAAGCAAATGAGGCCTATGGAATAATATTATTTGTGAAAATGAAAAACAGCTAAGCAGCAATACATATTTTCAAGAAAATATATACCTTCAAAGGAGGTGAAATGAGAAGTCTGAATGCAAGTGGGATCAAGAATAAAGGGGAAAAAAATTAAAAGAATGAGAAAGGGGTCTTGCTCCTAAACAATAACCTCCATGGGTGAGGAATATGATTATCCTACCACCTGACTTCCAAATGAAAAAGAAGATACCCAATCTCACCCCCATTTCATCCCAGTGAGTTCTTTCCAAGATGGCACCCTCTGTGGTGGAATAATACACAGTAGCTGCAGGAGAAACCATCAATTAGCAAAATAAAAATCACTGCAGTTCTTTGCTTTGTACTATAAAAACATACATAAATGCTGGTTTTCATTATTGACGGTTCTGATGGTTACATTTCATGCCACTGTAGAAAGGTCAAAGTATTCTTGACATTTTGAACATCAATAGTCTTTCTTTCTTGCTTCCATCCTGGTGAAAATACCTTGCTGGTCTTCAGGGACTGAAATTCAGAAAAAAAAAAGTAAGTAAATTAATTATTATAATTCATAGTAATATATTTACTAAAGTCAGTAAATAAATTAAATTATTATAAACATTTATAAAGCTTCACTCAATTTACCAATTTTATTTCAATTCATATGCTTATGCTAATTTTCTCCTTAAATGATTTAAACTCTTGCCATGCTTACTGTCAACCTTCTATAGTCAGATTTATTTTTCTTATGTGAGTGTATTTGACTTTTTGAATGAAATCATGTATTTGATCAAATGTGTTAGTTCTTAAATGAAATAACTTTTCTATGAAATGAATCAAACATGAGTGTTTTGTTCCAGTCACTTGAAGCCAGGCCATACTTGCAGGTCATTCACTTACCTATAAGGAATTCAGGTTCTCCCACTACCCTGGGACCCAAGAAAGGGAAGAAGAAAGTAATAGTGGGAGGAGTGCTGGTGGCACTGTAGGATAAGAACTGGACTGCTAACCGCAAGATCAGCAGTTCAAGCCCACAGCCGTTCCACAGGAGAAAGATGTGAAACAAAACTAAAAATCAAGACTTACTGGTCAGCTAGAAACTGGTAGAAAACTGAGCCTCAGAAACGCTTTACAGCTGACTTCTATGAGTCAGAAGCAACTCAACGGCTACCTAACAATAGTGATAGTAGGACGTTTACCACATTGACTGCATATAGTCATGTGTATCTAGAATTTCCTTCCTAATAAGGGGTAAAATTTTTAATTTTAAAAAATTTGAAAAAAAAGAAGAGACAGCAGAACACAATACAAGTGACATTCATAAAATACACAAAGAGGGTTTTTTTGCTTTGTTTTAAACTTTTTGTTGTGCATTAGGTGAGTGTTTACAAAGCAGATCATCAGTTTTTCATTCAACAAGGACTACACATGGATTGGATTGCAAAATTACTTATCCCACTTCCTCCCCGTGTTTTCTGTTTCTATACCTCCTTCTTGTCTAAACTTTCTGAACTTTATCCTTAGGCAAATCTTCCCTTTTGATTTTAAATTGTTAACTATACCAATGTCTGCATGCCTTTCTAGTGTTATTGTTCACCATAAAGACCTATCTGTCATTTAGCTGAAAATTGAATCAGAGGGTGAGTTCAATTCCAGACTTGAAGGGTGTCTAAGGGTCATAGTCTTAGGTTTAAACCAGTTTCTATCTGACCAGTGAGCATGATCTGTTTTATGATTTTGAGCTTTGTTTCATGGTTGTTTTTTTCACTCTACCCTAGACCTTCCAATGTTATCCCTTTCAGACCATTTGGTAGTGGTTTCTGGGCATCATCCAGTTCTTATGGTCTAAGGGTTGAGGGAACTGATGTTCGTGTGGTCCATTAGCCCAGTGGACTAACACTTTCCATGGGTCTTCAATTTTCATTTCTTTTCTTTCTTCTGGAAAGGGAGAGACCAGTAGTTGCGCCTTATGTAACTGTTCACAAGCTCTTAAGATCCCAGTCACTACTCACCAAAGTAGAATGTACATCAATCTCTTTGTGGACTATTTTATGACAGTTGACCTTGGTGTCCCCTGAGATTTATGGTCCTGAGCTCCCAAACCCAGAGTTTCATTTGACTAAGAAGTTTCCATAACTGTGCCCCCTGTATGCTCCACCACACACATGGACATATTTGCAGCAAAGGTACAAAAATGTACACTATCCTTACCTAAATTTATGGGTATACTCCTACTCTCCCTCCCACATCCATTCAGCCTGCATACCTATTAATACATCCACACATAAGATCACTGTTACCAAAGGATTGGGTATTAATAGTATTTGCCTCTGTTGTCTTTAACCCTTACACGCCTCTCTGCGTCTTCCTCTGCCTCAGTCATTTTTTTGTCAACCTCCCTCTTATTGTTTATTGCCTTCCCTTCATATGTTTATGCTGTAGCAAGTGACTTCCCTTTACCTTCCACCCCTGGTAACCATCAAATAATGTTTCTTTTAGTATGGAAACCTTTTTACAATAATGATCTCATATAATATTTGCCTTTTTGTGATTGACTAATTTCACTCAGCATAAGGAGCTCTGGTAGCTTAGTGGTTACGAATCAAGCTGCTAACCTCAAGGTCAGCAGTTCAAAACTACCAGTTTTTCTGCGGGAGAAAGATGAGGCTTTCTGCTCCCGTAAAGATTTGCAGCCTCGGAAACCCTGTGCAGGGTCACTATGAGTCGGAACCGACTCAACGGTACTTAACAACAACACAACAACAATATCCTCTAAAGGAGCTCTGGTAGCGTAGCAGTTACTAATTGGGCTGCTAACCTCAAGGTCAGCAGTTAAATACTACCAGCAGTTCCGTGGAAGAAAGATGAAGCTTTCTGCTCTCGCAAAGATTCACAGCCTTGGAAACCCTTTACAGGGTCGCTATGGTAGGGAACCGACTTGACGGCACTTAACGACAACAATATACTTTCAGTTCATCCATGTGATGAGGTGTTTCACAGATTCATCATTAGTCTTTAATGTACATAATTTTCCATTGTGTGTATATACCCAAGTTTATACATTCTTCCATTGATGAGCATTTAGATTGATTCCATCTTTATGCCGTTTTGAACAGTGCTTCAATGAGCATGTTGTTGTTGTTGTTGTTAGGTGCTGTGGAGTCAATTCTGACTCATCCGTATAGCAGAATGAAACACGGCCGGTCCTGCACCATCCTCAATTGCCATTACTGTTGTCACTGCGATGAACATGGGCTTCCATATACGTATTCATGTAACCCTTCCTATTTCTCTAGGATATATACCAAGTAGAGGGATTGGTGGGGCATGTGGCATTGTAGGATCGGCATTCGAATGCAAGGTCAGTTTGAATTGCAAGGTTGGCGGTTCAAATTCACCAGTCGCTCCTTGGAAACCTTATACAGAATTGCTTTGAGTCAGAACTGACTTGCCAACACTTAACAATATCATATTTCTATTTCTAAATTTTTGAGAAAACGTCATATCGTGTTCCACAGTGGTTGCACCATTTTACAGTCCTGCCAGAAAGGAGTGAGGATTCCAGTATCTCCACAGCCTCACCAACATTTAGTTTTGTTTTTTCACTTGGCTATAAATGCTGGGGTGAGGTGGTATCTCATTGTTGTTTTGATTTGCATTTCTCTAATGGATAATGATCAGAAACATTTTCCCATATAGTTATTGGCTCCCTGAACATCTTTGTGAAGACCATTCATGTCCTTGGCCCATTTTTAAATTGGATTATTTGTCTTTTTCTTGTCATTGTGTATACATTTAAAAATCAATCCCTTGTCTAATATGTCATTGCCAAATATATTTCCCAAACTATGAATCCTCTTTTTATTCTTTTGGTGTTATCTTTTGATGTACATGATTTTTAGAAGGTCCAAGTCACCTAGTTTGTCTTCTACTACTTGAGTATTTTCTGTTGGATAGTGCATTTATCCCATGTATTAAAGGCCATACATTTGTCCCTAGTTTTTCATTGATGATCTTTATAGTTCTAGGTTTTTCATTTAGGTCTTTAATTCACATTGAGTTCTTTTTGTGATGGTGTCAGATATGGGTTCTCTTTCGTTCTTCTTAAATGAGTCTCCAATTTTGAAAGCACCATTTTGTATGAACTATCTTTTTCCATTTAATCATACTGTGAGGTTTTCTTCATGTCAACACCCTCAGCGCCTCTGCTTAGAGTCTGTCTCTCACCTGTTATCCTCCATTTTCTATACACACCTCAACTTTCTGCCAGGTTTCAAATTAGGCTAAATTCAATTTTTAAGCTTTATCATCTTCTTTCCAAGGAGCTGTGGTAGCATAATGGTTACAAGTCAGGCTGCTAACCTCAAGGTCAGCACTTCGAAACTACCAGTGGTTCCGCAGGAGAAAGATGAGGCTTATCTGCTCCCATAAAGACTTACAGCCTGGAAACCCTGTACAGGGTTACTATGAATCGGCACCAACTCCACAGCAAACCACCACCATCATCTTCTTTCCATACTGCTCAATTTGCATAGTAACTTAACTCTTATTTTAGAGAGTGGAGTTTATGTTCTTGGAATCAGACTATTTATTTTGTTGTTGTTGTTGTTAAGTGCCATTGAGTCGGTTCCGACCCATAGCGACCCTGTACAGGGTTTCCGAGGGTGTAAATCTTTACAGGAGTAGAAAGCCTCATCTTTCTCCCGCGGAGCAGCTGGTAGTTTCGAACCGCTGACCTTAATGTTCGCAGCCCGATTCGTAACCACTACGCTACCAGAGCTCCTTAGGTGTACCCAAACTATGGAGTCCTGGTGTAGCGCTGTAGGATAAGAACTGTACTAACTGCAAGGTCAACAGTTCAAACCCACCTGCCACTCCTCAGAAACCATATACAGGGTAGCTATGAGTTGGAATCAACTCAACAGCACTTAACAACAACAACAACAACAACCCAAATTATTGTGGGAAAGTATGAACATTGCACCCAAAACACTTGCCCTTGAGTTGCCCCAGACTCATAGAAACCATATAGGACAGAGTAGACATCCACATGAGATTTCCAAGGCTGTGAATCTTTATAGAATCAGACTGCCACAGCTTTCTCCCACAGAGTAGCTGATGGGTTCGAACTGCCAACCTTTCCATCAGCAGCCAAACACATAACTACTGTATCACCAGGGGTCCTGAGTATTTGCACAGGAAGATGTAAAAGACAAATTCATCAAATGCCAATTATGGACACAGATCAGCTATCCCTACATCCAGCCCAAGGGTGTAGGACTGATTTCCTGTGCACATCAGAATCATCTAGCCGTAGGTTTAGAAATGCAAATGCTCAGCCCCACACCTTAAACTTGCTGGGTTAGGTTTCCAAAGGTAGGACCTGAAACAAGTTCTGTGGGAATTCCTAATGCCAAACCCTCCTGAGAAATGGTGATCTGGAAAAGCTGAGGCTCTTGGTATATGTAATCAGCAGGTTATACCAATAGATTCAGACAAGCATCCTTCTTCCATTGTTGCTGTTATTAAGTGCTGTCCAGTCGATACTGACTCATAGCAACCCTGATTAGGGATTCCAAGGAGTAGCTGGTAAGTCTGAACCATTGATCTTGAGGTTCAAGCCGATCTTTCAGTCCAGTGCTTATCGTATTCGTTTATTGGCATTTTTTTTTAATGTTGTTCAGTGAAATTAATGAAATGAATGCCTGTAATATTCACAGAGAAGTGAGTATAAAGCCTAAGTACTATGATTGATATAAATTATTAACAGATCTATGTGCCTCAATTACTCAACACTTTTTTTTTATTCATTGAATGTCTATTATGAGTAAAGTGCTATAATAAGTATTTTCAGATGCTATATAGAACTCAGTCTTCTTGATAAGGAACTTCAATCCATTTGAGAGCCAAAAAGAATCACATCAGAAGAAGCACAATAACAATCATGAGCACACACAAATTAAGAGATATTCTAGTTTCCTTCTGTGAAGACGACTGTAGAGCCAATGACTTACCTTCTCATTTCCTTGGAATATAAGGATTGTGTCTCCTTTATTCCTGATTCCTGACATATATACATATAGTAGGTGCTATGAAGTGACTTCAATAGTAGTATTTTTCAGACACTGAAAAATATAAATAAGTAAATTATAGATATTATTTGAAATCTCTTTTGCAACTCAATTCATCCAATAAACAGTGATTCTTACAAGACACTATGCCTGTGATATAGAATGGTAGAAAGATAAATTGTTAATTTCTTCTCCTCAGCAGGTTTATTTTACATACTGAACTCATAGATAGAGCATATGCCGTAGTGATAATCATCAAGATACAGAGTTCTTACTATTATCTGAAGATATTGGGGATTATTAAAAGAAAAGTTAAATTTAAAAAAACATGCAAAAAGCAGCTCATGTTTACATTTCTTAAAACATTTGAAATATGTACCTAGAGCTGACTGTATTCACCATGGACACAAAGAAGACATGGGTGAATCCTCTGCTCTGTATCTGTGAACAAATAGCATTATGACAGTATTTAAATGTGCCAGAACTCCAAGTTCTTCTAGATGTACGTGCTTTCTCTGATTTCTGGAAAATTGTTCCATGGGTCCCTCTTGTAGTACATAGAACACATTATAAAATCCAGAGGTCACTTTGCACTTTTATTGAATCCATTACATTGACTCATGCTGTCATTTGTCAGTAAAATAGTTTTGTAGACATCCTCTCATCTTTCCATGCTGCCTGGCTTAATTTTCCCCTAAGAGGCTTTGCAGGAGACTTTTTTTTTTTTATGTTTTTCCAAATCTCTATTCCCATTAATGATTGTTTTCTAAAATTGGAGAAACAATCATTTAATCAACTATTCTAAAAGCTCATTTTCCCTACAGTGACTTTCATCCTTTTTGAATTTGATGACGCTTGTCAGAAAAAATCTTCTTTGTGCATGTTAGCATGATTACATATCTTTTTTTTTTTTTTTTTTTTTAATTCAGCAGAAACTATTTGAACTTCAATATTTCTTGGAGGCTTATTGAGCCTTGATTTGGAGTGTAATTGGGAGAATGTGACTACGCTAAGTAAAGTTGTCATTGCACTGAGAATTGGCCAGCAGGTTATCAACTTCCTTTTCTCTTCTTGGTGCAACCACTCTAGTAGTTCCCAACGTGGTGTAACAAATTACCACAGAATTAGCAACATACATTTATTACCTCACAGTTTCAAGAGTCCAGAGTCCAGCTCAGCTCAGCTGGGTTCTCTGCTGAAGGTCTCACTAGGTTGCAATCAGTGTTTTAACCAGACTGTTCATATTTGAGGTTCAGATGGGAAGGGTCTGCTTCCTAGCTTTCTCACATTGTTGGCAGATATACTTTCATTGATGTTGTAGGACTTGCTTTCTTACTGAAATCCTCAAGGCTTCCTGTGGTTTCCTGTCAAGTAACCTTCTCCATAGACAGTTCACAACGTGGCAATTTGCTTCTTCTTGTCCAGGAGGAGAGTCTGCCTATGCATCTGCTAGCAAGATAGAGCTTGTGTGTTTAGTCAGATAATCATAGGATTGACATCCATCACCTTTGCCATATTCTTGGATAGAAGCAGGTCCTTCATTCCCCACACACTCAAAGGGGGTGGATTATACCAAAGAATGAATGCCAAGAAATGAGCATTGCTGGAAGATTACTCTAGGGTCTGCCTAACTCTATCCCACTAAAACTAAAATACTCAGAGTGGCTCAACTTAAAGTCAGATTTGAATGTTTTTGTGCGCCTCCTGATGTCTAGTGGTCTTAAAGAAACTTTGTAATTCTCTGAACAATTTTGCTTAATTATCATGTCTTAAAAATAACAACTGCACAGTAATTCTTGGGCAAAGCCTGGGGAATGTGCAGGACTCACAAGAGTAAAGAAGAGAAGATAGACTGGAGAGACAATAATGCCTTAACTCAATGAAGAGGTCATGATTCATAAAACTTAAGTATTACTGGTTGTTGTTTTATATTTGCTTGTTTTGTGATTTATTTTGCTTTGACTTCCCACCAATATTTGGAACAATATATGCTTCATTGATCTCTCAATTCAAAGATGGATTTTATGGCCAACTTCATAGAAGTACTATCTATCTATCATATTCATTACACTCCCTTTGCACAACACCTCAGTCCTCTGAAGAGGTAAGCCTGCTTTGGCTTGAGAACTTGAACACTGGGATATAACTTGCCATCTGTCCTAAACTTCGTAAGTAACTTTTTCACCAAGACAAATGTGAATTATTAGCAACATTCTGGGACATTTTTGGTCTCAGAACAGAAAAAAATAAAGGAACCCCTAAGTATCGTGTTAGGTACTTTGTTTGCTAGTAGTGTTTGTGGTGACTGAAAATTGATCCTTAACTGTGTGGGAAAAAGAAAAGTGATCTGCATGCCAATGGCCACATACAGACTACAGAGACTTGAAAGTTTTGGAGATGATATTTATGAACATCTGGGGTGTTTTTTTTCCCCATAAATTTTAATGGGGATTTTATCCTTTGAAACTTACTAAACTCTCAGGTGCTTCTTCAGTCTTTATCTTGGGGAGCATGGTTTTTAAAAACAGACAGCCTCTGTTTTTCCCACTGAACACATTCTAAATTACTTTGGCTAAAACCCCATCCCTGTATATGCAGTTCCTATCGGCAAGCCTGCAACATGGTATTCAGTGTTAGCAACTCAAAACGCTCTATTCAGCATGTTGAGCTACCAAATATTCCAATCCCACATGGACACAAGCCATAAGAGTCTTAATAAAGTACACTGAAAAGTATTCATTCTTAGTCCCAGTTTATACCTTTCATTATTCTACAAATGTTTATTTAATGCCTGCTTATGTGTCAGGCATTTTTAGATGCTAAAGTTGCAGTAGCCAACACAACACACAACCTTCACAATCTCATTGTGCTTAGGTTCCAACAAGTGAAAATATTCTCTAAAAAGAATTTCCTTTATATATTCATAGCTTTCAAATAGTTTATTTTAAAACTTTAGACTTTACACTAGGTCTGTAAACGAATGGTTCTAACCCACTCCTGATGCTGCATTAGGATATAACTGTGAACAAAGACATGTTTCTGCTTTCAATAAGCTTGAGTCCCATTCTTCTCACTTCTGCCAAAATATGTTTACCTGGGAAACAGGAAATTTGGGATAGCATCTGGAGAGCTATTTTATTTTAGACCTCTTATAAACAGTGAAAACAGTGCTCACATTCCTTAGTTCTATGAACTGTTACTATAGGTAATAGATAAAAGCTACTATAAGTAAAAAAAAGATAAAAGGCCAGAAGATAAGAAAATAGTCACAACTTAACAGGGGACCAACACATAAGTCAATTATGTACACACAAGTCTACCAAGGACATTAAACCCTCATAGAAATCCTGGTGTGGCACCGGAGAATAAGCTCTGGATTGCTAACCAGAAGGTCCATAGTTTAAACCCAACAGTGGTTCCTCAGAAACCTTATACAGGGTCACTATGAGTTGGAACTTAACAACAGAAACAGAAACAGGAAAACAAGATTTAAAGAATGAAGTTGGGACCACCTTGTGACAGAGGATGCAATCATTTACATATTAGAAAAACCTCAGCAGGACAGTAAAGCTATGTAATTTTGTTAGCCTAATAGTTTTCTATCCATTGACAGCATAATGGAACCTCTGTCCTCTTCATCCTAAACAGGAAGACATTAGAGGGATGCCACAGGGCACATAAAATCTGGCTGTCTTCTTGGTGTGTCATTTCTACTCTCGACTGTTTGGAGGAAAAATAAGTTAATTAATTTACTGATAAGAAATTTAAAAAGACATTATTTTCCATTAAAACCAATACAGCCACATAATGGAATGGAATGCAAAATTTGCATAGGTTTTTAAGATAAAGCCTAAACACTGCTGGAGGCAAGGGCTAAGGGATTAAACCCTCCCCCATATTTTCCATCAGCTCCCTATAAAAACAACCTACCAAAAATAATAATATTTTATAGAGATAATTCATTTCAACTTTTATATAAAGTAGAAATTAAATACAACTGTCCCAGAAGCATCCCCTTTAACCATGTTGCCATATAGATGCAGGAAAATCCTGGACCACTTCAGGCTCTGACCCTTACTCCCCACCCTTGAAACCTGGAGCCCACATTCATTCCCTCTAGATTCAAGAGTCCTCCCTACTCCATGGAAGAGTTTGAGATGATTGTTCTTTTTCAAGATTTACCAAGAAAAAGGTTCTTCTCAATATTTCTCTCATACTTAGCAGTGAGATTGAGCACTGTTCCTCTTGATGCCAATCCCTTTTCTCCAATCTCAAAATGCTATGGAGCAGACAGATCTGCTGATGTTCTTTGTGCTTGTGTTCCTGACACAGGATCTGGACCAGGTACAGCTCCATCTGGAAGAAGTGAGGTTCTTTGACGTGTTTGGCTTCAGTGAAGCAGCAGGAGCATGGCAGTGCTTCATGTGCAACAACCCTGAGAAAGCAACGGGTGAGAGGCTTGGTTTGTTATAAGAATGGTTTGTGTACCTCGGATTTACAGAAATCTGTGAGCCCCAATGTTCTAGTTGCCTTTCCCTTTGCATAGCAAGCATCCTGAATTGCATTAATATCCTAAGGTATGCCGGATCTCTGTTTCATGCTAAGAATGGTATCTCATCCAAGTAGTAGTGAGAATAAGATATTCTAGAGGAAGAAAACATAGAACCAGGAAAAATCAAAAGAAACATATACAAGGGGACTTCAAAATGTTCACAGAAAAATTCCTTTATCTTTCAGTTCTGTTTTTCCAAGATCTTTTTAAAGCTTTCTCATATGTGGCTATTAAGACAAGATTGACCTTTTTGTCCTAAAAGCATTCTTCATTTCAACCCATATAAGCCCTGATGATTTGAGAAAAGGCAAGCATTCTGTCCAAGTATACTTCAGAGTCTCAGAGAAATGAGACCACATTCAAATTCACCAGGTCATCTCAGTTGCCCCTTGCTCTTCTGCTTGATGATTGGACTAAGAGCAAACCATCTAAAAAGTAAGGTATTATTTGAAGAATAACCTCAATGCTGGTTTGCCCTTCCCCTTCCTTTCTACTGCCCAAACAAATCAGTCTATTGACTTTGCTTAAAAATAATAATCTTGAGCAAAAATACACCAAGTCCTATGTTAATTGTGTCAGATACTTTGTCTCATTAAATCCTCACAATATTCTTAAGAGATAAATAAGGATATTACCTGTTTTACTGAAGGGGAAACATGGACACAGAGAAGTTTGGTAACTGATCAGTACCACACAGATAATAAGTAACAGTAGTAGGGCTTGACCCCAGTCTAACCCCAACCCCACGCTCTTCACTGTTTCACCATTCTGTCTCCTGATCAAAAAATCCATTGCCAGGAATACACACTCTGACTGGTGACCACATTCATCACCAATAAGGAGAAGTGAGGGAAAAATAGCAATGAAGCTGCGAGCTAAGCCCTACAATGTTCAATAGACTCCTGTGAACCCAGGTGGAAACCTGGTTGGCCAGCAGTGTGGCAAGACCTGGGGACTCTTGGGCCCAGAGTCAGTGACATAGCCACAGAGGACTAGAGTGGAGAGTGAAGCATCCAACTGATAAGAAGAGAGGACATATGCACAAAGAACACCCACACTTGCAGATAATACCCACTTCACCTGGTTTCAATGACTGGATGATCAGAGCTCAACTAGAAGAAGAAAGAAGAGGAATAAAAGAGTAATCTGATACACTTTGATGAACTTGACCTACACCTATGGATGCAGTAACTCAAAAGAGGGAACAAATCTTTACAGCAAGGATCATTCCCACCCCCTCTGTACACAGAGTAGACTGGGATGGGCAACTTGGACATTGGCTACCCAAAATTGGGGAGGGAGACAGGACTACAAAGACAAGAAGTGACTGGCTTACAAGCTTTCCAGAGGGAACCTAGATCCAGAAGATGTGGAGGAGGGTAGAATCTCTACTGAGTAGTATCCAATCTGTCTAGGCAGGGCTGATGAAAGGAGATGGGGATAGGTCTCTTGTGATACAATAGTGAATAATTGTTATCAGGACTGATTGTGAGGGTTGGAAATGTAAAGGTAGATGTTTTGTAGCAAGGAAGGGAGTGAATAACATTGCAGTCTAGGAGCGGAAGTCCCTGGGACCATCAAGGGAGAAGAGCAGAGAGCAGGACCCTACCCAGAGAAGCAGTGATGCCTGAGATGGAGGCAGAGATGATGATGTGGAGAGACAGAGCAGCTAGGGACTTTAGACCCAGAGAGGGAGAGGGGCTGTGTGCTGACGACCAGGGGGCAGGCTTGTAGGGTATATCCTTTGGTTGGTTGATGATGCATGGAGGAGATTGTAACCATGGCAATGCAACTATATACAATAGGATGAATGTAAAACTAATGTTCTTCCATGTAAAGTATCACATAATGCACAATAAACCATTAAAAAAAAAAAAAAATCCATTGCCATTGAGGTGAGTCAGTTCCACCTCATAGTGACCCCAAGTGTTATAGAATGAACTTGCTCCATAGAGCTTTTTTGCTACAATGTTTACAGAAGGAAAACTCACAGTCACTGGGTGACTTAGAACAGCTAACCTTTGGGTTAGCAGTCAAGCAAAACTGTTTATGCCAACCAGAGACCCATCCTAACCTGACCAGTGGAAACAGGCTGATAGTTAGCTTATGTTCAAAAGTTTTGTTCACCTTGAGAATAATATATTCTATCACTAACTTCCCTCTATAAAAGACACAAGATTCTCAATGCTGACAGTTCTCATAAACTGCAGTTTAGACCAAGGGAGCAGTTGCTAAAACATTTGAACACAAAACCTCTTTGTAGAAGAGCCATCTTGCGAAAGCCATTCATTATATCACCTGTATGCTTCCCTTTAATTTTGGGATTGTATGCGTCTTAAAGATCATCCATTGTGGCAAGTCTGTCCTCTTGTTAGCTCCCAAGATGTTGAGGCTGAATCTAAAATGTGTGTTTATTTGGCCAGATGGAGATGTGAGGGGCTCTTGGAGAGATACCAATTAAAATGTATTACCCCATGGAAAAGGGAACTGTATGGATGGAAGACACTGGCAGTTCAGGATGCCAGCCTTTGTGCGGCACAGATTGTTGGCTGATTAGAGTCTGGATTGAGTTGATGCCAGATTGAACACCCCACTTTTCTAAAAAAGTTAATTTCAGCAAGTAATGAATTGGGGAATTGAATGTCTTCATTATAAAACTTCCTAATTAGACCTTATTTTACCTATAAAAGTGACAGAGCACTAAAGAAACTTGATTTGAGAGCCTGAAAAGATAAGGTTCTTATCTTAGGTAGCTCTGAGTGATCCTTCAGGATTTTCACTACAAGTAAGCCGAGTCCTTAATTCAATAAATATTTCACAGTATCTGGCCAAGGGAGGCCTCAGAGAAGGGACTGAAAGTTAAAAGCACGAAATGTTCCTTTAATATATGTTTTCTCAAATTCACTGCCCTGCACTTAAAAAGAACATTTTGCACATTCATTCTTTCTTATTTGTATTTCTCACAGTTAAATATAGACTAAGAACGTATAGCAGTAAAAGCTCAAAGTAGGCCAATTATTTTACAGCAGAACAGATTGAATCAAAATGTTTGGCTCAGAAAGCTTCAGTGTGTTTAGATTTCTTTGCTCATTTCCTTTTGCTACATGAAAGGGAATTTGAAGCTAAGAGAAATCCTATTTTAAACTGTTAGTTTCACCAGAAATCCTTGACTCCCTAAGAAGTTGATACAGGTTATTTTTATATAACCACAGAAGTTATATATTTAATCTAAGTGAAAGGTCTATCATAATACTGCTGTCAAATATGTTATTCATGGAGATGATATTTGCATTCATGTTCCACTTAAATCCTAAGTTTAAAATTATCAAGACATAGGACCAAATATTTGGTTATTAGTCATGCACAGTTCACATAGTAACATGGTACTTACATTTCATTTTCCCTTAATGCACTGCACATTTGTTTCATTGATTGAGTATTCTTCTATAGCCTCTGTCTTAGGATAGAAAGATGAATAAGGTTCAGTGTCTCTACTGTGAATTGATTCACAATCCAGTTAGGGTCGGGAGTTATGCATGGAAAAATCTAACATACTACCTTGTGTGCTTTTATCAGGCAATCAATACTTGTTGAGTGAGTGAATGAATAAATGATTTAATGGATAATATTTAGAAATGACAAAAGTCAAACAAACCTTGAATATTGAAATATAATGTTGTCAAGATTGTAATTATGTTTTAACCACATGAAATGCATCCCTGTACCCTACCATGTGATGCTGTAGCATAAACACTGACCTACTTACTGATGATGAGGTTGACAGTTAAAACCCGCCAGCCACTCCTCAGAAACCCTATATGGGTGCTCTAAGAGTTGTAATGGATTTGATGACATACAACAACAGTAACTATCATACCTTGTGTATTTTGAATCTGTAGAAAATGGAAGTTGGTGCTTGCTTTCTTAACAATCATCAGCACACTTAAAGCAGAGGTTCCACTTCCATGCTGTATTAACACCCAAGCCATGGCATTTTCAATAACCTCATACGCATGCAAAAGCTGGACAGTGAATAAGGAAGACTGTAGAAAAAAATGATGCTTTTGAGTTATGGTGTTGGAGAAGAATACTGAAAGTGCCATGGGCTGCCTAAAGAACCAACAGATCTGTGTTGGACGAAGTGCATCCAGAGTGCTCCTTGGAAGCCAGGATAGCCAAACTTCTTCTCTCATACTTCGGACATATTGTCAGGAGGGACCAGTCTCTAGAGAAGGATATCATATTTGGTAAGGTGGAGGGTCAGAGAAAAAGAATACCACCAGCGAGATGGATTGGCAAAGTGGAAGCATCAATGGGCTCAAGTGTGGCAACGATACTGAGGTTGGTTCAGGATAGGGCAGTGTATCAGTCTGCTGGGCCTAAGGTCGCTATGAGTCGGTACCAACTCGATGCCACCTGACAAAGACAACACCATACTACACCTGGTATGGTGCTGTGGGTTAATGAGCTAGACTGCAAGGTCGGTTTGAATTGGAAGATTGGCAGTTCAAGCTCACCAGCCACTCCTCAGAAACCCTATACGGGCTCACTATGAATCAAAACTGACTCAACGGCACTTAACAAACAACAAAATATTATGCCTGGTGTCTTTGTGTGCAGCTATAGGATTAGTACTGGACTGCTAACCAAAAGATTGGCTGTTCAAACCTACCAGCTGCTCTTCGGAAACCTTATACTAGGTCTCTATGACTCGACACTGACTGAACAGCACTTACCAACAAATACTGCACCTGAGTTCTTTCATTGTTCTGATTTCCATTAAAGCCCCTCTAGATGAGTCCTGGAGTCCTGGTGTAAAGCTTTGAGATAAAGCACTGGGCCAAAAAGTTGGTTTGAACCACAAGGTAAGCAGTTCAAATTCACCAGCCGCTCCTTGGAAACCCTATATAGGGTTGCTATGAGTCTGAATCGACTCTATGGCACTAAACAACATCAAGCTGAGTCCTGGTGTGGCACTGTAAGATAAGCACTGGTCCGCAATATTGGTTTGAACTTCAAACCTGGTGGTTCAAACTCACAACTACTTTAACAAGACACTGACAAATGATAAATTGAATATTTTCCAGAATTCCATGTTCCAATATTGGAACATGTTTTTTTGTGTTTTTTTTTTTTTCAAAATGCTAGCTGGCATCTCTATAAATAAAGAACAAAACATAAGGCAATTAGAAATTTTCAATTAGACATGAAGAACCACCATGACCACCAACTGTTCTCGAGTCTACTCCAACTCTTTGTGACTCCATGTATGGCAGAGTGGAGCTGCGCTCTATAGGGTTTTCAATGGTTGTTTTCTTGTCTATTTGTTTCTCAGAAAGAAATCTCTAGGCCTTTCTTTTCAGTGTCTCTGGGTAAATCTTTCAGTTCAAGTGTGTTCATCATTTCCACCACCTAGGGACTCCCACAGGAAATCCTTTAGCTACTGATAGCAAATCAGCTAGTTTACATGGTCTCCTTGGGAATATGGCACTCTGCATAAAAGTCTCATCATGATCTCCCTTCCAATACTCCATCAACAATACCAATTCACAGGCATTTAATATCTGGCAATAAATAAAAATATTTTTATACATTTAAGTACAGAGGAAGTCAAAATAGTATGCTATCAGTTCCAGTGCTTAGTGACCCTGTGTAGGGTTGCCATGGAGTTGCTGGTGGGTTTGAACAGCCAACCTTGAGGTTAGCAGTCCAGTACTTATCCTACAGTGTTACACTGGGGCTCCAAGAATACTGTTGTTGTTGTTAAGTTGTGGAGTTGGGTCTGACTCATAGTGACCCTGTGTAAGGTTTCCAAGGAACTGCTGGTGGGTTTGAGGAGCCAACCTTGAGGTTAGCAGTCCAGTGCTTATCCTAAAGCACTACACCAGGACTCCAAGAATAACAAATTGTTGTTGTTGCTAAGTGCTGTACAGTCGGTTCTCATAGCAACCCCTGTCTTTGTGGTTCAAACAGACCTTGTGATCCAGTGCTTTAAGTGCCAAACCAGCCCATACCACGATTCCAAGAATAGTGTAGAATATATGTTGTTGCTGTTGTTAAGTGCTGCCAAGTTGGTTCCAAATCATAAAGACCCTGTCTGTATAGGGTTTCTGAGGAATGGCTGCAGAGTTTGAATCACTGACCTTGCAATTCAAATGACCTTGCAGTTCAGCGCATTAACCCACAGCACCACACCAGGATTCCTAGAATAGTATAAAGGTCCTTTATTATCATTACAAATGTTCATCATGCTAACTATGTACTCAACTTTACATGCATTTTTCTTATACATCAATTTTATGACATAGACACCATTATTGACTCCATTTTACAGATAAACTGAAACACAAAGATGTTAACTAATTTGCCTAAAGTCTCACAGCCATCGACTGGTGAAACTGGACTTTGAATCCAGACAGGATGACTCCAGAACCTAAAATTTCAGCCTCTAGAGAAAATGCAAGTCGAGGATATTGAATATCAGAAATTCCAAACACAATTATTCCATCATGTTACAATATACTGGAAAGACCAAGAGGCAAATAATCTATCTACCTATCCAGTGACTTATTCTACTAAAAGAAGAGCAGTGACTTTGAATAATAATGTGTGAGAAATGATTACATGAGGGAAATGATTACAATAGAAAATATTTCCAATCCTTCCAATTGCTGATTCAGTTCCCATTATCATTTTTTTAAAGTAAAGAGTTGAAGATTAGAAATTCACTAAAATAACTCAAGAATCCTCAGAGACTTACCCTGTGGTGTTTATCACAGATTCCATTACTCCACAAGCATGAGAGACTAGAGATTGAGCAAGTAGATTTAACGGAACAGAACTAACTTCTGGAAAACCAAGCAAATCCCCTTAGTCAGTAGCCCTGATATCTTGGAAATACGTAGTGCACGTTAACGGTAAGGCTTACTCAGTTTGACCTTCTTGGAACACATCTGGCTTTCTATTGGGTAACATTTTTCTTAAAAAAAGAGAAGGAAAATCTAGGTTGTGATTTTCACTCTTATTTTAGAGAGCACATGGGATGCCTTTCTTCTTACACCCTACAAAAAGCAGCTGTGAAAGGTCTTCTTTTTGGCACTTGTGTGTTTCTCTATAAATCTGAATGACTCCCCTGTGGTTACTTTCTTTGACAATTGATAGGGAGAATTTGCATGTAATTGTCAATTGGTAGCCTCCTTAAGTTCTAAAAGAAAATGTTTTCAGACAAACTTCTATCTTAATGTCTCTTTAGAACTTGCTTTCAAATATTTGTGTTATGTAAGCAGGTTTCCTGTTATATCACATGGACAAATAAAGATGGTTTACAAATGATGGCAGAGTAAGGAAGGCCCTATCTGTAGAAATTACTGGAAATAGTCATAGTGGAATCTTTTGCTGGACATTTAGCACAAGTTAGAGGACGTTCCACTCCAGATACCAGTGTAGAAAAATGAACAAATTTGGGCCTCCACGGTCCAGCCCTGCTTTATGAACTCATTAATATGAAATTTAAAAAAATATAATCTGTCATGGACTAAAAGAAAATTAGATTTTTTTAATGCACTGGGAATGTTTTATAATGCCTTACCTTCCACCATATGTTATATGCTAAATTTTTCTTAGATTACCAAAAACAATGCAATGCTCACTGTAGGATTTCTTCACATTTTTACATATATAAGGGTAAGTCAAAATATTGTTATAAAAGCCCAGACACCTTTATTAGACAAAAAAATATCAAAATGTGAAACTATTGTTACTTGGCATTTCTTCCATCTGAAGATGGTATTTCCATCATTCTAACCCTCCCTCTGAATAATTCTGCACTCTTTGATTTACATCATGCCCAAAATGGTAATTTTGGCTTCCTCAAGAGACTTAAATGTTCCTTTGAAATATTTTTTGAGTAATGAGAACAAAAAAAGTCTGAAAGGGCAAGATCAAGGCTGTAGCCCTGATGGGATAGGTTTTCCACTGAAACTCTAGTAGCATAGCCCTTGCTACCCTTGAAGAATGAGCAGGTTACACTGTCATGATGGAAAGAAATAATTCCTCGGCACAACTTTCCTGGTCTTTTTCCCACAAATGCAGTTTTTTATTTTCTTGAAACTTCTTTATAGTAATCCCTCATGATCATCCTGTGTCCTCTGAGAAAATCTATCAAAATTATACCATTGGAATCCCAGAAAAAAAGTTGCCATAATCTTCTGAACTGACCTGTCTAGCTTGAATTTAACTTACTCAGCAGATCCCCTTGGACGTCATTGCTTTGGTTGCACCTGTTTTTTGAAGACACCTTAATGAAACTTGTTGGTGTTGGTTAGTGCCATCAAGGTGGTTCCAACTCATAGTGACCCTATATAGGGTTTCCAAGGAGTGGCTGGTGAGTTTGAACCGCCTACCTTTAAGTTCGAACCAACCTTATGGTCAAGTGCTAATCCTACAGTACCATACCAGGACTCCTTAATGAAACCAAGAGAGGTGCATTACTGAGAAAGCTTATCTGCAGCCATTTACTGATTGCAGAGACATGTTTAACCATGTTTTATTTGCAGTAAATTTATGTATGCATGAACTGGAAGCCTAGTATCAATACTTTTTGACTTACTTTTGTAGATATTGTTACCAAACAGACCCATGGCCATCAAGTTGATTCCAGAACATGGTGATTCCATGTTTAACAGAATAACTGCTCCATGGGTTTTCTTGGCTGTAATCTTTATGGAAGCAGATCACCTGACCTGTCTTCCGTGGAGCCACATGGTGAGTGAACTGCCAACCTCAGGAGTAGGATTTGAGCACAAACCATTTACAACACCCAGGGATCTTTTGAAAAATAAAGAAAGAAAAGCCTACTACTTTCTCAAATTCAAAAAAAAAAAAAAAAAAACTAACTGAAATGAAACCTTGAAATAATATTTTTTGTAAAATAAGCTTTTATAAAAAGAAAACATTTTGTGTACAAGGTTTTTGAAACATGATGGAAATCCAATTTTAATATTATATTAAAACTTTTCAGCACTCACATAGCACACAGAGTCCATCGTAAACATGCTGCTATCTTAAAAGTCTCTATGGGAAACAAGCTTCAGTCGATAACCTCAGAGTTTAATATACGTTTTCATCCACATCACATTCCAAATCCTCTGCCTTTCTGTACTAGTTCAACAATCGTTCTTACTATAGAGTATAAAAGAGTCTGATAGGCACTATGCTTGCAGAAATGTTTTAGTCACTCTGTGGCTAGCCACAAACAAACCGCTATGAATGGAAATGTGTCCTTTTCCAAATGGGAACAAGCCAAGTCAAACCAGAATATGAAGGAGAAGAAACAGTCTTTAGAAAGGCAGACTAGAGCGAGAAATTCAATCTTTTACTCACTGTATAGTGTGAGAAGTGAAAGATGATATTGACTTAGAAAAAATGTATGACTTTAAAAATAAAGCCCTTAATACATTTTAAAAAGAACTGTAGTCATCACTTGGAAGCAGCCATCAAGAAATCAAAGGATATATTACATTGGGCAAATCTGCTATAAAAGACCTCTTTAAAGTGTTAAAGAGCAAAGATGTCAGTTTGAGAACTAAGGTGCCCCTCACCCTAGCCACAGTATTTTCAATTGCCTCGTATGCATATGAAAGCTGGACAATGAATATGAAGACTGCAGAAGAATTGATGCATTTGAATTAAGGTGTCGGGGGAAGAACATTGCGAATGCCACAGACTGCCAGAAGAATGAACAGTTCTGTCTTGAAAGAAGAGCAGTCAGAGTCTCCTTAGAAGCAAGAATGGAGAGACTGCATACTTTGGACATGTTATCAGGCAGGACCAGTCCCCTGGAAAAGGACATCATACTTGTTAGAATACAGGGTCAGTGAAAAAGAGGAAGACTCTCAATGAGATGAATTGATACAGTGACTGCAACAGTGAGCTCAAACATAAAAAAGATTGTGAGGAACTGATAGTATCTTATTATGTTGTACTATAGGATAAGCACCGGACTGCTAATCACAAGGTCGGTGGTTCAAACCCTCCAGCCACTTCTCAGAAACTCTATATAGGGTTCTAGTGAGTCAGAACAAACTTGATGACTCTTAACCACTCACAGAAGCAGCAGTCTAGAGATCAGACGATGTACTGCATTGGGCAAATCTGCTGCACAGG
>NW_006408631.1:982618-984653 GCF_000296735.1 Chrysochloris asiatica
TTCCTCTAGTAAATAGTTTTAAAACTAAGCGCTATGAAACAGATCTCCTAACCTATCTATCATCAGTCCTGAGCACAAAACAGATATTTAATAAACATTTTATGAATAGATGAATGGCCAAATTTGATAGCTTTTCCAAACATTTTGAGTACTAAAACTTTTATTTCAAGTGGTGTCAAATATAAGACATTCTTTGATTTCTTGACTGCTGCCTTGATCGTGGATTAAGAAATCAAAGGATGTATTATTGCATTAGACGTATCTGCTGCATAAAGAAATCCCTCTGTAGATTATATATGAAGTGAAATTCCCAGAAGCAATGATTTCAAGGGAGAAAAAGTCACATAGTTTTTCTCAGTTCTTACTTTGTGCAGTGAGCAACCTGAACAATCATTCATGGTGATCCTGTTGTTAAAAGAGAAAATTTCTTTAAAAAAGGAAACTGAAGCTCAGTTAAATAACCTACCGAAACCATTGAATCTGATAGGTGGTAGCTTCTGGATTTTAAATAAAGTGTGGTTCTGAAAACAGTGCTCTTAAGCCACATAAACCTAAAATAAATTTTTAGATATAGTTCTCTGTACACAAAACCATGATGTATTATGATAATGAGTAAACATGGGATAAAATCACTGCACTAAAGTAAAATTAAATTGGTTAAAAACTTACATTCAGAATTTCAATTAATCTTCCTTACAGCAAGATTATTGCACACTTTAGATTAAAAGGGCTAAAAGAGAGACAAGGCTTGATGACAGATTAGGGAGAGGCATTGTGCAGACCTCTACAAAATACCAGACAAAGCAGGCATAAGGGATTGTCCCTGAACTGTGTACTACATATAAAGGAATCTTTATAAATAACAAAGGCTTACTGCCAGTGAGATTTGTAGCAGAAGCAAGAAAAGTGACATTGTCTGAGTGGTGGCTGCCAGCGCAGCCATCTTGAGCAGAGCACAGTGTACTGAACATGTCACAGATCTGCAAAACAAAGAACACTGGACCCAGAATTGAAGAAGGGGGAAGAGTCAACAGGAACAGCTTAAAACAGCTTGGCCAGCTGTGGGCTGTTTTATACTAGGAGAAACACCTGGACTATTTTGCTACTTTTTTTGTTATTCTTGTTGTTTGTTGTTGTGGTAGTGATTATAGACTTTAGTGTCCAATCTGGGTTTTTGTTTTGCCTTTTTTGTCCTCCTTTTACCTTGCAGTGGGATCTTTCTCTCCCTACGTTTCCTAAGATGAGACAGAAATTGTGGTCATATAGCCACACTACAATCACACCTTGTAAAATCCCACCATCTGGGCAAGAGCCCATACCAACTGCTATATACCAGAGCAGTGTAGATAACTAACACTTACTAAAATTACTCTGAGTAAAGTAATAAGAGAAGGGAAAAGGGAAGCCCTTTTCCATTTCCAGATCACATCTACCAGGAGACAATCAGAAAGCTTAATAATACACCAAGGTACATTCATCTAATTATTGAAAATACATCTAATTAGTGAAACAGTCCAATAACCAATTGAAGATCTCAGCTCATGTACAGAAAAGAAGACAGAGTAGCTGAATCAAATGAGCTAGAAGTAGACCTAGAATTCCCAGTGGAAGAAGGGCAGGCTTTGGAACTGCCTGATAAGAAATTCAGGAGAATGTTATTGAAGAACATCCAAATGCTCCACAGAGGAGTTGAGGAAAATAAGGAAGAAGTCAGGAAAGTGCTACAAAAACAATCAAATAAGATATAAATAGCATTGGAAACAATTCAAAGCCTGCAAAAAGAAGTCCAAAAAATTAACAATAAAGTATCAGAAATGGGCAATACACTGAAAGGACAAAGGAGTAGAATTGAAGAGATGGAAGCCAGAACCAGCGAGCTGGAAGACAAATCTCTTAATACTGCTAAGATAGAAGAGTAGGCAGAAAAAAGAATGCAAAAATGTGAAGAAAGTCTAAGATTCATGTGGAACAACATGAAATGGAATAATCTGAGAGTCATTGGAGTCCCAGAACAGGAGGGATCTCAGAACACCAC
>NW_006408631.1:985583-998427 GCF_000296735.1 Chrysochloris asiatica
GTCAAGAGACAGAGATTGACAGAATGGATAAGAAAACAAGATCCTTCCTTTTGCTGTTTGCAAGAGACACACCTTACACATGAAGACAAAAACAGATAAAAAGTTAAAGGATGGGGGAGGGAGGCAGTGAGAAAATGTACCAAGCTAATTGCAATAAAAAACGAGCAGAAGTGGCAGTACTAATCTCTGATAAAATAAACTTTAAGGCAAAAACCAGCATAAGAGATAAAGAAGGACATTATCTCATGATTAAAGGGTCAATTGCACAAGACAGCATAACCATAATAAATATCTATGCTTCCAGTGAAAGAGCTCCAAAATATATAAAGCAAATGCTAATAGATTTGAAGAAAGAAATCGACAAATCTATAATAATAGTGGGAGATTTTAATACACCGCTTTCAAAAAAGGACAGAACAACCAGGAAGAAACTTGACAAAGACACAGAGGAACTAAACAACACAATCTGCCAACTTGACCTCATAGATGTGTACAGAGCATTTAACCCAACAACAGCACAATACACATTCTTTTCCAATGCACACGGAACATTTTGCAGAACAGACCATGTGTTAGGCCACAAAACAAACCTCCATAAATGTATAAGCATCAAAATACTGCAAAGCATTGTCTCAGATCACAATGCTAAAAAATTAGAAATTAACACTAGGAAAACTAAGGAAATAAAGTCAAATATATAGAAACTGAATAACACCCTGCTTAAAAGTTACTGGGTAGCTGAACAAATAAAAGATGAATTTACAAAATTCATAGAATCAAATGAGAATGAAAACACAGCACACCAAAATCTTTGGGACACAGCAAAAGCAGCGTTGAGAGGACAAGTTGCAACACATGCACACATCCAAAAGAAGAAACAGCCAAAATTAATATATTAACACAACATCTCCAACAATTGAAACAGACCAATATAAACCGACAGTCATATGAAGAAAAGAAATAATAAAGATTAGAACAGAAATAAACGAAATAGAAACAGAAAAACTAGAGAAAGAATCAACAGGACAAGAAGCTGGTTCTTCAAAAGAATTAATAAAATTGACAAACCATTAACAAACCTAACAAAAGAAAAGAGGGAGAAGACACAAATAATACACATAAGAAACCACATGGGTGATGTCAAAACAGAACCTATGGAAATAAAAAGGACAATAACAAAATACTATGAAGAATTGTACTCTAACAAATTTGAAAATTTAGAGAAGATGGATACATTTTTACAAAATCATCATCTACAGGGTGAAGTAGAAAACTTGAATAGACCTATAACATTAGAAAAAATTAATCAGGTCATCAAAGAACTCCCAACCAAAAAAGTCCAGGTCCAAATGGCTTCACTGTGAGTTTTACCAAATATTCAGGGGAGAGCTGTCACCAATTCTACTCAAATTATTCCAGAATATAGAAAAGGATGGAAAACATGCTAATGTAGTTTATGAAGCAAGCATAACCCACATACCAAAACCAGGCTAGGATACCACTAAGAAAGAAAATTATAGACCAGTACCCCTCATGAACATTGATGTAAAAATTCTCAACAAAATCCTAGCCAACAGAATTCAACAACACATCAAAATAATAATAATACATCATGACCAAGTGGGATTCATATCAGGGATGCAAGGATGGTTCAATATTAGAAAAACAATCGATGTAATCCAACATATAAATTTTTAAAAAATGAAAAGAATGACATGATCAAATCGATGCTGCAGAAAAGGCATTTGATAAAAGGATTATGTGGCAAATTTCATTTTTTATTATGTTATATTAAAAAAACTTCAGGTTCCACTTTGCATGAAGCCCAAAGCCCTCTAGGTTTGCTCCCTCCTTGCATTTCATGCCTTGTTTCTCACTCTCCATTTTTTTTCCTAATCTGCCCTCAAGTCCCACCCATATTCTGGTCAAATAGAATGAGTTACAATTGCCAGAATGATTTCTATGTTCTTTCTCAACTCTGGACCTTTGCATATGTTGTTCTTTTTTCATTTTCTTTTCTGAAAGATGCCCTAGTGGCACTGTAGGGTAAGCACTCTACTACTAATCACAAGGTCAGAAGTTCAGACCCACTATCCACTCTGAGGGAGAAAGATGACTCTTGCTGCTCCCATAAAGATTTACAATCTCAGAAACCCTATACAGGGTCACTATGAGTTGGAATAGCTCTATGGCAGTGGATTTGGTTTCTACATTTCTTTTCCTGAATGTCTTTTCTCCCTTTACCTTCATACTGCTACATGTCCCTTAAGACTCAGCTCAAACAGCATCCACTTGTTCCTGCTTCCTGTGCCCCAGTTTAGAATAGGTGTCTCCCTAATGTACATGGCTCTATCCTGGTATTTACCCCAGCATACTACAATCTGTACTCCTGGTGTGGTGCTGTAGGAGAGCATTGAATTGTGAACCACAGGGTCAGTGGTTCAAACTCACCAGTTGCTCCTCAGAACCCTATACAAGATTGCTATGAGTCAGAATCGACACAAGGGCACTTAACAACAATAACAGCAACATACTATAATCTACTTTTCACTAGTTCTCTTACTGCATTTGTCTGTCATTTGGAGAACTAAGGCTATCTCATATGTTGTTATATTCCCAGCACTGAGTACACATCTGCTACATGGAAAGTACCCAATAAATGTGCTTGAATAATAGAATGAAGGAATAATGAAGGATATTAGTAAAAAGTGGAACTCAGTTTTCCATAACAAAAACTATGGTGGTGGTGGTTATGTGCTGTGGAGTCTGTTCCGACTCCTCGGCCCTTAAGGAAGGCAATGTTCTTTCTAAAGAAGTTTCAGAAAAACTTTCAAATAAAGCCCACTATGATCTCCTAATGACTACTTTCACCTTGCAGGTTGGCAGTTCGAGCTCACTGTCGGTGGGTTTGAACCAGCCCCAATTTTGGCATTAGTGTCAATTTCAATGAATACACTAAAAATTAGACTACTTTTGCTGTAGGATTATTTTAAAAGCAATTTTTAAAAGAAAATATAAATTTTCTCCAGCTGCCATCTCATTTTTTTTCTGCCATTATATCTTCTTATGAATATTGTGTATGTATCAATTTAATAAGTCTATTGCTCATTGCATGCCCTTGTAATCAAGTAATTCTCATATGATATTGCAGTCTCTTCAAGGTCAAAAGAGGAAACTAATTTTTTTCCTAAAAAAATTACCATATTCCATTTGAAAAATAACATGTGGAGAGAGACTATGAGGACAAGATCATGTGTCTAAAAATATCTTGTTTGCATGTAACACATAAATATTTTCTCACTTGCCAATTAACATATTATTTCATTCAAAGAACCACAATTTGGGTGGGACATTTTCTACCCACTGGGATCTGCTCCTTTCTTTAAATATTAACTGGCTGGTAAAGCTACAACATATGAACTGAATTTTCTAGTGCAATTGGGTCCCAAACTGCCATCATGCTTATCCACTTGAAACTGTTTCAGAAAGCTAATATGAATACGTACACATTGATTGTATTCTCTTTGTGACCCAAGGGTTAAGGAATATTTATGCTGATTTAAAATAAATTTTGAAGGTGCGAATCTTAACTTTCCTGATGTGGAGCTGTAAGATAAGATCTGGACTGCTAACCACAAGTTTGGAGACTCAAACCCACTAGCTGCTCCTTGGCAACTCTCTATAGGGTAGTTATGAATTGGAGCTGACTTGACTACACTTAACAAGAACAATAACAATTGTATTGTTATCAGGAAAGACCAGACCCTGGAGAAGCACATTATGCTTGGAGAAGTGGAGGGCCAATGAAAAACAGGAAGACCTCCAATGAGATGGGCTAACACAGTGGCAGCAGCAACAGACTCATGTGATAACAATGGTAAAGATAGTACAGGATTGGCCAGTGTTTCGTTCTGTTGTGCATAGAGTCACTATGAGTTGGAACTGATTTGACAGCATATAGCAACAACACAACAATCTTACTCAACATGAAGCTGATGAATAAAGTGAAATAATAACAGAAGAGAGACCTTAAGATTGAGAAACGTCATAACAGGAAGAGTAAACCAGAAAAGAATGTTCATCTCTCCATCCAGCAACCATGCATCCATCCCACACATATAATAGGGCATAGGTACACTCGAAGGCACTGTGTTTGGATCTGAGGCGGTTACAAAGTTTGGCAACAGGAATCTTAAATTTATTGTTTGTAAGGAGGTACAACTACAGCTCAATGTAGAAATCTGTAAGTGCCACTGGAGAAGCACAAGCTAAGTGTTACAGAGATTAAAGGAAAGAAACACGTAGCTGGATGGAGGTGACATGAGAGCTGGACCCTGGGTGAAAAAGAGACAAGGATTTTTCGAAGCAGAGTGGAGAAAAGAGCTGAGATAATAAGAGGGATGGTGTGGGGAAACAGGAAAACAAAATTACACAATCAATTAACTCAGGAGCAAATTTGCACAGCTGTTGCTTTGGGATAGAGTGATAGGCTGAGAAGATGTGCCAACTCAAGATTTTCTAGGTGCAAGATCCAGGAAAGTATCAAAGTAGTCATGAGGAGATCATATTGGGCTTTATTTGAAAGTTTTTCTGAAACTCCTTTAGAAAGAACATTGCCTTCCTTAAGGGCTGAGGAGGGTCCTAGAACTTAGGAGGGTCCTGCTGGTACAGTGTGAAGCCTCATAGACCTGAGATGGGAACAGCTTTTGTATCATGCAATTACTCAAGCTGAGTAATTGAAATGATTAATAAAGGGACTATTTACACAGATGTAGGCAAAGACTTGCGCATTGGTAGTTCAATTGTAGAATTCTTGTCTTCCATGCAGGAGACCCTGTTCTATTCCCTGTCCTGCTTGTCCACCACCCTTAACATCAGTGAAGCCTTGTGTGTTGCTACAATGCTGAACATGTTTCAGCATAGCTTCCCGACTAAAATAGACTAAGAAGAAAGCCCTGGGCATTTTCTTCCAAATATCAGCCAGAGAAAACCCTATGGCTCACAATGATCCAATTCATTGTGGGGGTGGTGCAGGATCAGGTAGTATTTTACTTTGTTGTGCATGGTTTTTCACTGAGTTGGGACTGGCTCAATGGAAGCTAACAACAACCATAAGGAACCATAAGGAGTTCCTGGGAATCCCTACAAAGAGTCAATTGATATGAGTCAGAACTGGCTCGACAGCATTTGACTGGACAATAACTCATTATGGGTTAATGTGCTGACTGCAAAGTCAGTTTGAATCACAGTGTCAACAGTTCAAGCTCACCGGTCACACTTCAAAAACCCTATACAGGGTCACGATGGGTCAAAAGCGACTCGACAGCACTTAACAACAACAACAACAACAACATCTAACAATAGTAGTCCTGGTGTGGCACTGTGGGTTAATGCGCTAGACTGCAAATGAAGTTCAAGGTAAAAATATAACATTGTTGTTGTTAAGTGTCATTGAACAGGTTCAGAGTCATAGCGACCCCTGTATAGGGTTTCCAAGAAAGAGTTGGTGGGTTTAACTGCAGACCCTGTGGTTTGCAGTCCAGTGCTTATCCTACAGCTCCACACCAGGAGTCCAATAGTATAATATTAGCCTAAAAAGAGAAAAAGATACATCAAAACACCAACAAAGTCTATTACAAAATAGAAACTTTGCATTTCAGATTTCTGAGCTATATTAGAAGTCATAAGTGATGACTCAATTCCCAGATTGGGGTTTCAGGTTTATTCTGTTTGGTTTGCACAGGACCCAAGGGGAAAGAATGCATATGACCATCAGATTTCATTAAATTTTATATATCTGACTTCTCTTGAAAACAAATCAAAATCCATTGCAATAGTCATTTCTATTGCAGGCACATTTGTCCTTCAGTCAAGAAAGGACCATTCCCCTTACATAGTCCCACTACCCAGTCTTGTCTCCCTTTAAAGGCCAAAGATGAGCTGCCATTTGTTGAGCTGCTGTTTTTCAGAGAGTAGAGAACTCAGTACCTAAGTCTCTGCTGGCAGAAAGGCCTGGTGACCTACTTCCAAAATTCAGCCAATGAAATCCCTATGGAGCAAAACAGTCCTATTCACAGCCTATTATGGGATGGCACACGATTAGGCACTGTCTCGTTCCATTGTGCATGGGATCACCATGAGTAGGGGCCCACTGGATGGCAGACAGGAGTAACAACTACAAATTTCTATCAAAAGTAAGAGATGAAAGGTGTGTTTGAAAAATAAAGGAGAGAATTAATTTCTTTGTGGAAGAGAAGATTATTTCTACAGATTTAATATGCAAAGTGTGTTGGTATTATTTTTTTTAATGTATTGCTGGTTTAACCTTTTCATTGTATGGCCCTCTAGAGGCATTTACATCCTCCCCGGGTGGGCATTCCCTAACCTTGGAGAACATCTGATTGCATTAAATAATAATCAAGTCAAACTAGCTTCGACAGAACTCTGTTTATTTAAAGTATGCATTACATTATTCTTACACTCTAACTCCTCTGTTAAGGTCAATAAATCCTGCTGTCTCAGGCAGTTGTTTGACCCACATTGGAAGAGACAGATGGTAGGGTAGGAAGATTAGATTGTGTTGGCATGGTGGAACAGGTTCCATCCAGATTTTTAAATGATGGAATGGGTTTCATTTCTTTTAAAGTGCTATGAAAATTGAACATAAATGGAGAGGAGTATATTCTGTCATACTACAAATTGAGCTTTCTAGTACCCCCTTTCCCCCATAAATTAGATTTTCAGTGTGAATCTGAAAGAAGGGTGAGTCTTATGTAGCTGGTGAAAGGAATGAAGTTTCTCAGTCCAAACTGCTAGCATTTTAAAGGATCTTCAAACTCTATAATTATGTGTAATCATACACACTCTACTTCAATTTAAAATGAATCCATTCATTCAACGAGTATTCATATGTAGACTGTACTGTTTCCAAACACTGTGCTAGATGATTAGTGACAAAACAGTAAACAAAACCAAGACTTTGCCCTGATCAAGTTTCTAATCAAATGAAAAATAGGGACACATACCAATCACTGTCTATAAGGGGTGATGGCTGCTCTAAAAGAAATATACAGTCTGTAATGACAGCATGTAGCTGTCTGGAGGAGCCTCTCTGGTCTGGAAGTTGGGGAAGGTGTGCTGAAAGAAGCAAAGTTTGAGTTGAGATATGGAAGATGATCAGCTGTTGACCAAGTGGCCATGGGAATGTGGAAAGAGTGTGTGTTTTAGAGAGTGAAAATATCATGTACAGAAGAGTTGGGTGAGTTCACCTTAGCAGCTTCATGTTAAAGGTTTTACAGAAGCACATTATGTAGAATGCTACATAGATTTTTGCTGCCAAATAGCTCAATATATTTGGCATGTGATATTTTTAGAGCTATATGTGTGAGCATTTTATGTGTCATAACACATGGAAATTTCTTTTTTATTTACTCAGTTGCTGGCAACATCAATAGTAGGAATTGAAGCTTATGGCATATTAGATGTTTTGTGCCCCAAATTTCAAACTCTATACTAAATCAGTTTGGTCATTCCGATCTCAGGAACAAAGTGCCAAAAAACAAAGGCAATGATAAGCACAGAACCCTGGGTATCAAGATGAACCTTAATCACTGCTAACCAGATGCTCAGTTTGTGAACTGTATTCCTTTTGAAAATCTTAAGGTGAACAGTCAACACTTTCACATCATCACATCTGCATTGTACATTCTTTCAGAGACCAAAGGGAAAAGGATAGCCAAATATGTCATTTGTTAGCCTACTTTCCAAATGTGTTTCCTCAGTTCTGGTTCACTGATTTTTGATCATTTGCCTAATAAATGACTTGAACATTCTGTGTTACCTTTAACAGTTGTAAATCAAGATGGCCAGCCTCTCATAGAAGGAAAACTTAAAGAGAAACAAGTCAGATGGAAATTCATCAAAAGGTGGAAAACCCGCTATTTTACCCTAGCTGGAAATCAACTTCTGTTTCAAAAAGGAAAATCTGTAAGTGCCTCTATCATTTTTCACTCTTGCATTTTTAAGGAGTCCTGGTGTAGCACCAAAGGATTAGCACTCAACCTCAAGGTTGGTTTGAACTTCAAGGTCAGTGGTTCAAACTCATCAGCTGCTCCTCGGAAATGCTATAAAGGTCATGATGAGTCAGACCGATTCAACAGTTCTAAAAACAACATAATTCTCCATCCACCAGCTAGGCATTTATCTCTGAGTTTAAACTCCAATCATTTTTTCCCACTCCATTTTACAACTTTATAGTATTATTTTATTACATATATGAAGGAGGCTTTAAAAAGTCATAGAAAAACTCCATTATCTTTTCATTCTATTTTCCCACAAACTTTTTGAAGTCCACTCATATCCCTTTGTCCATTTTTGTGTTAGTTGATTCACTGTTCTTCTTCTGTTTATTATGGAAGCTTTCTTTTTTCCTTCTTCTTACATTCTAGAAGGAAAATTGCAGAGCACTTACCCAGTGATCTGACTTGAGCGTTTTGTTTCCTTATGAATCACCTATGTACATCTATAGTTTGTGAAGGTGGCCCTGCTGTTTTATATAACTACACATTATATTTGAATGTGGGTATGTGGTGACTTTATATGATAAGCACTGGACTACAAACTGCTGCCCCTTGGGGAAAAATGAGGCTTTCAGCTCTTGCAAAGATTTACAGCCTCAGACACCCTACACAGGTTTGCTATGAGTCTGAAACAACTCAAAGGCACTTATAAACAACAACATACTTGGAGGTGGGGGTAAGAGGAAGAAGCATAGTAGGCAGGGAAAAGGGAACTAAAGCTAACTTATTTTAAGTAGTTTTTGTTGTCAACAAAGTCCAATTCTGGTTAGAGAATTACGTTATATTCATAAACATTAGAAAATACGTATTTACTATGAAATGATTTTCATTCTGAATGAGAATGCTCAGTAAATATTTATATTCTGAATCTTCAGTGGAAAGTCTCTGAAATAGCATTCTATTCCAGCCAACACAAGGCTATCTCTTTCCTTCTTTTGAAATCTAGATTCTATTCATCACTAAATTCTATTCATTTAGGATCAGATAGAATGAAATCTTAACTTGTCCTTTTTTCCCCCACATTTTCTGTATTTTTTTTTTCTTTAAGTTTTTATTGTGGATTGAGTGAAAGTTTACAGGGCACATCATCAGTTTTACATTCAACAATTCATATAACTTGTTTCATCACAATGATTACAATCCCTTCCATGTACCATCAGTTAGTATTTATCTCTATTCACTTTAGCTCTTTAAAAAAATAACAACACTCACGTATATAAAATAATTTAGACCACCAAAGGGCACATTCTGCAAGTCTGCCTCATGACCACTATCTCTTAGTCCCTCTCTTACCATGACTCTAGAGTCCTCAACTGCTGCCCCTCTCCATGTCTTGATCTTTGCTTCCATCTCTGTTATCGCTGCTTCTCTGGATAGGGTCCCACATTCCGCTTGTGCTCTTTGCCCTTGATGGTCCTAGGGTCCTCTGTTTCTGGACTGTAAGACTAACTGCTCCTCCATTTTTGTTACAAAACTTCTAACTTTACAATTGTGACAGTCGCAATTAGTCATGATAATAATTGCTCACTATTGAATCCTAAGAATCTTATCCCCACCTCTTTTCACCAGACCCATCTAGACAAGATGAAAACTATTCAGTGGGGACTCTTTCTTCCCTCACACTTAAACTAAACTCCCTCTTGAAACCTTGTAAGCCAGTCACTTAGTGCCTTTATCACCCCCTCATTTTAGGTAGCCAATGTCTAAGTTGTCCATCCCTATCTATCCTGTGTACAGAGGGGATAGCATTGATACTTAATGTGAAGACTCCTTCCCTCTCTGTTGGTATTTAGAGTTACTACCTCCATGAGTATTGGTCAGGTTCATCAAATTGTAGCAATTTACTCTTGTTTCCTTTATCAAATTTCTTCTTTTTTTTATCTTCCTCTAGTCAAGTTCTGATTAATAAGCCATTGAGGCAGGTCAAATAGGTACTATCTTCAAGTTTGGGTGTTCTTGTCCATCTCCCCTCACTTCACATCAGCTGGATGCTTCACTCTCAGCTCTAGCCCTCTGTGGCTATGTCCTTGTCCATGGTTTCAGATGTCCCCAATCTCATCACACTTTGAAGCAACAGCCCTTCCTCTTCTCTCTTTTATCTCCAGGTCAACAGGAGTCAATGGACCATGGTTGAACTCAGCCCATTTCATCATTGCTGCCTTTTCCCATCTTCAACTCAACAGTAGACCAGTGTGGTTGCCAGCAAGCTTACATCCCTGCTCATGTGTTCCTTCTGAGTTTCAGTTTTAGAGGGGGGTTTTTCTTGAAGGAACTTGATTCCTTGCCTTGATGACTACCCAGTTTACAGCTTGCTTATTCTTGTAGTGCCAGTCATACTGACATTTTTGGGGTTTTGCTGATGATATTTCTTAGAAGATGTACCTTCTGTTGCTCTAGCTGTTCCAGGCTGGTCTGCTTGTCCTTGCTAGTGGGAATGTCCCACCTCAGAAGGTTCTGGATGGTACTCAGTATTCCACCTAAGGTCCTATACTCTGCAAAGGCTTTGCAAGAGGCATATTTCACTGGGCAAGTTCTAGAACCCCTTTTAGGTATTCCAATCAGTTATAGGCTGAAGACTGGCTTACAAGTTTTCTGTAATCATGTTTCCCAATATTCCTTTCTATCCCATTCAAGTTTCTGTTTTACAATAGTAGGCAAGGAAAACCAATATTCATAAGACAGTCAAGCATCTTTGTATTATTTCTCCTCTTCAAACTATGCGTAGATCCCTCTATCACAGAGCACTGTTGTTCCAAGGTTGAGCATGCATCACTATTTACCTCTGTCCCATTTAGGCCATGCAAACCTGTCTCAGAGTTCCCCTGTCTACCTTGTTTTTCCACCTCTTCCCCTTCTTGTATTGCCCTCCCCAACACCTGAACTGTGATGTGTCTGCCCTTACACTGTGCTCTGCTGTCGCCCCCTCCACCACCCCTAAGCCCCCCAACCCCAACCTCACCATTATGCTTACCTTATATTCCATTAACTTTTCACTCCATTTGAGACAGTCTATTTTATCCTATAATCTACATGACCTTCTAACCACCTGTATCTCTGTTCCTCTATGTTTACCTTCTTTTACATTGTAATTGTTTTGATCATAGACTGACCTCCCAGATCCTGTGAATTTGTTCTTATAGTTTTATTCTGTTCCTGACTATTCCATTTGTCGATTGAGTTCCAGTTGATGCTGCAATGTACATCAATCTCTGGTTGATTTCTGTTCTTGTTGGTTCTCAGTCCACAGAACTCTGTTTAGGATGTTTTTCATTGCAGGGTTGGCTTTGGCAAAATTCCTTAGCTTCTGTTTATTCTGGAATGTTTTGATTACACTGTCATATTTGATTGACAGCTTTGCTGGGTATAGGATTCTTGGTCAGCAGTTGTTTTCTTTCAGGGTTTTAAATATGTCTCCCCATTGCCTTCTTGCCTACATGGTTTCTGTTGAGAGATTTGAGCTTAATCTGATTTGCTTACCTTTGTATGTAACACTTCTCTTTTGCCTAGCTGCTTTCAGGATTCTGTCCTTATCTTTAATTTTGGAGAGCTTGATTATGATATGTCTTGGTGATTTTCTTTTATGGTCTATCCTTCCTGGGGTTCATTGAGTTTCTTGGATGCATATCAATTCGCTTTTCATGATGTTACGGAAATTTTCTTCCAGAAACTCTTCATCTCCTCTGTGGACTTGTGTGATTCTTCCTGTTCCGGAATGCCAATAATTCTTACATTATTACTCTTCATGCTGTCCAATATGAATCTTAGGCCTTCTTCAGGTTTGTTTTATACTTTTTTCTGCTTGTTCTTCTATCTTAGTAGTATTGAGAGATTTGTCTTCCAGATCACTAGTTCTGGCTTTCATCTCTTCAGTTCTACTCCTTTGCCCTTTCAGTGTGTTGTTTATTTCTGATATTCTATTATTAATCGTTTGGACCTCTTTCTGTAGGTTTTGAATTGTTTCCAATGCTTTATCTATCTTATTTGATTCTTCCTGTAGCACTTTCCTGACTTCTTCCTTATTTTTCTCAATCCCATTATAAAGTGTTTTGATACATTTTATAATCATTTTTCTGAACTCCTTCCCAGGCATTTCCAAAGCCTTCCCTCCTTCTAGTATGGAGTGTAGGTCTACTTCCAGCTCATTTATCTCAGTCACTTTGTCTCATTTCTGGACATGTGTTGATATGGTCATCTGTTTCTGTTTTGGGGGCATATTCAATAGTTAGCTGTGGCCTTAATACTTAGATGGGTGTGTGTTTTGGTACTTTTTATGCTTTTTGATTGCCTTCAGGTGGATGTGACCAGGAGATGAGTTTCCCTTATTATTCTTCTTCCTTAGAAATTTCAAGATGCCACTGTTGGTCATTATGACATAACTCATGATTTAATTTTCGGCCTGTTTCCTTTTTAGTCTGCCTATCCTATTCCACAACCCCCATTCAGGCCTATTTTCCTAGTGATAAACAGTTCAGGGCCAGCTGTGGCCTTTTTGCACTGCCATTTGGTTTTAAGTGGAAACTGTCACTTTAAATTTTGAGCAGATCTGTGTGTGTGCATTTTAGAATACTCAAGGAGTGTGGGTGGGGTGTCCACTTGCTCAGGCACCTCCTCTCATCACCAGAATGGAAGTGTGCAGACAGTAAGAGACCCATGAACAGATACCAAAAAAAAAGAGAATGTCCACACCTTTATCGCCACAGTTCTGTCAGACATCTGTGGCTGCTCTGACCCTTCCCCCATTTGGTCTCACCCAAAATGGCCACTCA
>NW_006408631.1:998807-1005118 GCF_000296735.1 Chrysochloris asiatica
TTGTCATTGTTAAGTGCCGTTGTGTCAGTTCCAATTCATAGAGACCCTCTGTAGGGTTTCCGAGGAGCAGCTGGTGGGTTTGAACCACCAACCTATCAGTTAGGAGTCTAGTGCTTACCCTACAGCACCACACCAGAACTGCTTGGGATACCAGATGAGCACAAACCATTTATACCACACAGGTGCTTTGTAGAAATAGAATACAGTACAATACAATGTAATAACACTAATGACTAGCACTTATTCAGTGCTAACCATGTGCCATACTACATGGCCTCAAACAATACTATGATATTAGAACTATCACTGTTATCATTTTATAGATCAGGAAATTGAGGTTCCAAGAGTCTGATTTGTCCAAGATCAGAACCAGTGAGGAAACAAAGGGTGAAATTAGAGTCAGACTTAGGCAACCTGACAGCATAGGAATATTTGTAAATAATTCACAGACCTACTTGCCAAGCTTACTTCAAATACAGAGCTGGTGGTAAACCAAACTATCTGAATTGATTCATGAAATAATGACAGGTGTTGACCTAACTAAAACTTATAATTCACTCTGAGTACATGCACTATATCTTTAAAGTCCTCATTATAGCATTTATTTGAAGATTTTACTCAGCAGGAATCACGTTTGGTGTATCTGAATTGTGACACCATCCAACCCCTGCTCTCTTTAAAAAGCTTATATTGACTTTTGAATGAAAACCATTTTTATGACACTTACTCTGAACTCAGGGTACTTTCTTTATCTGTGTGTGTTATAAAACACACAGATGGCTGAAGACCTTTCTGAAAGGGGAGTATAATGGCACATTCAATTTAGACACTATTGGAGGTTTCAATAAACTTAATTTTTCTTAGCATAAGTTCACACTGATACATTTTTAAAGTCATATGACTCTCCAAATTTCCTGTTTTTATTTAAGAAATCAGAAATAGAGGTGAAGATGTAGGATTTCTCAGATCCCTTGAAGCAAAGCAGAATTAGTCCATAAAAATGTTTTTCCCGAACTAAAGAAATGACCTTTATGCTTCTTGACTCAAAGCTTTTCAATAAAGTTTGAAGAATAAGCTATTCTATAATTGGCTACCTTGTTTGACATCTTTAGCATTAAATAATGGTTTGACATCCCAGATATCTGACAGATCGTGTGGCTCAAATATTGAAAAATAATGTAATATAGCAGAGAGCCAGAGCAAAATGCTTCTAACCTCTAGGGGCACAGCAATCTAGAAGTGGTCAGCAGTTCTGCTGATGCTTCAGCCACATCATTAAAGAACCATTCTTATAAATGAGAGAAATGTTTTGTTTTTAATGAGAAAAGAAAAAGTTGCTGTTGAGGCAACTCCCACTCATGTATGTCAGAGTAAAACTATATCCCATAGGGTTTTCAATAGCTAGATTGCCAGAAGTAAGTAACCAAGTTTTTCTTCCAAAATGCATCTGTATGCACTCAAACCACTAACCTTTTTGTTAGCATCTACGCATGGTAACTATTTGTACCATGCTAGGTGTGCACCAGGGTTGTGTTCCTTCACCATACTTATTCAAACTGTATGCTGAGCATATAACCCAAGAAGCTGGATTGTATGAAGAAAAACATGGCATCAGGATTGGAGAAAGACTCATTAACAACCTGCAATATGCAGATGATACAACCTTGCTTGAAAGAGAAGAGGACATACGATACTTATTGATGAAGATCAAAGACCACAGCCTTCAGTATGGGTTGCATCTCAATGTAAAGAAAACAAAAATCCTCACCACTGGATCAATAAACAAGATCCATATCAATGGAGAAAAGATTAAAGTTGTTAAAGATTTCATTTTGCTCAAATCAACCATCAACTCAGGAAGTAGCAGTCAAAAAATCAAACTATATATTACATTAGGCAAATCTGCTGCACAAGACCTCTTTAAAGTGTTGTAAAGCAAGGATGTCATTTTAAAGACTTAGGTGAACTTTTCCCAAGCTATGATATTTTCAGTAACCTTATGTGCATGTTAAAGTTGGATAGTGAATAAGGAAGACTGTAGAAGAATTGATACATTTGAGCTACGGTGTTGGAGGAGAATACTGAAAGTACCATGGACTCCAAAAGAACAAACAGATCTGTGTTGGAAGAAGTACAGCCAGATTGCTCCTTGGAAGCCAGGATGGATATCATGTTTGGTAAAGTGAAGGGTCAGAGGGAAAAGAGAAAGACCCCCAATGAGATGGATTGATACAATGGACTCAGGCATAGCAACAATTATGAGGTTGGCCCAGTGTTTCATTCTGTTGTGCATAGGGTCACTATAAATTGATACCAACTCAATGACTCCTAACAACAACAACAAGGACTCCTTATAAATGAAACTGAGACTAAAAAATTTACAGGCATGCATCACGTAAGGTCCATGATTCGTTCTGTGAAATTTGACGTCATGTTACTTGGACATTGTAAGAACACCTGTGTCTGCAGGATGTGAGGCTCCCAGGCACAGTGACCTACAAGCTGCTGTGCAATGAGCAGCCCAGGTAGCTCCTGCTAGGGATGCTTCAGGTGAGTGCTGGGCTAGGTCCCACCAAGCTGTCACTGCCTTCTCTGCTAAACCAGCTGCTAAGAAGGCCAGCTCGTTGTGAGAGCTTGCCCAGGAAGGAGTCAGTGCAGTCCAAGGTGGGCAGGGGTCCCCAAATCAGGGCTAGAGCACCCATTGCACATAACTGCCCATTGGTGCCCTACTGGCAAATCATGGGAACTAAACCTGTGGGTCCCAAGGGGGGTTGGGCTTGGGAGTTTGAGCCTGCAAACTGGTTGGCTTCAAGATGCAAGCAACAGCTGGGCATAACTGGGGCTGTGACCTCAAGGTGAGGTCTGGTAACCTGATGCTTAGACACCTGTTGCCCCTGCCGATGGACAGAAATACATGCTCTGAATATTGCCAAAGGGACATTAAGCAATATATACTTGTAGTATTTTTGTTGTGTTTTGTTTTGCCTTCTTAAGGTCTTGATCTCTACCAACCAGTCAGATAATGACATCCTTCGATGATTCCACCCATTTCTATGTTATTTGATTTCATTGTCTCTTCTCAGATTATTATGGTAACCTTTATCTTGATTAATTCCTCTATGTATCAATTTCCATATTATAGGCCAATTCAAAGAAAAATATTTTTAATACTATCAGTTACTTGCCATAACCCAAATTAGACTAACAAAGCATTATTTAGTACATATGTCTTTGAGCTTTTATCCTTTATATTCCCTGTAGAAATATTGGGGGGAAACTATGTAATATCTTGCATCATTTTAAGTTCCATCAACATTTTAATTAAAAATTAAATAATTACACAGACTAATTTCTATTGAATTATAAATATTGATATTTTACCATAAAAGGATTATTCATCTCCATTTGAATATAACCATTGTAATAAAGAACCATAGCAATTTGATACCCAACAAGATATGTTTTTAAAAAACATGAAATAACTACTATTCAATAGAAATTGTTATATTTTTTAAGTTCTATTTCCATTCCTTTACTCCCACTGCATATTAACTTGATCACACTATAATTTTTCATTGTAACAAAAACATGTATATAAATATAAATTTAATTATTTTAATTCCTTATGATCATAAGTCTCTAAGTGTTCTATTGTTTCCTCAAATTATCTTTTAAATATGTATGTACATATCATTTATGAAAATCCATAAATACAATATAAAATATAATTAAATAATTACTAAACATTAAAAATCAACTCTTATTAAATACATCTTTTATTGCCACAGATAGGGAGAAATGGTTGGGTTGTCTTGATTGAAGAATACTCCCTCGACACAAATTTTTTCATTCTCTCTTTGCTTTCTTTACACTCCTGAGATTTTTCCAAGTTGTACAATATTCCATAGGAAGTTTGGGAAGGGTCAGAAGGATTCTTCTACATTGTAAAAGAAAGATAATTCTAAAAGGGGAGGAGGGAATGGAGAATTGTGAAGAATCTCAACCTCAAGTACATTTTCCAGTGGACAAAATGTATGTAGGAAAGGTAGAGATTTAGAGTTGCCATATCTGATCTCTGAAAATTATCCCTGCTTGTTATTGTTACATGTTGTTGAGTCAGTTTCAACTCATAGCAACCCTATATGGGGTTTCCAAGGAGCAGCTGGTGGGACTGAACCACCAAACTCGTGGTCCAGTTTTATCCCAACGCACCACACCAGGACTCCATCCATGCTTACCCAGTGTGATAACCCAGGTGTTGCAAAGATCCTTAATCCTCTGCTTTGATGAAGAGAGGATGTAAGATCACTATATATTTCTTAATGTGTGTGAACACATCATGCTTCCAAAGCTCCAGATAGTTTCAGAATGAGTTTGATCCACTTAAATATCAGAATTGTATTTATTCTATTCAGAGATTAGTAAACTCTTTCCCAGAGGTTAACAAAAAGAAAAGATAAATTTCCATGCCTCCCAAATTATCTTAAATTCTGAACTACTGGTCATCTAAATTGTACTACTAGATTTGATTCTATTAACTTAGTATCAATAGATAATGACATAAAATCAAAGAAGTAAGAATTAGGCATTTTCCCCAGCCCAACAGTGTAATACTTTTCTATAGATTTGCTATCTTGTGTCAATATATGATGTGCCAAATGGTCATTCTTCAGTTGTTCTAATGACACTTTGAGGCCTTAAACCCAAACTAACAAAGGTTTTGAGTCACACAAAGCCAAAGGATTGTGGTTCTCTTATAAAATTCTTAGTGGCCAAGGATCTTTATTACTACACTAGAAGCTAGTTCATGTTCTTTCCTCCCTGTGTATTTCAGAAAGATGATCCTGATGACGGCCCGATAGAACTCAGCAAAGTGCAGAGCGTGAAAGTTGTGGCCAAGAAGCGCAGGGATCGTTCTCTCCCTCGGGCCTTCGAAATCTTCACAGACAATAAAACTTATGTTTTCAAGGCCAAGGATGAGAAGAATGCTGAGGAATGGCTCCAGTACATCAATGTGGCAGTTGCCCAAGCAAAAGAAAGGGAAAATAGAGAAGTAACCACATATCTGTAGGATTTATATGTACAATTTATAAACACTAGTTATACACAATGTACATTGCACTATCATTAAAAATGTCAGTAAACTCACCAAACCACTTACCATTGTCCCTGAAGAGAAGGATCTATTCAGACCTTAACAATATTTGCATTGACTCCGAACATCTATCTCTCTGATACATATATGAAAAGAGCATAGAGTGTACCTTATTCTGGTTGGACCAGGAAGGGAAAAGTCATTGATATTGAAACTTCTGTATATATGTCACTGTAAAATTGTAAATAAATAACTTTAAAGGATACCTGGACCACTATCCTGAGGAAAGATTTGTTGTCATTAAGTGCCATCAAGTCAATTCTAATGCATAGCGACCCTATATAAAGTTTCCAAGGAGCAGCTGGTGGGTTTGAACCACCAACCTTAGCAGCCCTGTGCTGATCCTACAACACCACACCAGGACTCCAAAGAAAGATCAGGTCCCTTTAATACAACTGTAGTCTAACTATTGAAGGTATTAAAACAAAACTTATAAGAAAATTTTGAATTATTGGACACTGGGAAAAAGCAGATAACTTACCTGTAGGCATATAGTTATATTTATTCTCTCCTGGTGTAGCACTGTAGGATCAGCACTGGACTGTTCACCACAGATTTTCTGGTTCAAAACCACCAGTCATTCCTTGGAAATCTTATGAGGATCTCTATGAATCAGAACTCACTTGACGGTACTTAAAAACAATACAAATTGGGTCCTGGTGCATTACTGTAAGATAGTCACCACAAAATTGGTGGTTCCAACCCATCAGCTGTTTCTTGGAAGCCCTCTGTATGGTCACTATGAGTTGTAACCAATTCCATGGAACTTAACAACAAAGACAATATGAATCCAATTAATATGTGGTAAAGTGATTCTCAAGTTAAGCCAGTTATGTGAGTAAATGTCTGTCTTTTTTTTTTTAGGTTTTTATAATGTGATCAGAAGTTTATATACTTTGGAAATTCTCCTTCCCACAGCAATAGGTGTAATATAGCATAAGCATAAAATAAGAGTCTCCACTTACAAAATATGTGCCACTTCCATTAGACTTTGAAATTTTAAAGTTATGTACTTTTCTTCTTTGTATTCAAGTTTTCATTGTTGTTGTTGTTGTTGTTGTTAGGTACCATTGAGTCAGTACTGACTCATAGCAACACTATACACAGCAGGATGAAACACTGCCTGATCCTGGGCCAACCTCATAATTGTTGCCAC
>NW_006408631.1:1005618-1008176 GCF_000296735.1 Chrysochloris asiatica
GAAAAATGAAGTCTTTGACAACTTCAGTCTTTTCTCCATTGATAATAATGTTGTTTACTGGTTCAGTGGTGAAGGTTTTTGTTTTCTTTACTTTGAGATGCAATCCATACTGAAGGCTATGGTCTTTGAACTTCATCAGTAAGTATTTTAAATCCACCAAAGTACATACATTTCTTGTTTCATGCCATAACTGGTTTCTTGATATGCTGTGATATACAGAATTCTGAGCTCCAGTGACCCATGCTTTGCTATAATCCTCTCCCTTTAAGAGTGAGCAATACCTGTGACTTGCTTCTCAGCAATAGAATATGGCAATGGTGATAAGATAGCTTCTCCAATTATTATGTTACATTATACAGCAAAGACAAAGATGTTTTGCAGATGTAATTAAGGTCCCTAATTAGTTGGCTTTGTATCAATCAAAGGGATAGTATTCTAGTAATGAAATGGAACACATAAACATTGATATCCTAGGTGAATCTAACATAAATAAATGAGGTCTTTATAAAAGAAGATGATGTCAGATGCTCTCTCTCCAGCTGCCTCAAATAATCTACTTACCACAAGCTCTACTGCTGTGACATGAATTCTACTGACAACCACATAAACTTGAAAGAGGATCCAAAACCTCAGATGAAACCCCTACCCTATCTAACACCTTGATTACACATAGCCTATGAGACCCTGCCACTTACTTGTCTGCCATGGTGAACAGGTTTCAGCTGAGCTTTCAGACAAAGACAGACAAAGAAGGAGACATGAACTACTTCCAAATATTTAGCCACTGAAAACCTTACGAATAGTAATGGAACACTGTCAGATAGCACCAGACTATTGACTACTGAAACACGATAAAGAGCACAAGAATATTGTCAGATATCGTTCCAGAAGAGGAGCTCCTCAGGTTGGAAGGCATTCAAAATGGTGACTGGGGAAGAGCTGCCTCCACAAAGTACAGTCGACTGTGATGATGCAAATAGAGTTAAGTCTTTGGGATCTGTATTTACTGATGATGCACAACTCAAAATGAAGGGAAACAGCTGTAAATATCCATTAAAAATCAGAATATAGAATGTATGAAGTATGAACTTAAGAAAATTGGAAATTCTCAAAAATGAAATGGAACCCATAAACATGGATATCTTAGGCATTAGTGAGCTGAAATGGACTGGTATTGGCCATTTTGAATCTGACAACCACATGGTTTACTATGCTGGGAATGACAAATTGAAGAAGAATGACATTGCATTCATCATCAAAAAGAGCATTTCAAGATAGCACTTGAAGTACAGTGCTTTCTGTGATAGAATAATATCCACACACCTACAAGGAAAACCATTAATACCACTATTATTCAAATTTAGGCACCAACCACTAAAACCAGTGATGATGAAATATGAAAGTCTATCAACTTCTTCAGTCTGAAATTGATCAAACATGCAATCAAGATGTATTGATAATTAATGGTAATTGGATTGCAAAGGTTGGAAACAAAGAGGAAGGATCATACTTGGAAAATAATGGCCTCAGTGACAGAAACGCTGCTGGAGATCACATGATAGAATTTTGCAAGACAAATGACTTATTCATTGCAAATGCCTTTTTTAAATAACATAAAAAATGACTAGTCACATGAACCTCACCAGATAGAATACACAGATATCAAATTGACTACACCTGCGGAAAGAGACTGTGGAACTACTCCATGTCATCAGCCAAAACAAAGCCAGGGGTAGACTATGAAACAGACCATCAATTGCTCATATGCAAATTCAGGCTGAAGCTGATGAAAATTAAAACAAGTCCATGAAAGCCAAATTATGACCTTGAACATATTCTACCTGAATTTGGAGATCCTCTTAAGAGCAGATTTGATGCATTGAACACTAAGGACCGAGGATCAGAAGAGTTGTGAGATGACATCAAAAATATCACATAGGAAGAAAGCAACAGGTCATTGAGAAGACAAAAAAGAAGGAAAAGACAGATGCTAATGCAAATGGAAGAAATCAGGAGGTAAAAGAACTGGATGGGAAATTTCAAAGAGCAGTAGAAAAGACAAAGTAAAATATTATAACAAAATGTGCAGAGATCTGGAGTTATAAAACCAAAAGGGAGAATATGCTCAGCATTTCTCAAGCTGAGAGAACTAAAGAAAAAATAATTCAAGCCCCAACTGGCAGTATTGAAGGATTCTATGGACAAAATGTTGAATGATGCAGAAAGCATCAAAAGAAGATGAAAGGAACACACGGAGTCACTCTACCAAAAAGAAATGGTTGATGTTTAACTATTTCAAAAGGTAGCATATGATCAAGGCCAATGATACTGAAGGAAGAAGTCTAAGGTGCATTGAAGGTATTGGCAAAGAACAAGGCTTTGGAAATTGAAAGAATACAAATTGAAATCTCTCAACAAACTAATGAAGCACTGGAGGCACTCACTCATCAATAGCAGAAAATTTGCCAGACAACTACCTAGTCAACTGACTGAAAGAGATCCATTTTTTGTTCCCGTTCCAAAGAGAGGTGACTCAATGGAATGTGGAAGTCATTGGA
>NW_006408631.1:1009601-1010602 GCF_000296735.1 Chrysochloris asiatica
TGAAATCTGTTAAATGTGTAGTTTAGTATACAAACCTGGGAAAGGACAAGTTATGAGTTGTCAATACTCTTTATTATATTCCTAAAACTATTGCTAACTCACTAAAATAGAAAACAAAAGCAGGCCTAATTTGAAGAGGAAAACTAAATTCAACTTTAATATGTAAAATTTGAAAAGTTATTAAAAGTTGGAAATAGAAAAAAAAAAAAAAAAGGATACCATTTAAAATAGCAACAATAAAAATATCATTTATCTGCTAATAAAACTCACCAAAGATGTAAGAAACGTTTGGTACAGAAATCTATATTAATGTAAATAATTATGTAAAATAAAAATAATTATAAGGAGATATCATACCCAATGTCAAGGTCAATTGATATAACATAGTCCACAAAGAAAATGTTCTGCATCCTGCTTTGGTAGTGACTTGGTTTCTAAGGTACAACTAAGAGCGAGGTGGCATCATACAATAAGCACTGGATGGTGAACCACAAGGTCCATGCTTTGAACCCACCAGCTGTTCAAAGGAGAAAAAGGAGGCATTCTACTACCTCCAAGATTTATTGCCTCGGAAACCCTAAACAAGGTCACTGAGTTGGAACTGACTCAATGGCACTTTACAACAACAAAGTACAACTATTAGTCTCTCACCATCCAGAGCACAGAAGAGTGAAGAAAATCAAAGATGCCAGGAAACAATTAGTCAAAAGAGTTAATGGACCATGTTAACCTCAACCTCCACCACCCTGAGACCAGTAGAACTAGACGGTGCCTGGCTACCATGAATGAACTTTCTGAAAGTGATCACAATAGACAATCCTGGGTAAAGTAGGAGAAAAATGTGGAACAAAATACAAAATCATAAAAAGAACTGGACTCAGAGATCATGTAGCGACCGATGGAACACCTAAGACTATGGTCTTTAGTCATCCTTCAAGTCTGGAACTGAACTTTCCCCTGTGGCTCACCTTTCAGCCAAACAATTGTTCTTGTTGTTAAGG
>NW_006408631.1:1040457-1041504 GCF_000296735.1 Chrysochloris asiatica
GGCTTTGCAGTCTGGCGCATTAACCCACAGCACCACACTCCTTGATCATGAGATAGTGTCCTTTTTTTATCTCTTATGCTGGTTTTTGTCTTAAAGTTTACTTTATCAGAGATTAGAATTTCCACTCCTGCTTACTTATTGTTGCAGTTAGCTTGATATATTTTTTTCCATCCTTTAACTTTTAGTCTGTTTTTTTCTTTGTGTGTAAGGTGTGTCTCTTGTAGGCAGCATATTGAAGGGTCTTGTTTTCCTATCCATTCTGCCACTCTCTGTCTCTTCACTGGTGCATTCAATCCATTGACATTCAGTGTAACTATCGATAAGTATGAATTAATTGCTGACATTATGTTAATTTTTGTTAGGGCTGATCATTGCTTTGTTTTACATGCCTTCTTGTGCTGAATTTGTGGGGTTTTTGTACTATTTCTTGTTGGTTTCTTCTTACTTTTCATGTTTTCTTTTTCTGCTTGGAAGTTCATTTTCATGGTAAGTTGTGAAGTATTAACATCCCTTGGGGTTATCTTATAGTCTATTAACTATTCTCTCCATGTAAGAGACTCTATTGTATCCTGTAATCTACCTGACATCCTCACCACCTGGGTCTCAGTTCCTACATTTATCCCTTCTTTGACATTGATATTATTTTGATCTTCAGTTGACTTCCCAGGTCCTTTAAATTCATTGTTGTAGTTTTGTTCTGTTCTCGACTCTGCTATCTGTTGACTGAGTTCCAGATGGTGTGGCCACGCCTGTCAATCTCTGGTTTTTGTCTGTTCTTGTTGGTTTTCAGTTCAAAGAACCCGCCTTTAGAATGTTTTGAAGTGCTGGATTGGTTTTGATAAAATCTCTTAGATTCTGTTTATCCTGGTATGTTTTGATTGCACCATCATATTTGATCGATAGTTTTGCTGGATAGACAGTTCTTGGTTGGCAGTTTTTTTCTTGCAGGGTTTTGTATATGTCTCCCTATTGCCTTCTTGCTTGCATGGTTCTTCTGAATAGTCAGAGCTTAATCTGATTTGCTTGCCTTTGTAAGTGACACTTCTC
>NW_006408631.1:1043449-1058766 GCF_000296735.1 Chrysochloris asiatica
CAATATTTTCCTTTATATCATGATTTTTTCACTTGCTGAGGGTGGGAAACTGACGTCCTGGACCTTATAGTAGATCCAGAGCTCTGGTGTTTGTTCTGTGAGTGCTTCTTTTGTGGGTTTTAAATCCCTCCCCTACAGAGCATTCCCTACCCGGCTTTCTCTACTGCTGCCCACCAGAAATGCATTCTTGAGTTAATTGTGCCTTAATGGCTATACACTGTCTGCCCCCACTCAAATTACTTTTACTTATTCTATATGTATCCTTTTTTCCCACTGAGGAATGTTATATACATGTATTATATATGAATTATGATCATCAATTAACCAATGTGATTTTTTTTAGTAATAACGTATTTCCTTCTCATATTTTAGCGCACATTTTACTGCTTCAATTATTTAAAATAAAATATCTTGTACTCAGTATTTCCATTTTCTGAACTTTTATGGGCTATAATCACATTGCTTCTGGTTTCTGTTAAATCTCACTCTTGGTAATTTATTTCCTCGTGGGTTTGTAATTTTGACTTGTGAGTTCATGTTTGTAGTGGTTTATCTGTGAGATTTATACTGTAAAGTTTATTTTGATTATATATTCCTTTAGGAAAGGTTTTTTGTTTTGTTTTCGTTGTTAATTATTCTTCTTCTACCAACTGGCAGAGGTGCTATAAAACTAGAGCTAGTCATGTTAATATCCTGATTCATTTTTTCATTTTTGATCATTCAGGTTATATAAATTTGAACATCAAATCCATATATGGGTAAATTTGATTTTTTTTTTCTTTTCATCAACCCAGAGCCCAGACAAAGCAAACAACTATTCTTATCACCTCCCTTTATTCTACCTTCATTTTTTTTTTTTTCTGGTGGCATAGCCTTTTGAGGGTCAGAGATAAAAAGAGGAAGATCCTCAATGAGATGGATTGGCACAGTGGCGGAAGCAATGGGCTCAGGCCTAGCAACGATTCTGAGGTTGGCCCAGAACCAGGCTGTGTTTCGTTCTGTTATGCGTTGGGTCTCTATGAGTTTGTACCAACTCGGTGGCACATAACTACTACTACTACTAGCAATATGCAGAACTTCAGTTACACTTCCTCAACATTTATGGGTCTAAGGCTTTGCTTCTTATTCTCACGTGTCAGGCACTCAAACCTCTTGATTACTAAGGTCACCATATATCCCCATAGCAGGGTTAGTACCAACATCATCTCACTGTTTTTGTTGTCTGAGAGTTACTCCTGCTTTCTTGAATTGTCATTATTCTAAAGGATATATGTTATATTTGATCCATCATATCTAGGTGATTTGCACTGAGAGGTTTTTCAGGATATCTAGTCTGTTATCAAGAGTCATGATGTGGCACTATGGGTTAATGTGTCAGACTGCGAAGCCATTTGAACTGCAAGGTCAGCAAGTCAAGCTTACCAGCTGCTCCTCGGAAACCCTATGCAGGGTTGCTATGGGTCAGAACCGACTCAACAGCACTTAAACGACAACAGTCTGTTATCATGATAGAGACAGAAGTCACAAATTGTTATTTTCACCCACCAAAGTCATCAATGAGCAGTGGTCATTATCCTGCCTTTCCCCAAGTCAGAAATCAGATGTTTTGTGGTTAGGAACGCCATTGAAAAACAGACATAATCTGCAGAGCATTTGTCCACATATCTGATAAATTTCTACCTAATCTCTTTACTTTATCAGGCTCTAAGAGTTCTTGGATCATCCAAAAAGTTTTTGAATGTGGAATATAAGACCATTCCAGGAAGTTTATCAAGAACAGCAAAAACTGGAACCATTAGAAAGGACCCAGGTTGACCTCAGAAGTGTTTTATGTTCATTTACTGTTAGAATACTGTTGTTGTTAAGTGCCATCTAGTTGGTTCCAGCTCAACATGACCTTGTAAAGGGTTTCCAAGGAGCAGCTGGTAAGTTTGAACCAGCGTCCTTTGCAGTCTAGTGCATTATCCTAAAGCGTCACACCAGGACGCCACTACTAGAATATACTGACTTAAATATACTCCATGTTTGTTTTATTTTGTTTTCAATCAAAAAATGAAAACCTAGGCTTGCCTAAAAAGACAAAATGTTCCTAGTGAATCCCAGTTCTAGGCAGGATCTGAAAAAAATAATATTGTTAATTTGGAGAAATTGCAACCAGTTGAACTTGCCATTTTTTCCAGAGTATTGTTGGACTAGAAGAAGAAGAGTTTTCTTCTAATCCCCAGCCCCCACATGATGTTCTTTCTTTCACAATTACTGTTGGAAAATCAAAACATCTGTATAAGAAAATTCTGTGCCTAAATGGCAAATGAGAGAATGAGCATAAATAAGTGGTCAGAGAAGAGTGGTTTTTAAATAGCCCCAGCCATTTACACTGACCTGGTAAATAAAATCAAGGTACTTGAGGCACACACACACAAAAATGAGAGTGACTGTCTTCTGAAATGAAGGACGATTTCCAAGGTGAGAAAAGAGTAGGACTTGAAGAATATTTGGGAACAGGAGATGAAATGGGAGGAAAGAGGCCAGTCATGATAAAGAGTCACTAACCACATCAAAGGAATCATAGAAAGTCTTTTTAAACTTGTCTGGGAATGATTAGGAAAGATTAGAATCCCCTACTGGTATGTGGGTTAGGCATTGGGATACTACTATAAGGTTAGCAATTCAAACCCACTGCCACTTCTTGGGACAAAGATGAAGCAATATGTTTCTGTAAAAGCCTATAAAACTCTAGATAGAGCCAATAAGAGTTAAAATAGAACAAACAAATCTAGCTTGGAAGCAGTACAGCCAGAATGCTCCTTTGAAGTCAGGATGGAGAGACTTCATCTCTGGTACTTTGGAAATTTGTCAGGAGGGACCAACCCTGGAGAAGGATATGTTTGGTAAAGTGAAGAGTCCGAAAAAGAGAGGAAGACCCTAAGGAGATGGATTGGCAGAATGGCAGTAACAATGGGCACAAACATAAGAATTGTGAGGATGGAACAAGACCAGGCAGTGTTTTGTCTGTTGTGCATAGGGTTGCTGAATCAGATCAACTCAACAGCACCTAACAAAAACATGAGTTAGAATCTACCTGCTGGCAGTGGTTTGGTTTGACGTAAGCTTGGCCATCCTCCTGTGCACATGGGGTTTTTCTTTCAAAAATTCTCGATGCCCTCCTCACAAACTGCCTCTGCCTCCCATCCTCACCCAGTACTTGGATGCTTTGTCTGATCTCCTATGAGGCAAAGTCTCGATTCTTTTGGGCTGGGATCTAGGAGATCCAGCAGCTGCAATAGGAAACAGATTGAGAATTTTATCCTAAGGTTCCTGCAGCATTTAGTAGGCAAAGTTTTGGAAGATTGGCCTAAATGATTGGCCCAGCCAGTAGAGTGGATTTTGAGACTCTGAGCCTCAGAAAACTGGAGTTGAGAAGCCAAGCAAGACTTCAGTCCAAGACAATAGGCAAAATCAGAGAAAAGGACTGGTAGGATCAGAGAGCAGCTGGTTGAAATGGATCACAAGACCAAGGATGGAGAAAAGAGTCTATGTGTCAAATCATGGACTCAGTGTTGTAGATCATTGTTGAAATATTAACAAAAGCTCCTTCCAAGTCGCCTTCCCTAAGGGCATCTTTGTGCCCATGTCTCTTTCTGATTCAGCAAGAACAAAAATCAAATTCTTGGCCATGAGTTCCTAAATAGCCTTTTGAGTTTTATAACAGAAATTATTATCTTAAAAACTAAAATATTTTGATTTGCAACAATTACACTTTTGAGAGACAAAAAATTGTTTTAGTTCCAAACTTGGCTTTGACTATCAGAATCCAAGATCTGAAAAAAAGTTTATACTATTGTCAAAGTTTGTACTACAAACAATGGATTTGGAATGATTAAAGGGTGATGTATTGGCACTAGACTAAAAGTTAGCAGATCAAACCCACCAGCTGTTCCTTGGAAACTCGATACAGGGTCCCTGTGAGTTGGAACCAACTCAGCAACACTTAACAGCAACAACCACCACAGCTACAGAGTCTTTGATGGCACAGACGGTTAGTGAACTGAGCTGCTAACCAAAAAGGTTGGAGGCTCAAACCCAGTTAGAGGTGCCTCAAAATAAAGGCCTGATGATCTACCTCTGAAAAAATGTAGCCACTAAAAACCCTGGGGAGCACAATTCTCTGGCACACATGACTCATTAACATTTTTGGGGTTGGTTTTTGGATTGCAGTCCAGTTTCTCTCCCCAAGACTTAAGGAAGATCTCCCAGGTTGGAAGAAAGAAGAAAATGGAAAGAAGGCAAGAATAGAATTAGTTCCTGAGAAAAGGGACCTCCATATCCTGCATATAGGGGTTGAAATCCATAATGCAAGAAAGGGGACCTCTAAGAGAAGCCCCTGATGCTCTTAGGGGGACCTGAGAGCATAGGAAGCATGTACCTCACTTCCCTGCATGTACTCTAGAGATAATGAACACCTATTGGAGAAGCCCACATCTAACATGAGGCTGGAGGTAAAAAGTAGCAAGATATACACACCAAGACGCATTCATTAGAATAGAACAAGGGGATACTAAATAGTTTAAAATCAGAAAAGGTGTGTGCCAGGATTGTATCATTCCACTACACTTATTCAATCTGTATGCTGAGCAAATAAACAGAGAAGCTGGATTTTATAAAGAATAATGGGGCATCAGAATTGGAGGAAGAATCATTAGCAACCTACAATGTGCAGGTGATACATACTTGCTTGCAGAAAGAAAAAAAGATTTTAAATGCTTACTGGTGAAGATCAAAAGCTACAGCTTTCAGTATGGGTTGCATCTCAATGTAAAGAAAAATCCTCACCACTGGTCCAATAAATAACAACATAATAAATGGAGAAAAGATTGAAGTTATCATAGGCTTCATTTTGCTTGGCTCCACAATTAACTCTCATGGAAGCAGCAGTGGAGAAATCAAAGACTATGTTGCATTAGGCAAATCTGCTGCACAAGGCCTCTTTAAGGTGTTAAAAGGCAAAGATGTTAGTTTGAAGACTAAGGTTATCCTGACCCAACCCATGGTATTTTCCATCACCTCATATGCATGTGAATGTTGGACAACGAATAAGGAAAATAGAAGAATAAGATGCATTTGAATTATAGTGTTGAAGAAAAATATTGAAAGTGCCATGGACTGCCAGAAGAACAAACATATGTGTCTTGGAAGACGTGTAGCCAGAATGCTCTTAAGTAAGAAAAAGGGAGATACTTTGTCTCATGTATTTTGGACAATCTAGCAGGCTGGACCAATCCCTGGAGAAAGACATCATGCTTGGAAAAATGGAGGGTCAGTGAAAAAAAGGAAGAATCTCAATGAGATGGACTGACACAGTGGCAGCAACAATGGACTCAAACATAACAATTGTAAGAATGGTGCAGGGCTGGGCAGTGTTTCATTCTGCTGGGCATAGGGTCACTATGAGTCAGAGCTGACTCACTGGTGACTAACAACACCAGTCAAATGTGCTAAAGCACATTTCTTTAATCTAACAATTTCAGTGCTAGGAATTTACACTACACGTACTCATTTACTTATCAAAGTGATCTATGAAACATGTTTCATAGTATAATCTACTAAAACCAGTACTGTAAGAAACATGTTATTATTATTGTTACATGATACTGATAGGTGTTGCCAAAGCTTGTAAGATGAACTACAAAGGAAAGGCTGGCCATCTGCTTTCAAAACTCAGCTAGTGAAAGCCCTATGGTTCACAACCATCTGATCTGCAACTTATCATGGAGACGGTGTAGAAATAGGAAGCATTTAGATGCCTTGTATGTGAGCTAGCAGCAGACTAGACAGCAGCTAACAACACAGTGGAGACGGATTGGTCTCAAGTCCAAAGCCGGCCATATGGATGGCAGGGACCTGGAGTTAGTGTAGTGAGGGTGGATCATGAACAGTAGACTTGACTCAGATTGAAGTGACCTGTATTTCCCAGGTAACCAAATAATACCCCACCCTTTCTGAGGTTTTTTGTTTCATTATCTTCTCCCTCCAAGACTTTGTTAGTCCAATATTTATTTTTAATAAACTTTCTTTTAGAGAAATTTTAGGTTTACAGAAAAACTATGCAGAACTTACCGCATTTGAATATATCCTTTCTTCCCAGCACATCATTTCTCCTTTTAACGTCTTACATCCCTGTTGTACATTTGTCACAACTGATGAGCCAATACTGATACATTATTACAGTTTACATTAAGGATCATTCTTTGGGCTGCACAGTCCTATGAGCTTTGACAAATTCTTAATGTCATGTGTCCACTATTAACAGTATCAGACTGAATAGCTTATTGTCCCAAAAATGCCCTTTGTACCATTTTATTTTATTTTAAAAATTCTTTTTAGTTTAATTCAACTAAAAAAAAGTTGTTGTTGTTTTTTTTACTGAAGTCCTACTATCTTATCTTCTAAACATAGTATATTATATCTTTTTAATGGTATCAGGTTAGAGTAAGGAAAGGCTTAATGAAGAGGGCACACGACTTTTGAACCTGGAGGGATGGGTATAAAATGACCAAACAGAAAAAGTATGACAGACGTTATAGGACAAACAGAATGGGGCAATGAATGTCTATGGTGGATTGATGAACAGAATACAGCACATCAGAATCACAGTGAGTAAACAGAAAGAACAAAGCTGCCGCAAGACTGCCTCAGGAGCTGTTAGTTTCTCAACAAAGGACCATTATTATTAAAATTTCACTTTAAAATATTAACTCTGGCCGTCATGTGCATGATGACATAAGACAGAAGGACAGGAGGCAAGGTAACTAGTTAGCTGGCTGATTCAATAGATGTTGAGGTCAGGATGGGGGCAGTAGCAGGTAAAATGGAGTTGGGAGAAAGGAACCAGAGACATTTTAGAGAGGAGATATACAATATTTAGAATTCTGGTATGGTATTGTAGAATAAGCACTGGACTGTTAACCTCAAGGTTGGCAGTTCAAACCCACCAGTTGCATCTCAGAAATGAGGAGCTATGAGTCAGAAATGACTCAGTGGCACTTAACAACAACATATATACACAATATATGGCTACTTATAAAGTGTAGGAAGTGAAGGGAATAGAGTCGTTCAAGATAATATTCGGGGTACATAGGTATTCATTGGGTGTGGAAGGTAAAGAAGATGAAAGAATTTCCCCAGATGGACACAGCCATCTTGAGTTTTTGTAAGCAGCTTCAGAGACAAGAAAGGATACTGGTGCTGTAGAAATATACCTGTGGCTTTCAGAGATTAAGATGTAATTTTTGTTTTCTTATTCCCCACACTCCCTGGTGACCAGAAGTGAGGTCAGCCTCCACTCGTGTACACCCCCAGGGAAGCTCCCACTCTCCCAGTGGCCTGAGCTCCATGAAGGTGAACACCATGGTTTGGGTCCCATTAAAGGAGGAGGGAGTTGTCTGCATTAACCACGTTCATTCAGGGACCCCCTGCTCCAGATCTGCAGAGGGAGCTGTGGCCAGACCTCACAAGGAGATGCAAATGAATAGATGCATGAGGGAGGAAACAAAGAAAGGAAAGGAGACTGTAGACTGTGCAGTTTGGCCAGCTGTGGTTTGGCCATCTTCAACATTTGCAGGTGACTTTGGAGGCAAGAGGACAGACAGACAGTACATGGCACAGAGGCATACCACTTATTGGTAGAGAGAAAGGGGTGAATTTTGTTTTGTTTTGTTTTGTTTACTTGTACCTCACATTATCCTGGTGACCAGAGGTGTGGCCGACCCCCATCTGTCCATACTCCTAGGGAAGCTCCTGTTCTCTAGGTGGTCAAAATCACATCAAATAGTGTGGGAAGCTAGCAGCACCAGTCCTAGCAACTAGAATTAGGTGTGGCCTCTTCCAGACCTGCAGAGGCAGTTCTTTACTCTTGACTCCCCTCTGGGACAGAAATACTTTGATCCCCCAGTTGCTTTTAGGTTTGCACAAATGACTTCCATGTTGGGTATCCAGAACAAATATCACCTAGTCCTACAGGAACTCCATCTAGGGTTGAGTGTTACTATCTCATCCCCTTACACACCCATGACACAAGGTCCTCAGCTGACAAGAGACCCCAGAATTTTCTCCTCTCTTTGTCTGGAACCTGCCCTGTTCTTTTTCTTTCTTCCTTTCTTTTTTTTATTTGTTTGTTTATTCTTTCTCCTGTATCATTCTGTCTTGCTTTCTAAACTTTCTACTTCTACTTTTCTTCTTTTTTCACTGCTTCTCTTTCCCAATGGCTTCTGCTTCTTTTGTTCTTTCCTCTTCATTTTGAGTATTTATTATCCCTCCTTGATTTTTTTTTTTCTGCTCTCTGGTCTTTTCCCCTTTTACTCATTCCTCTCCCTAGTTGTATTTAGGACTTTTCCCTTCATTTTATTTCTCTCTTTTTATTTTTCTTTTTATTATTTTATTTTCCTCTCCCTCTGTTCTTTCTTTGATTTTCACATTCTTTTTCTAGTTATTGCCTGCTTTTTAAATTTTTTTCTTTACTAATTTCACTGCTGTTTGCTGCTTTGTGTTAGCTTTCCTTCTCTCTGGTGTGTGTGTGTTTTCTTTCCTTGCCTCACACAACAGGAGACAACAATCACATCAATACAGCACACCATAACCATACTCTATGGCACCATCCACTAAGCAAGAGCCAATACCAGCTGCTATACACTGGATCAACAACCAACATCAGCCAAATCCATCCTGAACTGAACTGCATGAACAGTAAACAGTGCACAAACTCATCTGATCACACCCATCTGGAGTCAGTTGGTGAGTGCCAAAGAATATACCAACATACAATCATTACTTAATACAAATACAGCAACACCACAATGTCACAAAAGCAGTAGACAATTTCTATGCACACAAAGAAACAAGACAGAATTGCTCAACCAAATGACCAAGAGGCAGAGCTAGAAAGCATTTTGAGGGAAAAAAGACATTGGAACTATCTGAAAAAAGAATTCAAGGTACCACCAGATGATTCACAAGGCGCTTTGGTAGCATAGTGGTAGCTAATCTCAAGGACAGCAGTTCAAAACTATCAGTGGTTCCATGGAAGAAAGATGAGGCCTTCTGCTCCCTTGGAAACTCTATGCAGGGTTGCTATGAGTCAGAACTGACTCCATGGCACAAAACTACTACCACCACCAAATGACTGACAGAGATGTCAAGGAAAACAAGGAAGAATTCAGGAAATCATTACAGGAACAAACAAACAAAATAGATAAGGGATTGGAGACAATACAAAACCTGCAAATAGAAATCCAGAGGATTACTACTAAGATTTCAGAAACTGACAATACATTGAAAGAGCTAAGAAGTAGATTTGAATCAATGCAGCCCAAATTAGTGAGCTTGAAGATAACTCTCTCAATAATGGTAAACTAGAAGAAGAATCTGAAAAAAAAAATGTGAAGAAAGTCTACGATTCATATGTGACAACAAGAAAAGGAATAACTTATAGGTGATCAGAATTCCAGAACAGAAAGAGACAAAGAAAAGCCCAGAAAAGATATTTGAAGATCTATTGGAAGAAAATTTCCATAATATCATGAAATATGAGAAGATAAATATTGAAGAAGCTGAATGAATCCTAAACAGGATAGACCCCAAAAGAAAATCATCAAGACATAACATAATCAAACCATCAAAATTAAAGACAAGGGAAAAAAATTTAAAGCATCTTGAGAAAAACAAAGTTATGTACAAAGGAGAATCAACAAAATTAATCTCTGACTTTTCAGAAGAAACCATGCAGGCAAAAAAGCAACGGAAAGACATGTACAAAACTCTGAAAGAGAAACATTATCAACCAGGAAGCATATACCCAGTAGAACTGTCCCTCCAACACCACAGTGAATTTAGAGTATTTTCACATAAACAGAAATTAAAGGAATTTTTAAAAATCAGACCAAATTTACAAAAATCAATACTAAAGGGAGTCCTATGGACTGATAACTACCAACATCAGACAACAACCAGAGATTGCCATACAGGGCAACACCACCTAGAATTCACCTGGTGTGATGCTGAAGGATAAGCACTGGACCGTAAAGTCATTTAAATAGCAAGATCAGCAGTTCAAACTCACCAGCCACTCCTCAGAAATCCTATATAGGGTCACTGTGAGTTGGAACCAACATGACAGCACTTAATAACAACAGCAGCATAGAAGAATCCACAGTAAAACAAATTTACAAGAACAAAATTAGGGAATCAGATATAACAATTCATAATCAAGACAACTGCAAGCAAAAAGAGAAAAAACTATAGTTACAAAATTCCAAATGGCAAGGAAGACAAGTAAATATCAAGATAAAACAGACTGTTTTAAATTGAAAAAGAAATTAGTAAATTACAGGTATTTTTGTTGTTGTTGTTAAGTGCCATCGAGTTGATTCTGACCCGTAGTGACCTTGTATAGGGTTTCCAAGGAGCAGCTGGTGAGCTTGAACCACCGCCCTTGCAGTTCAAATGGCTTTGCAGCATGAACCCACAGCACCATACCAGGACTCCCTAAATTACAGGTAACGTCAGAAAAAAAAAAGAATACACCTTCAAAAATAGTTGTTGTTAGGTACCATAAAGACAGTTCTGACTCATAGTGAGTGACCTTATGCACAACAGAACGAAACACTGCCCAGTCCCCTGCCAACCTCACAATTGTTGCTACTCCTGAGCCCATTGCTGCTGCCACTGTGCCAGTCCATCTCATTGGAAGTCTTCATCTGTTATTCTGACTGTCCACTTTACCCAATATGACATTTGTCTCCAGGGACTTGTCCCTCCTAGATAACGTATCAGAAGTATGAGAGATGAAATCTGACCATCCTGGCTTCCAAGGAGTATCCTGGCTGTACTTCTTCCAACATAGATCTGATTGTTCTTTTGGCAGTCCATGGTACTTTTAATATTCCCCTCCAACACCATAACTCAAACGCATCAATTCTTCTATGGTCTTCCTAAGTCCCTGTCCAACTTTCACTTGCATGTTGCTGTTGTTGTTAAGCGCCATCAAGTCAGTTCTGACGCATAGTGACCTTGTATAGAGTTTCCAAGAAGCAGTTGGTGGGTTTGAACTGCTGACTTTATGGTTCACAATCCAGTGCTGATCCACAGCGCCTCCCCAGAAGTTCAATATTAGGTTATACACACACACATATATATATGTTGTGCCCTAGAAGCCACAAATGGAGCAAGGTGATAAAGCCAGTCTAGAAGCAGGACTTTCTCTCCAGTAAGCTAGATAGACAGAGCCCCATAAAAGTCAAGTAGTGCAGTTGCCCCCTGAACTCTGCAATGATTTTCTCCAGCTACTGTCTGTAGGACTGTTCAGCTTTACATACAAAAACTCTCAAATGTTTTCTGAAAAATAAGTGGTGTGGTTTTCTTTGTCCCAAGTAAAATGATCAGGCAATTTTCTCTACACAGGCAATGAAACCCAGAGTTCTTTGGGCCAAGAGTCCAACAGCTAAAACCTCCCAACAAATAAATAAACAAAAGCAGCTACAGCCTGAGTCCACAGAAAGTCAGGCAGTTTACATTATACATTTTTGTCCATTTTCATGAAGAAGCATGCTTCTGACAAAGATATTAGGCTCATTTCAGGCTCATTTCCTACATCTTACACCATGGTATTCTTGTTCTCATTAGCATTTCCCAAACATCTCCTCGTTTCTTAAATCTTGGCAAAAGCCAAGGACATTTCACAAGGCTGGATTTAGTTAGAGCACTAAGGGGACAAATTCTGGACATTTCACTTCACTGATTTCTTTTATGGAGTTACTAAATCTTTAAGTATGTAATTAATCCTGAAGTCATTCTGATTTTTTGTTTGCTTGAAAAAAAAAAAAAACCTGGTTTGGATTGCAATGACAGACTATTAGACAAGCTGGTAATTCATATACGAAACCAATGAGTTATTACAAAAATAACTCAGATCTGTATATTGTGACTTTAAAATTGCCAAACCAAATAAACTTAAACTACAAAGATGTCTTTAATAAAGAATGTTTTTTAAATAACAGTTATGTAAAAAGCAAGAATGCTTTACTAAATAGCATTTTATAGTCAGAATTCAAACCAGGCACTAAAAGTAGGCATAGTGAGTGAGCTAATAGATGCTTCCAAAAAAAAAGAAAAGAAAAAAAAAGGTACTAAGGAATGGCAAACATGAACCTGGAAGAATTAGCATCGTTTTGTTTTCTAAATCCAACTTTTATCTATAAATGCTTAAAACAGTCCTGTCACATTGCCACAAACTGTCAGCTATTTTAATAACTGAAAATTTTAGTTCAGGAGTAATCTAAATTAAAATGGGCTTTATTTGGTATCCGTGTGGTAAAGAAAACCTCAGTATTCCAGTATGTAAAGTGACTTAGAGCTATATTCACTCAGCTGATCTTTATCAAAGTCTTGAAGTAAATACTTTTCCAGAGATGAATTCTCTTTGGGACTTCACATCTCAGTCTTTTACCTCCCTTAAACATTGCTAAGGGGACACTGAGCTCCTGTTAAGGATGATGAAAAAATTTGAAATGACAGTGGTGATGACTGCACAACCTAATAAATTTAATTAATGTCACTGAATTAGATATGCAAAAATGTTGAAATGGTGAATTCTTTGTTTACATAAGAATACATAAGGGTGAGTCAAAATGTATTGCTACTAAAGTTTCAGTTCAAGTAGCACAGGCTTATTCCAAACAAAATATGTTAAAACACTGTCATGGATTGACTTGTGTCCACCCCAAAATATTTGTCAACTTTTGGACCTGAGGTCCTTGTACTGTAAAGCTCCTAGATCCAGGGAAAGATTGATCCAAGACATGTGGAGGTCTCCAAGGAATTTTGGGCCTACAGACAGACAGATGCTGAAAGGAAACAAGGACTTTTGCTCTGAATTTGTACTTCTAGCTTCCTAAACTGAAAGATAATATGTTTGTTTATTAAAGTCATCTACTTGTGGTATTTCTGCTAGAGCAGTACTAGATAACTGACAAACATGTCTCTGCAATCAATGGACGACAGCAGACAAGTGCTGTCAGTAACACAACAGTCTTAGTCTCATTAAGTTAAGTTGCTTTCAAATAAAACGATATTTTTGTGCCATTAAAAAAAAAACAAAAAACTGATTCTGAGGTCAGGACTCATATCAAATTTTTAACAAAACTCAAGTGACTATCTTCCAAAATCACTGAAGCTTTGCAAAATATTTGTGAGAATACTGCCCCACTCAAAGCAACAGTCTTTATATGGATCAGGTGTTTAAGGAAGTTGAATAGACCTCAAAGATGAGCCAAAAGAGAGAATGGTACCATAAAACCATCAACCTCAACAAATGAGGAAACTGTGGTTGAAGTCCAGGAAATGGTGGAAGAAGACTAAAATTTTCATTGTTTGCTCAAGTTAGGTTCTCACATTGTTTGGCTTCCTCCATTTTAAATCTTGACCTCAGCAAGTTTTTGACTCAATGGATGCCAAAATCATTGTAAGAAAATCATCTACCTCAAAAAGCTCATCTTTCCATCTGTTTTTTAAGCAACATGGACATTAAGGAGATGGACTCCTGGTATACCACTGTAGGATAAGCACTGAAATGTGAACCACAGGTTGGCAGTTCAAACCCACCAGCTGCTCTCAGAAATCATGTACGAGGTCTGTATGAGTCCGAATCAACTCGACAGTACTTAACAACAACAAATTAAGCAAAATAGAAGCTAATGAAGACTATTTGATTGAACAAATTGTAACCAGGGATAAGTCTTGGATTTAGCGACGAGACTCAGACAGCAGGATTCAATCAAAGCTGTAGCTTTAAGGGTATCTGCTAAACCAATTTAATTAAAGGCAGAGGTCAGTTCAAGAGGTCATAGGGCTTTTCCTACAAGAATTTCATTGGGAAACCTTATCCCATTCATCCTACATCTTTGATATTGCCTCTTCAGACTTCTTTTTGTTCCTGAAACTCAAGGAAAATTTTAGAGGAACATGATTTGAGTTACCTACGGATGTAAAAACTGCATTTTTCACATGGTGTAAATAAATCTAAGAGCACAGAGTTTTTGGGGGCAGGGTTAAAGAGATGGAGACATCGCCTTCAGAAGTGTATAACCCTAGGCGGAGGATATATCAAGAAACAATTCACATTTTGATTTTCTATCATTTAATAAAGGTTTCTATGATTTTATAGCAATACTTTTGACTTACATGTATGCATCACTTAAGGAGCCCTGGTAGCATAGTAGATTATGAGCTGGGCTGCTAACAGCAAGGTCAGCAGTTCAAATCTACCCATCAGTCCACATAAGAAAGAGGAGGATTTCTACACCCGTAAAGATTTACAGCCTCAGCAATCCTATACAAAGTCACTATGAGTCAGAACTGACTCCACAGTACACAACCACCAGAAAACATGCATCACTTAACATCCGTTTGAACAAGCCTGATCATATGTATGTATATTCATGGTTCCATAAAGTTTTTTTGGTTGTTATTGTTTCATTGTTTGGTTTTTAGCTGAAAGAATGTCCTGTTCTAGATGATTTCCCCTTCATGGTATAGTGAATTATTTAATATGTGTCTTCTAACCTTAGTCTTTATAATTCCCACCAAATAACTCTTTTCCTGATGGGTCTTAGTAAGAGAAGGTAGGAGGAGATACTGATAGGATGACATGATTCAGCAGTGCATGCTAACAGAGTTCATTGCCATTCTAAAAACATGAAAATCTAGCATGGGTATGAAATGAATCATCTCAGAAGCAGGAAGGGGGGATTTCATTACTATCAAAGAAAAGGCATGAGTGAAGTGTAACCTTTGGATGCCAAGATCACCACACATTGAAATTATTCAATCCATGGACAGAAAACTGTGGCAACCAGAGCAGTGGCAGAGAGATAACAGCAGAACAAACAAGAGCCAGTGTACGAGATAGAGCAGTCCCTTCATGGCCCAGTGGGAGAGTTTTCAGCATCACAGCAACACACAGGTCTCAACAATGTGACAAACTGACAGACAAGTGGTATTTAAAACCATTGTTGCTGTTTTAGGTGCTGTTGAATCAGTTCTAACTCACAGAGACACTATGCACAACAGAACAAAACACTGCCCGGTCCCACGCCATCTTCACAATCTGTTATTATGCTTGAGCGTATTGCTGCTGTCAATTCATCTCATTGCGGGTCTTCCTTTTTTTTGCAGAACCTCTACTTTACCAAGTAAGATGTCTTTTTCTGGTGACTGGTCCCTCCTGATAACATATCAGAAGTATAAGAGGTGATGTCTCATTAGCCTGG
>NW_006408631.1:1061416-1061972 GCF_000296735.1 Chrysochloris asiatica
AAAACACAAACCCAACACAAGAAGGCATGCAGAACAAAAGAACAAATAGCACTACCAAAAAAGTAACATAATGGCAGCAATTAATACATACCTATGGATAATTACATTGAATGTCATCAATGGATTGAATGCACCAGTGAAGAGACAGAGAGTGGCAGAATGGATAAGAAAACAAGACCCTTCAATATGCTGCTAACAAACATATGAAGAAATGTTCACAATCACTAGCAATCAGAGAAATGCAAATCAAAACAACAATGAACACATCCAAAAAGAAGAAAGAACGAAAATTAACACAGTCTTTACACAGTCTTTAAGTTTTTCAGACTCCATCTTATTATATAAATTCGCCCTTGTCCTCAAATCCAGGTCAAAATCTGAACTTTCCCAGGGTACACCCTTGGCTATTCAGCTTAATGGACTCTCTCGAAGCTGGTATCACCCACTCAATACTTCTAGGACAAGTCTACCATTGCTATTTTATTTTTTACCTGTCATCTCTCCTGTAAATATTCATTTCAGTTATCAAATGTTTCCTGAATACAGCAGACACTTT
>NW_006408631.1:1064557-1070583 GCF_000296735.1 Chrysochloris asiatica
TATAAAATAGACACTGGAGGGGAGAGAAAGGAATAGCCAGAAATACCACCGTAGAAAGCTTGTAAGTCTGTCTTCTGCCTATAACTGATCAAAATACCTAAAATGGGGCTACACCATGCCTAGTGAAGGAGGCTTCCTGCAGAGTCTCTGTATTACACAAGACCATAAGTGGAATATTGAACAGCATCCAGAATCTTCTGTGAGAAATTTCCACTTGAAAAGACAAGCAGACCAGCCTGGAGTGGCCAAAAGAACAGAAGATACTTCCTGAAAGAAAGACTGACAGGAAAAATACAAAGCAGTATAGGCAGACCAACTGATTACTACAAGAACAAACAAGTGGCTCACCCAGGAGACATCAAGGCAAGTGGCCGGGTCCCCCTCAGGGAACACCCCCTTCTAAGACATAGACTCAATGGGAATACACACTCTGATTGGTGACCACGTTCGTCACCGATAAAGGGAAGTAAGGGAAAAGCAGCAATGAAGCTGTGAGCTAAAACCTACAATGGTCGATAGACTCCCATGAACCTGGGTGGAGACCTAGTTGGCCAGCAGTTTGGCAAGTCCAGGGGACTCTTGGACCCAGGTCAGTGACCTAGCCACAGAGGACTAGAGTGGAGAGTGAAGCGTCCAGCTGATAAGAAGAAAGGGCATATGCACAAGAACACCCACACTTGCAGATAATATCCACTTGACCTGGCTTCAATGACTGGATGATCAGAGTTCAACTAGAAGAAGAAAGAAGAAGGAGAAAAGAGTAATCTGATACAATTTAATGAACTTGACCTACACCTATGGATGCAGTAGCTCAAAAGAGGGAACAAATCTTCACAGCGACGATCATTTCCACCCCTTCTACACATGGAAAGGACAGAGATGGGCAACTTGGACATTGGCTACCCAGAATGGGATGGCTACAGAGGCAAGAAGTGACTGGCTTACAAGCTTTCCAGAGGGAACCTAGATCCAGAGGGCGTGGAGGAAGGTAGAATCTCCACTGAGTAGTATCCAATCTGTCTAGGCAGGGCTGATGAAAGGAGATGCAGATATTGTGATACAATAGTGAATAATTGTTATCAGGATTGATTGTAAGGGATGGAAATACAAAAGTAGACATTTTATGGCAAAGGGAGGGGAGTGATTAACTTTGCAGTCTAGGAGCAGAGGTCCTAGGGTTTAAACCATCAACCTTTCAGGTAGCAGCCCAATGCTTAACCCACTTCACCACCAGGGATCCTTAATGACTAAATGTAATCTACTTTATGTGCATAAAATGATTTTGAGTTTTGAATTAGAAAGTCCAATATTGGTTTATTTATCCATCATATTAAGAGAGCGAAGTGAGGTTTTTCTATAGTCTATATATGTTGTTATTAGTTGCTGTTGAGTTGCCTCTGACTCATGGCCTGTCCACCGACAAGAAAACAAAGTATTGTTTGATCCAGTGTCGTCTTCACAATTGTTGTTATGTGTGAGTCCATTACCGTGGCCTCTGCATATTTTGAGTATTTTCCTACCTAGGAGTCTCATCTTTCAGCACTATATCACACAATATTCTGGTGTGGTCCATAGAATTTTCATTAGCTGGTATCCAGAAATAAATTTCCAGGTCTTTCTTCCTAGTCAAACTGTCTATGCCTAGAAGTTCCACTGGAACTGTCTACCACTGGTGACACTAATAATATTTGAAATACCAGTGGCATAGATTCCAGCATCACAAGCCACCAGGGTACCACAAACTGGCAGATGGAATCTATATTAAGCATAATTTAATCTAGGATTCAATTCTATTTTCAGATTTGGAGACTCAGGCAATTTTTTGGCAAAGAACATTAGAAATGTGTAGAGACACCATGATATTTATAATGTCATTTAATCTTTATGATTTATAATCAGAAGTCAATTTTGAAAGCAAGATGGTAACCAGCATATTAGTCAGTGGTCTACATAACAAATATTTAAATTTCTCCCCATAAATTGGACTCCAAGTTTTCATTAGGTTCAGGTCTGCTCCCCAGCTTTGCTTTCCAGGGTTCAAGAAGCTACCTAGGGTGTATTCTTTTCATGGCCTGAAGGAATGCAGGACAAGGCTGCCTACGCTTGCAATGCCGCCTAAGATTTAGCTCAGAGTAAGCACACTGACATCTACATCCACATTCCAGTGAACAATGAATAACAACAGGCCAAGCCCAATGCTAATGGAGTGGTAAACACTTCAAATTCGCATGGCAAATGATAAGGGTATATCATTATATTTATTATAGGATGGCAGGAAGATCTGGAAATAATAATCCTGATAAAAACCATTGACTTCGTTGAAAAGATCATTTGGGTTTCATATGCATGAGAATTTAACATTATACACGATATAATCTTTTTGAAATCAAAAGGTAAAATCTCTGGCCTTCTGGTTTCAGAGTGATTATTTAGTTAGTGATCTGAACCCTTCATTCATCCCTTTCCTAATCTCCTAAATTGATATTGAATGAACAGTTATTAAATGGGACCTCATAGTTTTATATTTCTCAGTTGAACCCAAGTTAACCCTCAGAAAAGTACCTCTGCCTTCCTAGTTTGGTTTTGTGCTTGGGAAAGTTTCCTGTTTAAAATACTTAAACTTAAAAGACCTCTATTTCCTCAGGCAAGCATTTTTAGTTGAGATAGAACTTCAGAATGGGGTCTTTCTGGCCTAGGAGGTGGGGGGTTGGGAGGAGGCGGAGTGTCAAGGATTTTAGGGGCATTGTAATGACTGAATTAAAAATTAGAGAATGAGGTAGAGGTTCTCAAAGTCCACTGGAATATTATCAGATTCATCTCTGTCACTGGGATCATATAGATTTCAACAAAACAAAATGAAAAGAAGACAGAAAAACATTCTCTTTGAAGTCTCAGAGTTGTTTGCTTCTGAACCTAGCAGTGGTACTCTTGCCTTTTGGCAAAGTTCTTTTCCTAGTGATTCATCATTTTATTGCTTTTCTGACTTCTCAGACAGCAAATGGAAATCCCATTCAGTGATCAGAATCTTTCTTCTTGACTGTTTCCTGAGACCTGGCCTTTTTTCATCCTTGCTCACACAGTATGTTTCTTTTGATTCTGTTATTTGATGCTCTTCATGGTTGTTGAATCCTTGAAGTTATATTCAGATTCTGTATAATGCTTCTTTGTAAAATCCCACACACATTCGTTTAAAGAAAAAGTAAAATGTACTTTGAAGGTCAATCCAAATCACCAAACAAATTGTTAAATGTTTTAGTCATCTTTTATTTTGAAGGAAAACTTTCCATTTCCTACATTCTATGTATTCTGTTCAAGTACTTAACATGCTTGAGATAATTCCTTCAAATCTTGTCACTGTATTATCAAGAGCAAAAATTTCACCTGTTTTTTTTTTTTGGTCTGTGAAATTATGAGACAAAAATTCCAGAACCATAGTTTACATTGTTGCTGTGGTGGTTGGTTATGTGCCGTGCAGTCGGTTCCGACTCATAGTCAACCTGTACAGGGTTTCTGAGAACTATAAATCTTTACAGGAGCAAAAGACCTCATCTTTCTCCCATGGAACCACTGGTAGTTTTGAACTGCTGACCTTGAGGTCTGCAGCCCAATTCGTAACCCCTATGCTACCAGAGCTGCCATCAAGTCAGACCCTTCCTCGCAATGTTTCCACACACAAGGGGAAAACAAGCTGCTCCAGTCCTGTATCATCCCCATGATTGGTTGTTGATCAGACTGATATAATCCAGAGGATTTTCATTGGTAGATGTTCATCAGTAGACCTCCAGGTCTTTCTTCTCGTCCATCTTAGCATGGGAAAACTACTGAAGCCTGCACAGCATCAAAACAACACACAAGCCTTCACTGACAGAGATGCATTGGTGGGGAATCGAACCCTGGCCTCCCACATGGAAGATGAGAATTCTATCACTAAACCACCATTGCCCTCACAGTCTACACAAAAGTCCCTATCATTCTTCCATATTATGACTAGTCAGAATCTTGAGCCAGAATCATGGAACAATGTCATTCAGAGACCTGGAATATTATTTAAGAAAATTACTTAACTTCTTAGATTTTGCAAGAAAAAGAAAGAAATGAACTTGTTACCATTTTAAACCCTTTTGACATTTGATTACTTACTTTGACTTAACCTGATCTTGTTACTATATTGTACATAAAAAAGTAAATAAATTATTTGTATAGACCAGTAAAAAAGAAAAAAAAAAATCCAGTTTACCAGTTAACAATTAAAATTCTCAGAGAAGGCCCTGTTTTTCTAACATTGTTGGTTAATTTGAGATGTGGAGAAAGATGAGGCTTTCTACTCCCATAAGGATTTACACCCTCGGAAACCCTGTACAGGGTCGCTATGGGTCGGACCCGACTCGACGGCACTTAACAACAACAACAACCATATTAAGAATTTACATAAATAAAACTGTTATTTAGTTCCCCTAGGACACCCCAGCTCTCAAATAGTAGGAACATATTTCATTTAATAAACATTTATTAGGTACCTTCTTACCTATGTAGAAGGATTGTTCCTCCTTTGCTATCTCACTTGGAGTATAACTTATTGAAGGTAGATAGCATCAATTAATTTTCAGGATAATTCCCTAGGATGGTTTTATTAACTCAATGGTTATTCAATTCATAATAATTTAGTATAAATTTTTCAGACTCAATCACAGATCACTTGGCAGTAATTACCTCAATATAAAGGCAAAATAAAGTCAGAATTAAGTGTTTGGCTTCATCTGGATTAAATTAATAGGGTTTACAATGCATTTCAATGGCGAAGGACAAGGATAAATGCCTTTGAGGCAAAATTGCATGAAGTGATTAAAGGAAGCAATGCTGAACTTTATTTTAAACTATAACAGCTTTGCAGTCTAATCTCTTCACAAATAATTGTTAATTCCCAATATTTTCCATTTCTCTGTATATATTGGGGAGGGGGGTAGTGAGAAAAAAATAGTATATATTAAAAGAGATTTCCCTTCTGGCCCAAAATAAGTATATAAGTAAAGAACTTGAGTATAATTATACGATATTACATTAGACCTCAGAAGAAAATAAATGCAAATTTTAAAAATATGTTTAATTGCTTCTGTCTTTTATAGATGATCTAGAGAAATACTTATTTCTCAGTGGTACATCAACCAACCATATAGTGTACCTTGTTTCATTTCTTTCCAATTTTAGAATTTAAAATAGACCTTGCTTTTCTTTTCCATTTTCCTTTTCCTCCTTCCACTTCCCTATTCCTTTTAAACAATGTAATACTAAAGCCATGAAATGGAACAACATAGGCACCTATCTCCAACAGAAAAAGGGAACCAGACTGGCCCAGAATAGTGTCAAAGTTTAAATGGAGCAAGAAGGTGACCACACAGAATGGATGGGGTTCCCCATGTGGGGTTTAAAGCTGGAGTTGGGTAAGGAGGGCATTCACAGCCAGAAGTGACCTAGAGTAGGCCATCAGAACTCAAACAGGTTAAGACACCCATGTTATGGGACAGTCCAGCACAGGGCATTGAAATCCCAGTGGAATTAGGAGTAATTCACGTGGGGACAAGGATGGCATCAGAGATGAGTTATCTGAAAGGGGATCTGTGGAATAAGTAAATAAATCAAAGATATCAAGGATATTAAGTTTCCTCATTATCAAAGAGAGGTACAGATATGAAAAGAATGAACCCTGAGGAATTGGGTTCAAACTGGAGGTAGATTTTCAAACAAACGGCAAATAAAATTTTCCTGAAGATAATTAAAATATAGCTGCAATAGTACATTCACAGGAAACTGCCAAAGGTTCAAGCCCTATTCAGAAAAGGATGTAGAATGAGGGGTATCATTGCTGAAATCAGATAGATTTTTGGCTGATAGCAAAGAATAACAGAAAGAGGTTTACTTATATTTTATTGATGATACAAAGACTTTGGAATGTGCGGATCATGGCAACACTGTAGAGAATTCGAAAACACTTAATTGTGTTCATGAGTAACCTGAACATAGATCAAGAG
>NW_006408631.1:1071178-1071934 GCF_000296735.1 Chrysochloris asiatica
ACAGAGAATTTGGTGTACTTAAGCTATGTTGTTGGAGAAAAATATTTAAAGTGCTATGAACTGCTAGAAGAGCAAACAAATCTGGGTGGGAAGAAAGCACAGCCAGAATGCTCCTTAGAAATCAGGATGGCAAGACTTCGTCTCCCATACTTTAGACATATTATAAGGAGGCACCAGTCCTTAGAGAAGGATATCATGCTTGGTAAAACGGATGGTTGGGGTAAAAAGAGAACGATCTCCAACAAAATGGATTGGCACAGTGGCAGCAGCAATGGGCTCAAACTTAACAATGACTATGAGGATGGTGAGGGCCAGGCAGTGTTTCAATTTGTTGTGCATAATGTCATTATGAGTCAGAACCGACTCAACGGCACCTAACAACAACAATGGTATAGCTAGATACATACGTGTGTATAGATGAACATAGAAAAGCATCAATCCAAATGTGCTTTTCTACATGCACATAAATAAAATCATATGCATACAAGGATTGTGGGAAAATTCTATTATCTTCCATTTCATTTTCCACAAACTTTTGAAGCCCCTTCATATATTCCCTAGCTTGGTCAATTGAGATGGCATGTTGTTATTAAGTGCTGTCAATTCAGTTTCAACTCATAGTGACCCTATATAGGGTTTCCGTGGATTGGCTGGTTCAAACTGACCTTGTAGCCCAGTGCTTTATACCACAGCACCACCCCAGGACATAGAAACAACCAAACCCCAATAGCAATGAGCATGCCTAGCAGCTATATT
>NW_006408631.1:1075159-1078240 GCF_000296735.1 Chrysochloris asiatica
CTGTCCACCATGGGTGACCCTGCTGGTATTTAAAATACTGGTGGCATAGCTTTCAGAATCACAGCAACTCACAAGCCACCACAGTATGACAGACAGATGAGTGGTGGAGCAGCTAAATATTGACTTATAAATATAGGTCTCTATGAAGCAATCTAGATTTTATGGAAAAACAGATTATTCCAGAGCTAGGGCAGGGAGAGTATAAGATTAACTTGAAAGATCTTCTTGTGCCAGAAAGCAAGAAAGAACTCAAAGAAAAATGGATAAATGTCAAAAAGGTATAGAAGTCAGCTAGAAAGGACTCCTACTGATCAAATCAGAGATCATTTGAGCACCAAATTTTTTTTAAAATAGTAATTATTGCCTTCTGAGTCCTGGTGTGGCACTGTAGGATAAGCACTGGACAAGGTCGGTGGTTCAAACTCACCAGCCACTCCTTGAAAACCCTATATAGAGTCTTTATGAGTCAGAACTGACTCAAGGGCACTTAACAACAACAGCAACATGATTATTAACTATTGAATAAAACAAGAGACTATGTATGTCAGTTTCCTAGAAATGCTGTAAAAAATTTATTTTTAATGTCACAAACTTACTTTAAAAAATAAAAAACAGGAATGTATTTGAGGCCAAAACTCTGTAATCGGGGTTGGATCTGTCTGGAGGCTCTGGGGAAGAATCTATTTCAGGCTTCTTTCTCAGAGTCTGGTGATTGTCCTAATTGTTCCTTGAATTGTAGACACGTCACTTTAAATGCCTGCCTCCATCTTCACATTAGCTTCTTCTTTGTGTCTCTCTTATAGAACACCATGAGGTAGACTCTACATCCAGGATAATCTCATCTGGATGGAAATCCTTTACTTAATTGATCTGCAATGACTTATTCCCCAGTTCAGAAGTACCAGGTGAGAAGACTTAGAGATATTGGGGCATTGGGTCCAGAGGGTGGGGGGAGGCAGACAATTCAATCCTCTACACCAGGAGTCCAAATACACTTAAATAAATGAATTACTTGAACGTTTGAAGAGAAACAGTTTCAAAGTAGAGAGCTGCTATTGAGTCATCTCCTGGTGACTTCATTTACAAAAGAACAAAAGAGTGTCCAGTCCTGAGTCAGCCTCATAGTCACTGTCAGCTTCAGTCATGCCCAGCATTGAGCTACTGTGCCATTCCAAGAGCCTCCCCGGCCCTTGCTGTCCTTCTGCTTTGCCAAACATGATGTTTTCCTTAAGCAGCTGTTCCCTCCTGAAGATCTTCAAGGACTACTGGGCCCACAAATACTGAAAGGAGACACGGTTGTTTCCTCAAAGCCAACAAAGAGAGAAAGCCTTCCCCTCAGCTGGCACTCTGAATTTAGACTATTCTCCTAAATTGAGAGAATAAATTTGTCTGTGGTGCTTCTGTTATAGCAACACTAGATAACTAAGACAGCATTGTTGTTGTTAAGTACCGTTTAATCCAACTCATAGTGGCCCTGTACAGGGTTTTTGAGAAGCACCTGGTGGGTTTGAACCACTAACTTAGTGGTTCACAGTCCAGTGCTTATCCTATAGCACCACACCAGGAGTCCGAGACAGCATATAACCATCAAAATCAGGAAATTAATACTAACAGTTTCTGACTTCTAATTCTCAGACCCCACTTAAGTCTATTATTTGGCTAAGAGGTGACCCCTGGGAGTGGCTTCAGTTCAACATTAGAAGGGTGACTTAGGGTAATAGTCTTGGGTTTTCCTCCAATCTGTCAGATCAATCAGTCTGGTCTTTTTTTTTTTTTTTTTAATGTATTTGAATTTTGTTCTACATTTTTTCACATTCTAACTAGGATCTTCTAAGTGTCTCTAGTAAAAAACAGGCAGTAGTAGTAACCAGGCATCATCTAGCTCCTCTGGTCTCAAGCTTGTGAAGGTTGTGGTTCATGCAGACAGTTAGTCCATTGGACTAAATGATTCCTTGAGTCTTTTCTTTGGTTTTCTTTTTTCTCCTTTGCACCGGGCAGAAAGATTGACCAATAGTTGTATCTTAGATGGCTGCTCAAAAGCTTTTAAGACTTCAGACACTACTCACCAGACAAGGATGTAGAACATTATCTGCCTGTAGTATGCTATGCAACTGACCTAGATATCTCCCCCTCAGCTTCAAGTCTAGTAGCTCAGTTACACAAGGCATTTGGCTATATCTAAGAAGTTTTCATAGCTACGTACTCTATTGTGTATATGAATATACAAGTAAGTGCTACTTAACATCCAAGATACATTCTGTGAAACAGGATGTTACGTGATTTGGATATTGTGTGAACACCATTTTAAAACCTTTTATAAGCCTGTTGCTGTCATTGTTGCTGCTGCTACCAGAGACAAAAGGAGCAAGCAGTGGCCACTGAGAAGGCAATAGTGCAGGGGTGAGAGAGGAAGAAAGCAGAGAGAGAGTGGAACATGTCCTGTCCCACCCACTGTTCCACATTCCTGAGCAGCAAGAGCAACATATGCCCTCAGAGCCCCTGCTGCCACAGCCCACCTACCCACCAGATATAGGCCGAGAGTCCATGCCCAGAGCCATGTGCTCTGCTTCACCTGCCTGCATACCACCCATGGTCCAGTTCTGCAAGAGTCTAAGTTTGGTATTTTAAAACCATAATGGGAAAATAATAAGTAAAGGGGTGGGGAAAAAGCAATTGTTTTCACATTTTAAAAAATTGCAGATGTGTATGTAATTGGCTATTGCCTGAATGGACATTAAGCTATGCACACATGCACATGTAACAATATGTAGAAAAATCCTCAGTCATGCCTATATATGCAAATGTGTCCCACATTTTTTATAATATTAAGTCCCTAAACTAAATTCTGAATTTTTACCTTGGATTCCAGACAAACATTTTGAGCAGTGATCTGGGGAAGTTAGGTACTCACTTTGACCAGCACATCCATTTTTGTCAGTACATAAAGCTGTGGACATAGTTTGACTATTTTGTTTTATTTTGCCATTGTTGTTATTGTTATGTGCCATCGAGTCGGTTCCAACCCATAGCAACCCTGTACAGGGTTTCCGAGGCTGTAAATCTTTACGGGAGCAGAAAGCC
>NW_006408631.1:1078895-1084161 GCF_000296735.1 Chrysochloris asiatica
CAGTGAAGGAGGCTTCCTGCAGAGCCTCTGCATTACACAAGACCATAAGTGGAATCCTGTACAGCATCCAGAATCTTCTGAGGGGAAATTTCCACTTGAAAGGACAAGCAGACCAGCCTGGAGGGGTCAGAAGAACAAAAGATACTTTTTGAAAGAAAGAATGACAGGAAAAATACAAAACAATATAGGCAGACTGACTGATTACTACAAGAACAAACAAGTGGCTTGCCCAGGAGACATTAAGGCAAGTGGTCGGGTCTCCTCAGGGTAAATCTCCTTCTAAGACTAAGACTCAATGGGAATACACGCTCTGATTGGTTTGTCACAGATAAGGGGAAGTGAGGGAAAAGCAGCATTGAAGCTGTGAGCTAAACCCTACAACATCCAATAGACTCCTGTGAATCCAGCTGGAGACCTGGTTGATCAGCAGTGTGACAAGTCCAAGGGACTCTTGGACCCAGAGTCAGTGACATAGCCACAGAGGACTAGAGTGGAAAGTGAAGTGTCCGGCTATAAGAAGAGAGGGCACATACGTAAGTACACCCACACTTGCAGATAATACCCACTTAACTTGGCTTCAATGACTGGATAATCAGAGCTCAACCAGAAGAAGAAAGAAGAGGGAAAAAAGAATTATCTGATACAATTTGATGAACTTGACCTAAACCTATAGAAGCAGTAGCTTAAAAGAGGGAACAAATCTTCACAGCGAGAATCATTCCCACCCCCTCCACACACGGAGAAGACAGGGATTGGCAACTTGGACATTGACTACCCAGAATGAGGGTGGCTACAGAGGGAAGAAGTGACTGTCTTACAAGCTTTCAAGAGAGAACCTAGATTCAGATGGCGTGGAGAAAGGCAGAATCTCCACTGAGTAGAATCCAGTATGTCTGGGTGGGGCTGATTAAAGGAGATGTGGATAGGTCTCTTGCAATACAATAGTGAATAATTGTTATCAGGACTGATTGTAAGGGTTGGAAATGCAAAGGCAGATGTTTTGTAGCAAAGGGAGGGGAGTGATTAACTTTGAGGTCTGGGATCGGGGGTCCGTGGGACCATCAAGGGAGAAGAGCGGAAAATGGAACCCTACCCAGAGAAACAGTGATGCTGGAGATGAAGGCAGAGGCAATGACGTCGTGGAGAGATGGAGCACCTGGGGACTTTGGACCCAGAGAGGTAGAGAGGCTGTGTGCTGATGACCAGGAGGTGGGGGCGTGGGGCAGGCTTGTGGGTTATACCCTTTGGCTGGTGGATGATGCATGGAGGGAATTGTAACCATGGCAAGGAAAGATATATGATGGGATCAATGTGAAGCTAATGTCCTCCAATGTAAACTATCACATAATTCACAATAAAACATTAAAAAAAAAAAAAAAAAAGATGTAAAGTGTCAGAAACCCTAGACAGGAATTCCTATGAGTTCGAATTGACTAGACAGTACTTAACAACAATGTGTATACTGTCCTGGTATGAAGCTGGAAGGTAAGCAATAGATTGCTAATGGCAAGGTCAGCAACTCAAAACCATCAGCCACTCCTTGGAAACACTATACATGGTCACTATAAGTTGGAAAAAATTTGACAACACTCAACAACAACCACATTGTGTATATTCTGCTGAAAAACTATAAATCCTCTCTGGAATAAGAAAAGCCATAAATAAATAAATGACACAACTTGAATGTGTGAAGTATTGTCTTTGGCTGTGTCTGGTATTATGTTGTTCATACCATTCCTGCCTACCGTGAGTAATATTCAACATGTAATTCAATATGCTACCCTAAATTCTTGTCCTTTGTAATCTTTGTTGATGGTATCCCTTACTACACCATAAACCATTAGTGTCAAAGTCATTATAACCAAAGTAACTGCATTTTGATCTGAATTTAACAAGCTGACTCCTTTGGCCTTGCTCAGTTGGTCACATCTCTTTGTGTGGTATCAGAATTTGCTAGATTGCTCTCAAGAAAAACAGAAATGTAAAACTGATGATCTGCCCTGTAAACTTTCACTCAATCCACAATAAAAACTTAAAAAATAATAGTAAAGTAAAATCAGGGGGGAAAAGTTAATTAAAATGAATAAAAAAGAAAACCAGAAATGTTTTCTTTCTCAAAGAACTCTCAGAGTGTGTGTTTGAAGTTAGAGCACAAGAAAGGGGGGAAGGAGGGGGGGGCGGGGGCATTGAAATAATTATTTTGACATAATTCCAACTATTTGATCACACAAAAACATATGCAACTATTTCTAGTTTTAAAAAAGAAAGAGTATCAGATGCAATTTAGGTAATGGTAAAAAGTTACACATGTTCACCATATTATTGAGTCAATGAATCTGAATGCAGAGACACCATGTTTTCTCACACTGATGCAAACAAAAACAAAAAGTATATGTCTTTTAAGGGGGATGAGGAACACAAGAAAGACCAATTTTGCTGTAATGTAAAACCTTCCTTTTGATTATAAACAAATGAAAAAGATCTGCTTATATCCATGAAGAAAATATTTTCTATGAAAAAATGTGATTTTCATTCTTTCAAGCTTTGACAGTTTCCTCTACAGGGAGTAATCCACTTTTTAAGACTTATTTCTGGACAGTCTTCACTTGAGACAGGTGTGTCTTTTTAATGAATGGCTCATGGGGAATTTAAAAATGCGATCCCAAGTCATCTTCTTGAGATGTGGCCTGGGAAAATTGCCAAGAATAACTGCTGATAGTGCAGATGGTGGCATCTTGCCTAAACTTGAAGATTCTCAAAAGCTTTATTTTTCAGTGAATAACAGAATTTTAGGACACGTAGACCAGATTGAAATCTCAGAGTTCAGATAAAGGTTCCAGGACTTCCACAAACCTTAAAGAGGCACAATTAAACCATATTTCTAGAATCATACACAACAGGATGCAGAGGAAAATTGGTACCCTAAAATTCCCATGAAGACATTCAAGGAAATTATTAAAATATTCAAGGAAACTGCCTAAATATACTTTATACAAAAATTTTACAACTTGTCCACTAAGCACAGAATGAAATGAATTTGAAATTCCACTAACAATTAGAGGTAACTATGTACATAGCAAAGGAGCTCTGGTAGCGTAGTGGTTACGAATCAGGCTGCGAACCTTAAGGTCAGCGATTCGAAACTACCAGCTGCTCCGCAGGAGAAAGATGAGGCTTTCTACTCCCGTAAAGATTTACACCCTCGGAAACCCTGTACAGGGTCGCTATGGGTCGGAACCGACTCGACGGCACTTAACAACATGTACATAGCAGGAGGTCATTAAGTACTACACATAGTCCTAGTGACCTCCAGGACACATGTGCCCCGAGGAGAGGTGACTCACCATTTGCTGTTAACTGTGCATCTGGCCCCATTCCAGGCTCCAGGTATATAGAGATTAACAAAACCCCATCTCTATCTTCAAGTCCAGTCCCCTATACTCTAGAGAAATACAGAAAATAACACAGCAGTAGAAATACAAATGGAATGTTCTTTAGAAGTGGCCATGGTGAGACTTAAATTTTCTTGCTTACTGGTTTGGCACTGTGGGCTAATGCATCAGATTGCAAAGTCATTTGAACTGCAAGGTCAGTGGTTCAAGTTCATCAGCTGCTCCTTGGAAACCCTATACAGGGTCACTACGGGTCAGAATCAACTCAATGGCACTTAACAATAACCACAACAACAAAGGACACATCATCAGGAAACACCAAACACTAGAAAAAGATATTATGTTTGGTCAAATAGATGATTGACAAAATGAAGCGAATGCTTAATGAGATGGATTGGCACATTAGCCACAGCAATGGGCTAAAAATTATCCAGGGTTGTGGAGCTAGCACAAGACTTGTTAATATTTTGTTCTGCTGTAAATGAGTTTTCTATGAGTAACAGCTGACTTGTTGTTGTTGGTAGCTGCCATCGAGTCAGTACCAACTCATAGCAACTCTATGCACAACAAAACAAAACACTGCCCGGTCTTGGGCCAACCTCACAATTGATGCTACTTTAAGACTACTGATGCTGCCACTCTGCCAATCCATCTCATTGGGGGTCTTTCTCGTTTTCTCTGACCTTCCACTTTACTAAATATGGTATCCTTCTCTACTAACTGGTCCCTTCTGAAAATATGTCCAAAATATGAGAGACAAAGTCTGGCTGTCCTGGCCTCCAAGGAGCACTCTGGCTGTACTTCTTCTAACACAGATCTGTTTGTTCTTTTGGCAGCGCATGCATGGCACTTTCAATATTCTCCTCCAACACCATAACTCAGATACATCAATTCTTCTACGATCTTCCTTATTCACTGTCCAACTTCCACATGCAGATGAGGTTATTGAAAATACCATGGCTTGGGTCAGTGCATCTTAATCCTTAAGCTGACATCTTTGCTCTTCAACACTTTAAAAAGATCTTGTGCAGCACATTTGCCTAATGCAATACGTCATTAGATTTCTTGGCTGCTGATTTCATGAGTGTTGATGGTTGATCCAAGAAATATGAAGTCTTTGACAACTTCAGTATTTTCTCCATTGATAACAATGTTGTTTATTGATTCAGTAGTGAGGATTTTTGTTTTCTTTACATTGAGATGCAATCCATACTGAAGGCTGTGCTCTTTGATCTTCATCAGTAAATGTTTAAGTCGTCTTCATTTTCAGCAAGCAAGGTTGTATCATCTGCATATGGCAGGTTTTTAATGAGTCCTCCTCCAATACTGTTGTAACATTTTTCTTCATGTAACCCAGTTTCTCAGATTATTTGCTCAGCATACAGGTTGAATCTGATGACCACATGGCTTATTATGTGGGAAATGACAAATTGATGAGGAATGGTGTTGCATTCATTGTCAAAAAGAGCATATCCAAATCAGTCATGAGGTATAATGCTGTCTATGATAGGAAAATATCCATGAGCCTATAGGGAAGCCAAGTTAATACCACTATTATTCAAATTTATGCACCAACCACTAAAGTCAGTGAGGATGAAATAGAATTCGACCAACTTCTTCAATCTGAAATTGATCAAACATGCAATCAAGATATATTGCTCATTGCTGGTGATTGGAATGCAAAGGTTGGGAGCAAAGAGGAAGGATCAGTAGTTGGAAAATATGTCCTTGGTTATAGAAATGATGTTGGAGATCACATGATAGAATTCTGCAAAACCAATGATTTGTTCATTTCAAATACCTTCTTTAGAGATGACTGTACACATGGACCTCACCAGATAGAATACATAGAAATCAAATTGACTACATCTGTG
>NW_006408631.1:1087951-1097204 GCF_000296735.1 Chrysochloris asiatica
GATATTGTCTGATGATTTCTGCATTCCGTTGGGTCACCTCTCTTTGGAATGGCACAAATAAGGATCTCTTCCAATCAGTTGGCCAGATAGTTGTCTTCTAAATTTCTTGGCATAGATGAGTGTGTGCCTCCAGTACCGCCTCACTTTGTTGAAAGATTTAAATTTGTATTCCATCAATTCCCAGTGCCTTGTTCTTTGTCAATTCCTTCAATGCATCTTGGACTTCTACCCTCAGTATCAGTGACTCTTGATAATATGCTACCTCTTGAAATGGTTGAACATCGACTATTTCCTTTTGGTACAGTGACTCTGCGTATTCCTTCCATCTTCTTTTGAAGCTTTCTGCATCATTCAGTAATTTGCCCAGAGAGTCTTTCAATAACAAAAGTTGAGACTTGAATTTTTTCTTCAGTTCCCCCAGCTTGAGAAATGCTAAACGTGCTCTTACTTTTTGGTTTTCTGCCTCCAGATCTTTGCACATTCCGTTATAATATTTCACTTTATCTTCTCAAGCTGATCTTTGAAATTTTCTGATCAAATCTTGTACCTCCTCATTTCTTACATTTGCTTTTAGCATCTCTACGCTGGTGAGCAAGTTTCAGAGTCTCTTCTGACATCCATTTTGATCTTTTCCTTTCTTGTCTTCACCATGACTTTTTGCTTTCTTCCTGTATGATGTTCTTGATGTTATCCCACAACTCGTCTGTTTTTCCATCTTCATTCTCTAATGTATCAAATCGGTTCTTCAAATGATGTCTAAATTCAGGTGGGTTATATTTAAGGTCATATTTTGGCTCTTGTGGACTTGTTTTCATTTTCTTCATCTTCAGTCTGAATTCACATATAAGCAATTGATGGTCTGTTCCACAATCTGCCCCAGGCCTTTTTCCACAGATGTAGTCAATTTGATTTCTCTGTATTCCATCTGATGAGGTCCATGTTTACAGTCTTCTCTTATGCTGTTTAAAAAAGGTATTTGAAATGAACAAATCATTGGTTTTGCAGAATTCTATCATGTGATCTCCAGCATCATTTCTATCACCAAGACAATATTTCCAACTACTGATCCTTCCTCTTTGTTTCCAACCTTTGCATTCTATTTGCCAGTGATTATCAGTATATCTTGATTGCATGTTTGATCAATTTCAGATTGAGGAACTTGTTAGAATTCTATTTCATCCTCACTGGCTTTAGTGGTTGGTGCGTAAATTTGAATAATAGTGGTATTAACTCATCTTCACTGTTGTTGTTGTTGTTGTTGTTATGTGCCGTGGAGTCAGTTCCAACTCATAGCGACCCTGCACAGGGTTTCCGAGGCTGTTAATCTTTACAGGAGCAGAACGCCTCATCTTCACTGTAGGCACATGGATATTAGCCTATCATAGATATCATTGTACCTCATGACAGATCTTGATATGTTCTTTTTGACAATGAATGCAACACCATTTCTCTTCCATTTTTCATTCCTCACATAGAGTTTGTCAAATTCAAAATGGCCAATACCAGTCCAACTTGAAGAATGTAATCTTTGTGAAGACTATCACTAAAATGTACATGTAAAAACTTGAAGCTTGAATTGTTTGGTTTTTTTTTTGGGGGGGGGTGCTTTTTGCTGCGTATATTCTCAACAATAAAAAAAAATAAATACATAATAACTTTTTTTTTTAATTAGCAAGTGGCAGCATAATATAGTGGAGTACTGGTGTGGTTCTGTGGGTTAATGCGCTGGACTGAAAGATTGGTTTGAACTGCAAGGTCAGTGATTCAAACTCACCAGCCAGTCCTCAGAAACCCTATATAGGGTCACTATGAGTTGCAACCGACTCAACGCCACTTAACAACAAGAAACATGTCATAGTGGCTAAAAACATAGACTTAGAAGTCAGATACCTGAGTTCAAATTTGACTCTGGCTTATAGTAACAGTTATTTAACTTCTGTGCCGCCGTGCTTCATATATTCATGTATTTGTGTATGTATTTGTTACAAATAAGTACCTCCCTGCAGAATTATGAGAATTAAAATACATTAATCATTTAGAAGTGATTGTCTTTCCCTTGGTAAACACTACATGTGCTTGTTAAGTAACTACAAAATACCAACAAGTCTTTAAGGATACCATGCACTGCTGGGAAAATGAAGACACATCTCCACCAGTCAGTGGACTAGAAGAATGGCCTCTCAGATATTTTGTTAAACAGGCTGTATAAGAACAAGTCCAATTTAACAAGTCAGGCAAATGAAAGTAATGCTCTTAAATGCTTCTCCTAGTATATCCAAGGAGTCCTGGTATAGCACTGTAGGATAAGCACTGGACTGCTAACCTCAAGGTTGGCAGTTCAAATCCACCAGAAGCTCCTTGGAAACCCTACACAAGTTCACTATGAGTTGGACTAGACTCAATGACACTTGACAACAGCAACAGCAGTATATAGCCAAAGAAAACCAAACTAGAAACTGGGCAAGTATTCCATTCAATTTGTAGGAGAAATGTTCTTGTAGCTCTAGATTCAAAATTCAAGAAGATTTTGCCTTCTATTCCTTAATATAATTGTTTGCTTCAAAGCAAATATAATGGCTTTTACTTTCAACAGTGACTAATTGATACTAAGGTAGGTGGGAATAGACATGTCCTTGTTTGGGAAATAAAGCAGTAGAAGATCTAGAAGATGCAGAACTATGGGACTATCAGAAAAGGTGACTCATTCAGGGTCAAGGAACAAAGGCTAAGACAGCTCTCAGAGCAGGCTAGTCTTTTCTTAAGATTGTTCTTGTGCCGTTGAATCTGTTTCAACCCACAGAGACCCTGTATAGGGTTTTATAAGAGTGACTGGTGAGCTTGAACTGCCAACCTTGTGGTTCAAACCAACTTTGCAATCCAGTGCATTAACCCACAGCACCACAACCTAGACTCCTATCTTAAGATAGCACTCTGCAAAGTGGTATTTCTAAGCTTTGTTTTTCATATATGTAGACTCAGAATTGTGGTTCTGTCAGTACTCAGAATATGGAGTGGTTTCTTTGATTTTGGCCTAAGTCATTGAAATATATAAATATAAAGTATAATGCTAATTCATTAACTTGCAATGAGGAAAACAACTTTCATTGAACTGGAATGCTCAACAGTTTAATAGCTATTGGGCAAAATGATTTTATAAGCCCTGAGCTAAGTAGTTTACAAGTGTTACCGTATGTTATTCTCAAAACAGCCATGTAAAGCATGAGAAGGCTTCAAAACAGCTTGTCAAAAATTCCATTATCTTTCAATTACATTTTTCCATGAGCTTTCTGAAGCCCCCTCATCGATGTCAAAAAAGCTATTGATGTTCATAGATATGTCCATGTGCCTCTACATTTTTCAGACTCCTTTTCAGTTCCTTTGGCCAATAAAAGGTGAGTGGAGGTGATGGAGTCCTGGTGTGGTGCTGCAGATTAATGCGCTGGACTGCAAAGTCAATTTGAACAAGGTTGGTTGTTCAAGCTCACCAGTCACTTCTCAGAAACCATATACAGGGTCATTATGAACTGGAACCGATGGGACAGCACTTAACAACAGCAAAAGTGATGTGGGTTATATCTGAGCAGAGCTGGTTAAAAGGATGGTGTTAAGCAAGAGAACCTTCCTCAGGCTCTCTCTTTCCAGAACATTCAGCTAGAAGCAAAGGACTCTGAAATGGTGAGCCAACAAACTAGCAGAGGGAGGTGTTTACAGAAAGGACATTGCAATGAGATAAAAGCTGTTAGCCTTTCTAAACACACATCCTCTGGAACCAAGTCTGGCCCAGATAAGCTTCCATCTAAGGAACCCAAGTAAGCAGTGAGACACAAGCAACTGGAGCAGGCTGGTCACAAGCACCATGGAGGAGCACCAGGGGTAGAACTATTGCAGAGGGGTGGGGAAATGAAGGAGGCTGAAGTTGGAAAGGATGTGGTTAAGTGGGAGGGGGCATGTGGAGAATTAAAGAGTTTAAGTAATTTAGATAAAGGAAGGATCTGGATAGGCCATTAAAATATCAAATTCTTAAAAACAAATTAAAGGCCCTAGGTGTGTGAAATCACAAATCCATTTTGTAACATGCAATATACACAAATATGAATATCTGATACACTTGGACTCTTGCCTTACTTTCGTTAGTGATATTCTGTGTTTTATCAATATGTCATCCAGAATGTTTTATTTCAAATCCTACTGGACATAGGTTTGGTACAAAACTTTAATTCCATATATTTGCTCTTTTTAACAAGAATAAATCATATAAAAACTGACAAATCCTTGGAATAGACTCTATGAATTTATGTTTTGATTTGTAGATATATGAGCATGAAAATATGAATTCTGCTATTGAATTCAAGCAAGTATTTCCTTTTCCATTTTACCAAAGAGAATATAGATGACGTTTCACAGACATAATAGAGTCATTCTTTTAAAAACAACTTTCTTAAGTATTATAGATTTTTGTGTATTACATTTTCCAAAATTGTTCCTTTTTTTTTCTTTAATTAAAAATCTCTCCTAATACTTTTGGGGTAGAGTTGATGGGAAGGAACTGTGTTACTATTTCAATAACACATACGGTATTGCAATGGTACTACAAAACACTTTCAAAATTGAATGAGTAACCTTTCGAATAACACATACACATAAAATAGGAAGTGCGAGATCTGAAAACATTTCAGCAGCATCAATTCCATCACTTTCTTTTATATTATTAAAGTAATTCAGTGAAGACATCTTGGTTTGTGTCAGGAAGTGACAAAAAAATTGTCTTGATAGCATGACCATCTCAAAACTGGACAATGAATTTCCACTTAATCACCTGGGATTCTTTCTACCTTACTTATTTGAAGAAACGTAACAAACAAACAAAACACCCATACTTGTAGATGAAGCAAGCAGAATTATAATAGAGAGATCCATTACTTCCAAAAAAATGTCCTTCTTCTTTCCCTTTTGAAATTGAAATGGCTCCTTCTGAGGATAAAACTTATCTTTTACAAAGAAAGAGAAGACTTAAAAGTAAGAGGTAATATACTGTTGGAAATTTGCCGGGGACTGACCTCGACATAGTTGTGTTGTTCACGAGTGTTTGGTTCACGAGGAGGGGAGATCCAGTGGCGATAGGGATAGCGAAAGAATACACAGACAAACAGAAGAAGGGAGACAATGAGGCACCCCAAAGCCAGGGTTGATACATCACTGGTGGGCAGGCTTGGGACTACAGGCATCATGGCCTCTGCAGGCAGCAACTCACTGCCCTGCAATCTTTACTGCATGCCTTCCAACCCGTAATGCACCACAATCTTTACTCCATGCCTTCTAACCAGTAATGCACAGCAATCTTTACTCCATGCCTTCCAACCAGTAATACACACCTGGGGAGGCTCGGACCTCTGCTTTATTCAGGGGAGGAGCTTCACACCAAGTGGGGAGGGATCTTTACAGAAGAAGAATGGTATTATTCAGACAAGACAATCTTTAAAATAAGTTAAGCCAGTAAACCTTACTTAAACCAATATTCCTTTCTTCCTTACTGGGATTAACCTTTACTTGGATCAAACTGATTGAACCCAGGGTGGTCCAAGGACGTTGTCCCCATTGTCCTTAATCCCGTATTCCCAGAATTTACCGCTCCACCCCAAGTGAATATACCCCGGGCAGTTCCTCTCCAGAGCCTCCCTGCTTAATCCCAGTAAACCTGTCCTTGTTCGTCCTCTGAGGAAGTTTTACTGCCTTGGTTCTAGGGGGAAAATCTTGACCTTAGAAACTTAGGGGAATATTGCATTTCTCTGTGGACATCCAGAGCTCATGTTTGGAATTAAATAAATATGACTAAACAATTTGATGAAAAACAATTTGCTATTAACTGCCAAGTGGCTTCATTTGTTACACTCGGGCCTATAGGGCCTTGAACCTCTGACCAGTCTTACACGGTCCGCAACAGAAATTCACAACAAATTTTATTCTAGAACATTCCTTAAAGCACATGAAAACTCAAAATGGCAAAGGAAACTAACCTAGAAAGCTAACAAGATTTCTGCCAAAGTCATATGAAAATTTATCTTGTAGCTCTAAAGTCAAAATTCAAGAAGATTTTGCATTGTTTTACCTAGTATAATTATCTGCTTCAAACTAAAAATAATGGCAATGGTCTCTATTTTTCTGGAGCAAAAGAGAAAGAAGGAAAAAAAAGATTCATAGAAGAAACTCGTCTACAGGAATAATAGTCTACACAAACTACAGCTTTTTGAAAACAGCAGAACTATGTTTATTAGGGCCACAATAAATGGATCCTAATACAATGGGTGGGGTCCTGGTGGGCTAATGTGCCAGACTGCAAAGCCATTCAGTATGGATTATATCTCAATGTAAAGAAAACAAAAATCCTCACCACTGGACCAATAAATAACATTCTTATCAATAGAGAAAATATTGAAGTTGTCAAGGACTTCATTCTTTTTGGATCAATTATCAACATTCACAGAAGCAGCAGTCAAGAATTAAATGACATTGCATTAGGCAAATCTGCTGCACAAGACCTTTTCAAAGTATTGAAGAGCAAAGATGTCAGTTTGAAGACTAAGGTGCGCCTTACCCAAGCCATGATATTTTCAATAATCTCATTTACATGTAAAAGCTGGACAGTGAATAAGGAAGACCGTAGAAGAATTGACGCATTTGAGTTATGGTGTGGAGGAGCATATGGAAAGTGCCATTGGCTGCCAAAAGAACCAACAGATCCATGTTGGAAGAAGTCCAGCCAGAGTGCTCCTTGGAGGCCAGGATGGCCAAACTTCGTCTCTCATACTTCGGACATATTGTCAGGAGGGACCAGTTGCTGGAGAAGGATATCCTGTTTGGTAAGGTGGAGGGTCAGAGGAAAAAAAGGAAGACCCCAACGAGACGGATTGGGCAAGTGGAAGCATCGATGGACTCAAGCGTGGCAACAATAGTGAGGTTGGCCCAGGACTGGCAGTGTTTCGTCCTGTTGTGCATAAGGTCACTATGAGTCAGTACCAACTTGATGGTACACTAACAACAACAACAACATTGTACATGAATCAAATTGAAGGGAAGAGACATCTTTGGGAAGAGACAGTGGAAAAACTCTATTTCAAAAGCCTTCACAAAGCCAGGAGCAGACTGTGGAACAGATCATCAATTGCTCATATACAAGTTCAGGTGAAGTTGAAGAAAATTAAACAACTTCATGAAAACCAAAGTATGTACTTGAATATATCCCACCTGAATTTAGAGACCATCTCAAGAACGGATTTGATGTATTAAACACTAATGACTGAAGAGTTATGGTATGACATCAATAATAACATTGTTGTTGTTGTTAAGTGCCGTCGAGTCAGTTCTGACCCATAGCAACCCTGTATAGGGTTTCCTAGAGTAGGTGGTGAGCTTGAACCACCGATCTTGCAGTTCAAACAGCTTTGCAGTCTGGTGCATTAACCCACAGTGCCACACCAGGACTCCTCAATAACAGCATATAGGAGGGAAAAAGCAACAGGTCATTAAAAGACAGGAAATAAAGAAAAGACCAAAATGGATGTCAGAAGAGACTCTGAAACTTGCTCTTGAACACACAGGAAAAAAAATGGAAGAAATGAGGGAGCAAAAGAGACCAAAGTTTTCAAAGGACAGTTCAAGAAGACAAAAATCACGTAGTATAATGATATGTGTAAAGACATGGAATTGTAAAAGCAAAAGGGAAGAACATGATCAGTATTTCTCAAGCTAAAAAACTAACAAAATAATTCAAGCCTCAAATTGAAATATTGACGGATTCTATGGAATCCTAGTGTGGCAATATAGGATAAGTACCGGACTGCAAGTTTGGTTTGAACTGCAAGGTCAGCAAGGTTCAAACTCAGCAACTCCTTAGAATCCTATATAGGGTGTCTATGATTCGGAATCAACCTGATAGCACTTAACAATAACAACAACATGGGAAAAATGGATCCTGATGTAGCACTGTAGAATAGGCACTAGACTGCTAACCACAAGCTCAGTGGTTCAAAGCCATTAGCCACTTCTCAGAAATCCTAAGCAGGGTCACTAAGAGTTGGGACCAACTCAATGAGAGTTAACATGGGCAAAATGGTATAGCAGTGGAGGCACTCATTCATCTACGGCAAGAAATTTGGAAGATAGCCAACCAATTGGAAGAGATACATATTTGTGCCCCTTCCAAAGAGAGGTGACTAAACAGAATGCAAAAGTCATTGAGCAATATCACTAATATTAAATGCAAGTAAAATTTTTCTGAAGATAATATAAAAATGTCTGTAACAGTACATCAACAGAGAACTGCCAGAAATTCAAATTGGATTTAGAAGAGGACATGGAATTAGGAATATTATTGTTGACATTAGATGGATCTTGGTTGAAAGTAGAAAATACAAGAAAGATGTTTACTTGTGCTTAATTGACTATGCAAAGACTTTCGACTGTGTGGATCGTGACAAGCTATTGATAACATTTCTAAGAATGGGTATCCCAGAACACTGATTGCACTCGTGAAGAACCTGTGCATAGCCCAAGATGCAGTCATTCAAACAGAATAAAGGGATACTGAATGGTTTAAAATTAGGAAAGATGTGTACCAGGGTTTTATTCTTTTACCATATGTATTCAATTTGTTGTTGTTTTTAAGTGCCATTGAGTTGGTTCCAACTCATAGAGACCTATGCACAACAGAACAAAACACTGCCCAGTCCTGTACCATCCTCACAATCATTGTTACATTGGAGGCCACTGCTGGTGCCACTGTGCCAATCCATCTCATTGGGAGTCTTCCGCTTTTGCTGGCCTTCCACTTTCCCAAGCATGACATCCTTCTCCTGTTACTGGTCTCTCTTGACCATGTGTTCAAAGTATGAGAGACAAAGTAGCTTCTAAGGAGCAATCTGGCTGTACCTTTTCCAACATGGGTTTGCTTGTTCTTGTAGCAGTCTATGGTACTTTAAATTTTCTTCTCCAACACCATAACTCAAATCCATCAATTCTTCTATTGTCTTCTTTAGTCACTGTCCAACTTTCATATGTATATGCTGTTGTTGTGAAGTGCCATTGATTCTGACCCATAGTGACCCTGTATAGGGTTTACGAGGAGCTGCTGGTGAGCTTGAACCGCCAATCTTGCAGTTCAAATGGCTTTGCAGTCTGGTGCATTAACCTACAGCACCACACCAGGACTCCATATGTATATGAGGTAACTGAAAATGCTATGGCTAGGTAGCTAACA
>NW_006408631.1:1097622-1098238 GCF_000296735.1 Chrysochloris asiatica
TGATCAAGAACCAATGGTACTGAAGGAAAAAGTCCAAGTGGCACTAAAAGCATTGATGAAAAGCAAGGCTCCAGGAGTTTGTTGAAATCTTTCAACAAACTGATGCAATAGTGGAGGCACTCACTCATCTATGCCAAGAAATTTGGAAGACAGCTACCTGGCCTACCAACTGGAATGCTGAAATCATCAGACAATATCATTAGTATCACATGCAAGTAAAATTTTGCTGAAGATAATTTTTAAATAGCTATAAGAAAGAACTGTTAGAAATCCAAGTCAAATTCAGGAAAGGACATGGAACTAGGAACATCATTGTTGACTTCAGATAGATCTTACTTGAAAGCAGAATATACCAAAAAGATGTTTAGCTGTGCTTTATAACTATGCAAAGGCTTTCAACTGTGTGAATCTTGACAAGCTATGGATAACATTACAAAACATGGGTATTTCAGAAAATTTAATTGTGTTAATGTGGAATATGTACATAAACCAAAAGGCAGTCACTAGAACAGAACAAGGGGATAGTAAAAGGTTTAAAACCTAGAAAGGTATGTATCAGAGCTGTAGGCTTTCATCACACTGATTCGATCTGTATGCTGAGCAAATAATTTGAAGA
>NW_006408631.1:1098728-1105662 GCF_000296735.1 Chrysochloris asiatica
TAACAATGAGTAAGGAAGACTGTAGAAGAATTGGTGCATTTGAATTATGGTGTTGGAGAAGAATATTAAAAGTGTCAGGGACTGCCAGAAGAACAAACAAAACTCTGTTGGAAGATGTACAGTCAGAATGCTCCTAAGAAGTCAGGATAGCAAGACTCTGTCTCTCATATTTTGTATGTCTCTCATACTCTCATATTACCAGTCCCTGAGGAAGTACATCGCATTTGGTAAAGTAAAAAGTCAACGAGAAAGAGGAAGATCTCCAACCAGGTGGATTGACACAGTGGCAGCAACAATGATTTCAAAACGTAACAAAAATTGTGAGGACAGCTCAGGACTGGACAATGTTTCATTCTGCTTTGCACAAGGGGTCACTGACAGTTGGAATAGACTCAACAGCACCTAACAACAGCAACAAATGAGACTCTTAGAAATATTAGTTGTTTGTTTTCTTGTTAAATTCTATTTAGTCAGTTCCCGCTCATAGTGACCCAGTATATTGTTTCCAAGGATCTACTGGTAGGCTTGAACCACCGACCTTATAGTTAACAGTCCAGTGCTTATCCTATAGCACCATACCAGGACTCCCTTAAAAATAAAGGCAATAAATTTTAGGAATTCTGGAAATGTTTTCCTTCCTTTTCTATACACACACAGATAAAACATACACAAATCCTTGTTCATTTGTTTTTCTTAGAAAATGACAAACCTACAATTTCCTTTATCCCATCTCTTCTTAATTGTATGGAATTTTCCCATTGTTTTACACTGAAATTTAATCCTTCAGAATTCCCAGTTTGTTCCACATGGCTGAATGGAATGTTTAGCATTTTTTTTTAATGTTACGCCTCATTAAGTAAGTAATCAACCAAAATAGACATTTAAGACACTCACTCTCATTTTAAAAAGCACACACTCCAAACTTTTTACTAAACCAAACTTCTAAATACCCACTAGAAGTTTTACATTGAAAATAAACTGCTTAATAAAAAGAAATCATATAACACAAATATCCTCTAATCAGCATTTCAAAAGCCATTAAGAGCTAAAGGACTCTGAATAGCTCAGCAAATAGATGAAAGCACTGAGTCCATTGTAGGTAAAATTGCACCTTTTATTTAATGAACATATAGTCTGAAGAAATAAATACAAAGTAGTTGAAAGAGATAGAGCATGTCTCACAATTAAGTACACCAGCCAAGTACTGTTTGTAATGTTTGCTGGCCCTTGGTTGATTGGCTGGTTATGTGCCATGGAGTCGGTTCCAATTCACAGGGACCCTGTATATGGTTTCCAAGGCTGTTTTAACTCTTCCTGGGAGCAAAAGTCCTCATCTTTTTCCATGGAACAGCTGGTAGTTTCAAACTGCTGACCTTAAGGTTAAGCAACCCAACTCGTAACCACTACACTACCAGAGCTTACACTAGGCTAATTGAAAACATATATGTAAAATCCAAGGAAGGCTACAGACGATTTAATGACAGAGGAAAGTCTATCACAGCCAATAAGAAAAGAATAAAGAAACTGGCGTGATTCCAACTTTGCTGTTGTTGTTGTGTGCCGTGGAGTCGGTTCCGACTCATAGCAACTCTGTACAGGGTTTCTGAGGCTGTAAATCTTTACGGGAGCAGAAAACCTCATCTTTCTCCCACGGAACAGCTGGTAGTTTCGAACTGCTGAACTTGTGGTTCACAGCCCAATTCATAACCACTACGCTAGCAAAGAAAAATCTGGAGGACAATTTCCTAGCTGACTTCCAGTGACAATTATGGTTAAGAAGATTAGGGATAAATTATCTTAGTTATTTAGTGCTGCTATAACAGAAAAACAAGGTGGTAGCTTTAAAGAAACAAAATTCATTTTCTCACAGTTAAGGATGCTAAAGGTCTAAATTTAGGGTAACAACTCTATGGAAAGGCTCTCCATCACCTCTGAAGAAAGATGTTTCCACTTCTGTAACCCCAATTACAGTTAGTACTGAATCCATTACAACGAAATTTGGGGACCTTCATGCAACATCAATCTCCTCCCCCCTCACCCTGTTCCTGTGCCATAGAGTCGGTTCTGACCCAAAGTAACCCTGTATAGCGCTTCCGAGGAGCAGCTGGTGAGCTTGAACCGCCGACCTTGCAATTCAAATGGCTTTGCGGTCTGGAACATTAACCCACAGTGCCACACCAGGACGCCTTCTATATCTTCTTCTTCTTGTTGTTATGTGCCGTGGAGTCAGTTCTGACTGACTGACAGAACAGCTGTCAGTTTCGAACTGCTGACCCTGAAATTAGCAGCCTGATTCATAACCACTACGCTACCAGCTCTTTACATCACTCACAAGTTATTAGGTTTAGGACACACTGATATGGCCTCATTAACGGAACAACAGGATTACATCCACAAGTTTAAGGGTCAGGACTCCAACATACATTTGGGTGGAGGAGGCATGATTCAATTCACAGCAAAGGACAGACCGCTCTCCAATGGAGCAAAGCAGATATAGGTGTCATGAATTTTAACATGAGGGATTTTTAATTAAGTCTTAAGGAGTTCTGGTAGCATAGTGGTTACTAATCAGGCTGCTAATCTCACTGTTAACAGTCCAAAACTACCAGCTTGTTCCACAGCAGAAGGATGAGGCTTTCTGCTCCCATAAAGATTTGCAGCCTTGGAAACCCTATGCAGTGTCACTATGAGATGGAAGCGACACCACAACTCACCCGCTGCTTCTTGGGAGAAAGATGGCGCTTTCTGCCCCCATAAAGATTTATAGCCTTAGAACCCTATGCAGGCTTTCTATGAGACCTAATTGGCCCAATGACAGTGGGTTTTGGTGGGTTGGTTAACTTTAGCTTAGTGTATGAAAAGTGATTTATTTTATTTAGTTAGTTTTTTTTGTTTTGTTTTGTTTTTGAGGACTGCAGCAAAGCTGTCAGTCAACTCTAGAAAGACACTGATGTTGCTCTTAAGTGCCATAGAGTCAAACTGACCTTGGAATCCAGTGTTTACTCTACAGCACCACACCAGGACTCTAGGAAGACATTGGCAGCCCCAAAAGAAAGAAAACAGATTAAGACCGATCTGCAATTTGACAAAAAAAAAGAAAAGGGTTTGATCGTTTTCAAAAAAAATAACTCCTAAAATTTATAGAATGTTTCAACATCTCATCAAGAAAAAGACAAATAATCTACTTTAAAAATGAGCAGAGGACATGAACCTCACCAAAGAAGACATTCAGAAAACCAACAAACAAAAAGAAATGCCTGTGATTATTGACCATTAGAGAGATGTGAATCAAAACAACAGTGAAATATCATCTCCTCCCCAGTATTAATAGCAAAGTTCAAAAAACAGGAAAACAACAAATGTCAGCAAAGATGTGGAGAAACTGAAGTGCTCATACACTGCTAGTAGCGGAGCTGTAAAACCATGCACTCACGGTGGACAGTGGCATGGCACTTCCTCTAAAAGTTGGAAGTAAAAATACCATATGACCCATCCATCGCTCTACTTGGTATATAGTCTCAAGAAATAAAAGCCATGGGAAGTTCTGTTAGGAACAAATGGGATAACCCATTCCCAAATGGGGTTATTACCGTATTTGTTGCTGTTGTTGGGTGCCCTCCAATCAGTTCTAACACATAGCGACCCTATGCAAAACAGAACAAAACACTGCCCTGTCCTGCACCATCCTCATAATTATTGCTGCTGTCACCAATCCATCTCAGTGGGTGGCTTACTCTTATTTGCTGACCTTCCACTTTACCAAGCATAATGTCCTTCTCCAGGGACTGGTCCCTCCTGATAACAGGTCTGAAGTATGAGTGGCAGAGTCTCACCACTCCTCCTCCGAGGACCATTCTGGCTATATTTCTCTCAACACAGATTTATTCTTCTGGCAGTCACCAAGTATAGGGGTTAGAATTTACAGCACATGTTTTTTAGGGACTCAACTCAATTAAGGATTATGAAAAATTTAAACCATTTTAGGTTTATAACCCCCCATATTTCAGAAAAATAGGGTACATAGATATGTTATGGGATGCTATTTATAAATGGATATAATTTTCATTTCTCTAATTCCTATTCTTCCTCCCTTTGCCACTAAGGTTTATTTCCTGGGGAAGAAAAGAATAATATCAAAGTTCTGAAGAAATGGTGACAATCAGTGTCTCCCACCCAATAGGAAGAGAAAGGATAGAAGACTTCTGGTTTCTAGAGAGCTGTGAAGGATGGGGGTAGGAAGGAGACTCAGACAGACTGACACACTCACCCCATCCACATACACATACACATATACACACAGTATCCAAGAGAGGGGAGACAGGAGGCAGTAGGAACAGGAAGAGAGGCAAGTGGTCAAAAAATTAGACTCTGATCTTCTCCTCATGGACAAAAGGAAGGAGGAGTTAAAAGTAACCACATCTTCTTTTTGAACAAGGGAGTTTGTTTTTCTAGTTTCATTAGAGTGTTGTTATTAGGTGTATCTAGTCCATTCCAACTCATAGTGACCCTATGCACAACAACAAAATGAAATACTACCTGGTCCTGTGGCATCTTCACAACTGATATAATACTGGAACCCGGAAATTTCAAGTTAATACTTCTAATAGAAGCACAATATCCAACATGAAATCACCCCGGCAGAGAGTTAGAAGTGCCCAAGGGTAGCATCTAAGCAGAGACAAGACATATACAGAGCCCTAAGAAGCCCTTGGCTTCTGTGTGATGTGGAAGGACCCAGAAGTTTATACATGTCTTAATGCAGGAAGTGGAAAATGGCAGGATTTAATCAGCCATCTGCAAAGGCTGTTATATCTCACATTGGGATGACCCTTAGTGAAGGCATCTCTCGGGGACTGTTGGAAAATTAGGTGGACGTAGACTCAGAGGATTTTGAGGGTCAATGGAGCCAGTGAGCAGAAGAAAACACTTCTGAAGCCCCTTCTCTTTACTAAGAGAACTAACTATAGCTGTCACCAGCCACAAATATAGCACAGAGTGAGATATCCTGGAATACATCAAAAATAAAAATACCTAAAAGCATGACCAACTTTTTTGTTGAAAAAAAAAAACTAAAGATCAAGCTGCTCTTAGGACAAAAACCTTTGGCTTCAAAACAACCCAAACAGAATCCAGGCGAGATGACGAACTAGGCAGATGCACTACACGGACCCTCTACAACATAGGTACCAGAGAATAAATGAAACAGATACAGATGAAAATCCTGGAACCCTGAACTGCAGAGGAAAGGTAAGAGAAGTGAACTGAGTGCTTGCTGAGAAGAGAAGCTGAGCAGAGATGGTGAGAGAGGAAAACTGACTGATGAATGGTCGTCTAAAAATGGTAAAACCATTGTGAACTCTGTGAGCCACTTTAGCGACAGAAAGTGACCTGCAGAGCAGATTCACACAGGCTACCAGAAAGGTAGGAGCTCTATTAGCATAGTGGTTACATAGGAAAAAGATGAGGCTTTCTGCTCCTGTAAAGATTTACTGGCTCAGAAACCTTATACAGGGTTGCTATGAGTTGGAACCAACTCCATGGCACACCACCACCATCAGAAAGGTAGAATTCTTTCTTTTTTCCCATGCTTCCCTGGTGACTAGAGGTGTGACCAACTCCCTCTTACATCCACCCCCAGTGAAGATCCTGCTCTCCAGGAGTTCAGAGCCTCTTGGTTGTGGCCACGCCAATATGATGCCACTTTAATGTCTTGATTCAGGCCGGCTCAGCTCTGAACCTACAGAACCTGCAGAGCCACTAAACCAGCATTAGTCTGGCAGAAACCCTTGTAAGTAGCCAGACTGACCCTAGCTGCCCTGTGGTACTAACAGACACTGAAATCAGTTGCATCAAGGGACTCCATAAACTACTTCCAGATTGATGCCCTGAAAACTAAAGATGCTTGATACTATGAGCAAGTATAAATTGCTACAATTTGATGAACTGGACCTTTGCTTATAATAGATGCAGTTGCTCAAAATTTCAACCAGAATGGAAGGGTTCTTCATATCAAGGAACAAGCTTGTTTCCTCATTGCACTGGGTTGATAAGAAAAGGCAATCTAGACATTGGCTTTCAAAAATGGGGGGCTATAAAGACACGAAGAACATTGCATTGAGTGAAATGAACCACAAAAGGACAAATATTGTGTGATACCATATTGTAAAAAGTTAAGAAAAGGTTTTCTTGATAAAAGAAACAGTCTATGATGGTTACAGGGTTGAGGGAGGGAGCTATTCATAGGATAGAGGGTGTTGTGGTTTAGTGCCTTCAAGTTACAATCCCCTCTATGCATCATCAACCAAATGGTACACCCTGCAAGTCTACCCCCTGGTTGTCAGCACACAGCCCCTCTCCCTCTCTGGGTCTAGAGTTCCCATCTGCTCCATCTCTCCACGTCATCATCTCTGCCTTCATCTCTGGCATCACTGTTTCTCTGGGTAGGGTTCCACCCTTCTCCCTTAATGGTCCCAGGGCCCTCTGCTCCTGGACTGCAAAGTCAACCACTCCCCTCCTTTTGCTACAAAATATCTACCTTTACATTTCCAACCCTCAAAGTCCATCCTGATAGTAATTATTCACTATTCCTGGGAAACCCTATACAGGGTCACTATGGGTCATAAGCGACTCGATGACACTTAACAACAACAACATTGTATCACATGAGTGCTATCCACATCTCCTTTCATCAGTCCCGCCTAGACAGATAGGATACTACTCAGTGAAGACTTTACCTTCCTCTGTGCCCTCTTGAAAGCTTGTAAGCCAGTCAGTCACTCCTTGCCTTTGAAGCCCTCCCCCCGCCCCCCATTTTGGGTAGCCAATGTCCAAGTTGCCCATCCCAGTCTACCCTGTGTAGTGAGGAGGTGGGAATGATCCTCGTTGTGAAGATTGTTCCCTCTTTTGAGCTATTGCATCCATAGGTGTAGGTCAA
>NW_006408631.1:1106497-1109582 GCF_000296735.1 Chrysochloris asiatica
AAGATCAAAGAGTACAGCCTTCGGTATGGATTACATCTCAATGTAAAGAAAACAAAAATCCTCACCACTGGACCAATAAACAACAGTCTTATCAGTGGAGAAAAGATTGAAGTTGTCAAGGACTTCATTTTTCTTGGATCAACTATCAACACTCATGGAAGCAACAGTCAAGAGATCAAATGACATATTGCATTAGGAAAATTTGCTGCACAAGAACTTTTTAAAGTGTTAAAGAGCAAAGATGTCAGCTTAAGGACTAAGGTGCGCCTGACCCATATCATTGTACTTTCAATAGCCTCATATGCATGTGAAAGTTGTACAGTGAATAAGGAAGACTGTAGAAGAATTGATGCATTTGATTTATGGTGTTGAAAAGGAATATTAAAAGTATGATGGACTGCCAGAAGAACAAACGAATCTTTGTTGGAAGAGTTACAGTCAGAATGCTCCTTAAAGACTTCATCTCTCATACTTTGGGCATGTTTTTCCGAGGGCCCAGTCCCTGGAGAAGGATATCATGTTTGGTAAAGTGGAGGGTAGGAGAAAAAGAGGAAGACCCCCAACAAGATGGATTGGTACAGTGACAGCAGCAATGGGCTCAAGCTTCACAACGATCGTGAGGATGATGCAGGGCTGGGCAGTTTTTCGTTCTGTTATTCATAAGGTTCTGTGCATTGGAACCCACTCAGTAGCACCTGACACCAATTAACTACACTTGTTTCCTGGAATTCTACATGCAGGAAATGGGCAAGTGGTGTGACTTGGTTCTAAATATCTGTTTGCCTCAAAGAAAAGAAAAGGACCATCACTAGAGCAGTTCAAAGGTCAACAAACTATTTAAAGCAGCATAGGAGGCAGGGCTACCTCAATCTCAAAGGGTGGAGTTACAGCGTCCCAGGATTCAAAGAGTCAAATCTCTACCAACTCAGTTCTAGAATGTGGGGCTGCTGCTATTCAGTTAAGCCAACAGGATGGGACCATTACCCAACACTGAGGGGTGGGCTGCCATGCCCAAGAAGCAGGAGAACAAAGCATGACAGAGTTGATGGTGCAGCGTCACCACTCAGATGGACTACAATGGGGGTTATCAAAAGTTGAGGGAGGTGAGTTTTCTATCAATGGTCCTGGAAGGTGGGGCTAAAGCACAGGGCCAAAGGGTCTCCACCCAGAATCAGGAAAGCATGGCCAATGAGAGTCTTGAGAGTAGGGCCCTTGCTCAAATGGCCCTAAAGAATATAGGATTAGTTTCAAGTCTTGAGAGTTAATGTAATTTGTTCTGCTGGATTTTGGACTTGCTTCATGCCCATTGTTCTTTCTTTTCCTGCATTTTCTCTCAATTCTGATGGAAATGTTTGCCTGTTTCACAATTGTATTTTGGAAGCAGATAACATATCTTAGATTTCATAGATTCACAGATCAAAAAGAATTTTGCCACAGGATGGCGTCTCACCCATATTTGATTCAAATGATTCAGAAGATGGTATTAAGGACTTATTTATTTTTTAAGCACCAGGCTGCTAATCAAAAGGTCCATGTTTTGAATCCACCAGCTGCTCTGTGGGAGAAAGATGAGGCAGTCTGTTTGGGTAAAGATTTACAGCCTTAGAAACTATTAGGGGTAGTGCTTCTCTGTTATAAAGGGTTGCCAAATCAGAAATGACTCAGTGGGAATGTGTTTGGCTTTTGTTTTGTTTTTAATTGGTTTACAACTTTTGGGATGATGATTGAGATGGTATGATGGGGTGAATGTTTTGTATGTAGGAAGTATATAAATTTTGGGAGCCAAAGGGTGGAATGTTATGGATCTAACTATGTCCCCTCAAATATGTGTTATAAATCTTACCACCTGTACCTATGTACTCCTGGTGTGGCACTATAGTATAAGCACTGGACTTTGAAGCACAAGGTCAGTGGTTCAAAACCACCAGCTGCTCCTCAGGAAACCTATACAGGGTTGCTATGAATCAGAATCCACTCGGTAGCACTTAACAACAACAACAGCAACATACCTGTGGCTAAGGAGCCCCAGTAGAGTGTTTGTTATGCATTCGACTGCTAACTTCAAGGTCAGGAATTCAAATCCACCAGTTGCTCCTTAGGAGAAAAATGAGACTTCCTGCTTCCATAAAGATGTACAGCCTCAGAACTGACTCATTCACAGGACACCACTACCACCACCATACATAAGTGTGGCTATAATTCCATTTGGGAAGGTGTTTTATTATGTTAATGATGCAGTATTAGCAAGCTGTTGTTGCTAAGTGCCATCCAATCAGTTTCCAGGAAGCAGAAAGCCTCATCCTACTCCCACCGCCTCCAACCTTGTGGTTCACAGAGCATAGCTTATGACTAAAATCAATATATTTTGACATAAAAGCAGATTAAGCAAATGAGCAAGCAACCCAGGGGAAGATACTTGACAAATCATCACCTGGGAAAAGAAACAAGGACTTTCCTCTAGAGCAAAGAAAGAGGCTATCTTTCCCTGGAATTGTTGTTGTTGTTAAGTGCCCTGGAGTCGGTTCCAACTCATACTGACCCTGGAAAGGGGTTCTGAAGAATAACTGGTGGGTTTCAACTGCCAATCTTGCAATAAGCAGTCCAGTAGTTATCTACAACACCACACTAGGACTCCTTTCAAGAGCACATACCCTGAATTTAAATTTCTATCCTTCTAAATGATGAGAAGATAAAGTTCATCAAGTCACCCACTCTGGTATTTCTGTTATAGGAGCACTAGTGAACTCAGATATCTCTGCCTTAGTCTCCACTCCATATTTCCCTCCTCCATCACTCAGTGACGTCCTGGGAGCAATCCATCATATTTGTCTTCGTTTTTGATTATTTAAAGATTGTCTAAAATTTCTATTTCAAACTCTATTTAAATTTTACCTCCTCATGTCCACTCCCTACAACTCCAAAGAAGGGCTGGAATGGGGGTTTTAGAGTCAGATGAAGCTGGGGGAGTACTGACTGATGTAGATGACCTTACAGAGAGGTAAGAATGGGTATCCACTTTGCAAAAGAAGAGGAGGTGATCTACAAGAAAAAGACAAATAACCCAATTAAAAAGTGGGCACAGGAC
>NW_006408631.1:1121037-1122102 GCF_000296735.1 Chrysochloris asiatica
AGGAGCATTGTTAACAGAGCCTGACTATCTGCCCAATTAGGATGATGGGTAGCAAAAATAGTGGTTATTAAATTTATTATTTTGGTTAGGTCATCCTAGTGTGGCACTGTGAGTCAATGCGCTGGACCACCAAGTTCATCTGAACCACAAGGTCAGCAGTTCAGTCCACCAGCCGCTCCTTGGAAAACTCACACAGGGTCACAATGAGTCAAAACCGATCCGGCAGCACTGAACAACATCTCAATAAGAAGAATTTGAATTTTTCCTATTTAACAAGTCCAAGATAGAGAAAGAAGTATGTGCCCAGTAATATCCTGCAGCTTGCCCTTCCGTATTCAATACTGCGGGCATCTGAAGAAGAGGTATTGCCTTGCCTCTGTTCCGGGTAGCCCTCTACCGAAATGGGTCCCTAGAAGGGTATAGTATAGAGAAATCACTTCCAAACTGCTTTCCTCAGCGGCAAGTTCACTAGGTCAAGTTATAATTTTCTCTAATGACAGCTGCTGGGGTATCAAAGATGTAATAAGACAAGGTTACAATCAAAAGCTATATTTCACAAAAAGTAACCATTTATATCTCTTTGTATATTCACGTACAGGACTGCTTAGAACTGCTTTTACCTAATATTCATCTGTATTCATTTTTCCTCTGCCTGGCTTCCATATTAGCAGTATAAGTGCATTATAGTACATATACACGATATAACTTACATATTCTTGGAATTCCAGGTTGTTTTCAGTTTCTTAAAAATAATACAGGACAAAAACATAGTAATTTTACAAATAAATAGACAATCTGACACAGTGGTTTAACAATTCAAGCTGTAAGATGGTATAATAATTTTAAGGATCCATTCAAAAGTTATTTTTCCCATCATCTAGATTGTGCATTGGCCAAGCTGTATTAGAGTAAAACACCACTTCCTTTGATGTCAGAACAGGGTACCCATATAGAAACCAGTTAGAATTACGCTTTACAGTGCTTTTCTTTCAGATTGAGGCCTGTATTTTATTTTAGCTACGGAGGTTAACTTTAACAGAAACAGAAGGGGCACTTTTAGGGAAT
>NW_006408631.1:1122507-1128530 GCF_000296735.1 Chrysochloris asiatica
TCTCAACTCAGGTTCTGGCTCAAGATACCACCTCAAAGTTCTAATGAATCCAATCAAGTGTAGGCCAAAGGCCAGCTTATGAAACTTTCCATAATCATAATTCCCATTCCCCTTCTTTTTTTAAATACATCAACATACATCCCAAGGCTGCTGGCTCACCATAAGAATTCCCATTGTACTTAAGTGTATGTAGTACCCTTGATAGGTGTCACAACAGACAAGGGGGATTGTACACTCAGTTGTCTATCTGGCTGCATCCCTCTCGGGAACTTAGACACATCTTGGCTAAGGTTCATCCGTATAAACCCCGGATCAGGTCACCTTCTCTCCAGGGTGAGAGGGTGAGTCACTGTTGTGTCATATGATGTTGTTGTGGAACAGCAGGTTAGGGTCCACTTAGATTCCATAGCCAGAGCCGTGGAACCATACAGACCAGGCGTGGCAAGCCGTGCTTCGGTTACATGCACACTCGCGTTCAACCAGTCACACAGATTGTATGGCATTTCCACCCCCCTTTTGGGGAGTCCCTGAATGAGGACTCTAAATGAGGCCTTGGAAGGGGATCAGTCTCCCACTTCTGTCCATAGGGACAGGCCTGACTGGGTTTAACCCTGGCCCTGGGGCCATACCTGTTCCAGAAGTCTTGTCTGGTTTCTGTAGTTCTACCTCTCCTTTTGAATCTGGACGGGAAAGGTGGGTGTGGTGGCTGGCTGCCCCCACTCAGAGGAGGAGGGACCTTCAAATGCCGCGGTGGGGCGCCATCTCATCCACCGAGGAGAGCTTGCCATTAGTCACTCCCCTCAAGGTGGCTCAAGGGGCTAGCATGGTCAGTTTCCCAGTCAGGGAACCAAATGTTACAGCAGTTTTAGATTCGTAGTAGAAGAAACCGAGGTTACTGGGAGAGGTGAAGCAGAGTTTCAGATTTTATTAAGCCGGCTGACTCAGAGGAACTAATTTCTCCAGATTCTGAGCCTTGAATAGAGGGCAACACGGGCCTATATGGGGCCAGAGAACAGGGAGGTGCCAGGCTGCACACCTGTTTGAGAGCAGGGGGAAAACCAAGGGGATTGGTCCCATTTGGTGATCTGATTAGCATTTTAGCTTGCCTCCTGGGTGGGAGAAGGCAGTGAATAATTTTTACCTTTTCCTGTTCATTTTTACAATAGTTTCCCCTCTCACGTACTCCTCTTAACTAATTTTATTTCCTCTAGCAAACAGTTTCTTCTCTCTCCCACCCCATTTAACTAACTTCATTTCCAAATGCAAATAGTCTCCTCTCTCCCCAACTCCTCTTTTCTGAAATTCCTCTCTGCTGATGTTGGCTTGTTTCCTGCTGAGACAGGCCATACCTAGAGTGAATTGAAACAAACTTCAAACTACTTAGTAACCCAATGAAAGGGAGATTCTTGGGAGGTGTGGCCTGCAACATCTTTTATCTGACAAAGGTAATAGGAGAGAGAAGTGAGAGAATGGGGCAGGGACCTACTACCATCAAGAAAGAAGAGCTGGAACTGAAGAGTAAGCTTTTGAGCTGGAGACCCTGCACTGTGAAATTCCTAGATCTAGGGGAAGACTACTACCAAACCACAGAGAGATCTCCAAAGAATGCTAGACCTCCACGCTGAGAGGAGACAAGGAACAGAGCAGACAGAAAGAGAAAGCCTTCCCCCTAGAGCCAGAATGTTGAAATTGGATTTATAACCTGGTGTGGCACTGTGGGCTACTGCAAAGTCATTTCAACTGCAAGGTCGGTGGTTCAAGCTCACCAGCTGCTCCTTGGAAACCCTATACAGAGTTGCTATGGGTTAGAATCGACTCAACGGCACTAACAACAACAACCACCCACAAGCTGAATCGTGGTGTGGCGCTGTGGGTTAATGCACCAGACTGCAAAGCTGTTTGAACTGCAAGGTTGGTGGTTCAAGCTCACCAGCTACTCCTCGGAAACCCTATACAGGGTCGCTGTGGGTCAGAACCAACTTGACAGCACTTAACAACAACAACCCACCAGCTGGAGTTCTGGTGCGGCACTATGGGTTAATGTGGTGTACTGCAAACTCAGTTTGAACCACAAGGTCGGCAGTTCAAAGTTCACCAACTGCTCCTTGGAAACCCTATGCAGGGTCATTATGGGTCGGAACCAACTCGACGGCACTTAACAACAACAACAATTCACCAACTGTACTCCTGGTGTGGCACTGTAGAAGTAGTAATGGGCTGTGAACCTCAAGGTCGGCAGTTCAAACCCAGCAGCTGCTCCTCAGAAACCCTATACAGGGTCTCTTAGTCGAACTGACACAGCGGCACTTATTCTATTCTGCAATAGAATAAATTTCTGATTGTTAAAGCCATCCACTTGTGGTATTTCTGTTACAACTAGATAACTAAGACAGAAGATCTCTCACCTTGACCATGCTATATGGTGGAATGACAAACTGAGGAGTCCACTTCAGTCTCCTCTCTGATCAGTTATTTCTATTTTAATCTGGCGGCACAGTGGCTAACACAATCAGCTGCTAACCAAAAGGTTGGCAGCTCAAACTTACCAGATGCTCCATGCCATAAAGATGTGGCAGTCAGTTTTCATATTTGGTGGTGGTGGTGGTGTGCCGTGGAGTCGGTTCCGACTCATAGCGACCATGTATAGGGTTTCCGAGACTGTAAATCTTTACAGGAGCAGAAAGCCTCATCTTTCTCCCACAGAACGACTGGTAATGTCAAACTGCTGATCCTGAGGCTAGCAGCCTGACTCATAACCACTAGGCTAGCAGAGCTCCAGATTTACAGCCTTCAAAACCATAGGGGCAGTTCTGCTCTGTCCTATAGGGTTGGTATGTCAGAAGAGACTTAGCAGTGGGATTGTTTGTTTGTTTTGATGGGGAAGGGGAAGGCCAGGGCAGCCCAGGAAGTCTGCTGCCTAAGCAGAGATCAAACCAGAGGCAGTGTGTAACAACTATTCTTTTGGAGCATATTTCTTCACTTGGCAGTAGGAGCTGGAAGCAGCTTCTCCTCAATGGGAAGAGAGGGGTGGCCCCACCTCATGCATCCCCAGGCTTCTTTTATACAGTGCTGTTGTTGTTATGTGCCGTGGACTAGGTTCCGAATCATAGCGAATCTGTACAGGGTTTCCGAGGCTGTAAATCTTTATGGGAGCAGAAAGCCTCGTCTTTCTCCCGATGAACCACTGGCAGTTTCGAACTGCTGACCTTGAGGTTAGCAGCCCAACTTGTAACCACTACACTACCAGAGCTCCTTTTTATACTAGGGGCAGGATATTAAGAGAGCAGAGGATGTGGGTGGTGTCAGCAATACCCAGTTCTTCAGTCTCTTAGGAAGGCTTTGAGGAAATTGCCTGACTACAATTTTAGCTTTGGGCCCTTGTGTCAATTATAGGGCAGCAAAATAGTCTCACTTGCTGTCCTGTCATTCTCCTAACTTAATTTCAACTATCATGTTGGAATTCCTAAATCTTTGAAAGCAGATAGATTCCCACTTCCCTAGGTGGATGCAATGAGTTCTGAGCTGCAGTCACCAAGAGGACAAAATGAAATGGTCAGCTCCTTTCTAATCTTAAGACATGGGATTCTGAGAAAATCAAGAAAAGAAGAAGCCTTTAGCAAGCTGAATTTATGAATTATTACTAAATAGATGATTACAACTAATTCATTATCCTAGTTTCTGAATGAATTTAAGTTCTTTTTCCACAGGTTGGTATCTTCTTAGCATAAAATACTTATTTTCTATTAGAAATAATTGAACCATTCATTTTCCCTTGCTTCTATCCCACCTTCTGTTCAACTCTATATTTTTATCTGTGTCTGTATTGAACAAAACAATTCCTACTAATGAATTTGGCCACCATGTATGCTATTTGAAATTTTAGACACATTTAATCTGAGCAGGAGTTGGGTTATATAACTGCTTTTATGAGCAAAGCTCTAGTGATGTCCAAGAATCGTTGCCCTGAAAGGTTTTTTAATGTGTGTGTCTTTAGGTAGTCTTCATCTTTTATTTTAAAAAAACGACTTGTTACAACCTTTGCAGAAACCTCAGTTTAATAGTGAAGTGCTGCCTCCTTCTGGGTAAATTGTATAGGCTTGTAAAACTACTATTGAGATCCTCTTGGGGAGAGGAGGAGGGATACAGAAATAAAATACATCTCCTTTAACTTAAAAAATAAAATTAGAAAACTAGAGTAAACTTGAAAAGTTACCCAGATTTTGTTTGGGGGACCATAAAGTACCTAAATTACATGTTCTATAGAGACGATTTGACTATTCTTTTTAAAAGATCTCTTATCAGTCACTAGAAAGTAGAAAATTGACAGTGTTGTTGTAGTTGAGTACCGTGGAGTTGGTTCCGACTCATAGTGACCCTGTACAGGGTTTCCGAGGCTGTAAATCTTTACAGGAGCAGAAAGCCCCATATTTCTCCCGCAGAACCCGTGGTAGTTTTGATCTGATGACCTTGAGGTTAGCAGCCCAATTCGTAACCACTACACTATATTAGCAAAATATTTATCTTTTTATCAAGCTTTGAACCACAAGGTCAGAAGTTCAAGCTCACCAACTGCTCTTCGGAAACCCTATATAGGGTCACTATGGGTTGGAACTGACTTGACAGCACTTACCAATAACAACAACAACACTTAACTTTAAATTTAAAAAGATATATTATTTAAATATTCACACATATTGAGACTATTGTTGTTCAGTGCTGACTCATAAGACCTTATGCACAACAGAATGAATACTGCCGGGGCCTACACCATCATTGTGAAACTGGATGATTGGTGCTACCACTGTGCCAATCCATCTCATTCAGTCTTCCTCTTTTTGTTGATCCTTCGCTTAACCTAGCATGATGTCTTTCTCCAAAGACTGATCCCTACATGCGTTGAGAAAACATATATGTATTGTATACATTTTTAATAAATATATGAAATACCTACATTTTAGTCTTAATTCTACTGCTTAGTACTCATGTGGGTGGCTCAACAGGATAAGCACTGGACTGCAAACCACAGGGTTAGCTGTTCAAAACCAGAGGGAGAAAGATGAGGCTTCTGCTCCCATAAAGATTTACTGCCTTGGCAACAGTAAACAGAGTCGCTATGAGTCTGAATCAACTAAAGAGCAGTTAACAAAGTGCTCATGTGAATTCGGGCGAACAACTTAATCACTTATATTTTTATAAGTAAATTTCTTTATCTGCAAATTGAGGAAAATAAATTCTTTGTTACCAACCTTAAAAACCCTTTATGAGGCTTATTGATCTCAACAGAAAAACTATGTAAGGTATTCAAAGGATATCTTATCTTTAAGGCTTTAAACGGTTATGTGGTAGAAGTGAAAAAATAGGACCAGATTTGTGACCAAAAAGAAGAAAAATGCTTAATGATGTCCTATGTATTGCATGGCCACAGCTAGGTTGGCTATACTCAAATCAATCAACTGTATACTATTTGAAGTAAAGAAATGGGAAGGATGTTTCAAATAATCCCAGACCACAATTAGACAGTAAAGTCTGCTTTTAATTCTCCAGGGACCGATTACCCTCACAAAGCCAAAAAGAGCAGGTGTGTCTAACCAAAGCTGATCTAGTTAGGGACCCAGAGAGAGTCATGTTTGCCTGATCTCATCCTTGAGCCAACTCCCCAGCATCTGCCTAGAACCCTGTCACAGGATGACTACAGATTTACTGTGTCCTAGTTACATTAAAGGGACTTTCACAATTTCCTGAGAATTGTTCAACTAAAGCAGAACTGACCAAAATCTGAACCAGCTATGGCACTGTTTCCGTCCTTACTTGCTTCATTACTGGATATGCAATTTAACCACTGTGTTCCTCAATTTTATCTATAAATGAGTACACTGATATTTCTGTTGCTGTTGTTAAGTGCTGACAAGTAGTTTCCAATTCAGAGCAACTGATAGGCTTGAACAGCCAACCTTACAGTTACCAATCCAGTGCTTGTCCTATAACACTACACCAGGACTCCAATTGTAGTTGTTGTGAGGTGC
>NW_006408631.1:1131320-1133851 GCF_000296735.1 Chrysochloris asiatica
AGAAATCAATGTTTATGCATTCCATTTCATTTCATTTTTGACAACTTCCAATTTTCCCAGATTCATACTTCGTACATTCCATGTTGCAATGTTCAATGGATGTTTACAGCTGTTTCTCTTCATTTTGAGTTGTGCCCCATCAGCAAATGAAGGTCCCACGGGCTTTTCTCCCACAGGCTTTACTCCATTCATGTCATCACGGTCAACTCTACTTTGAGGAGGCAGCTCTTACCCAGTCACATTTTGAGTGCCTTCCAACCTGAGGGGTTCATTTTCCAGCACTATTCTCCAATAGTACCTACTTTATTAGGTTGTTGTGAAGATAAAATGAATTCAGTAAAGCACTCAGAACAATGTCTTATATATAAACATTCAATACACAATAGCTGTGCTACTACTGTTTTTAATATTATTAGCATCACATTAATTTGTTTGGTAATAACATTTACTTAGGACAAATGATGTGTTCCTTGCAGATCTTCATTTTTATATCCGTATTTAGAATTTTGTTCTTATATTAGTTACCTGACTCTCTCTCTCATATTATATATATGTATTTTATATAGATATAGATATAGATATATTATGTTGTTGTTAAGTGCTGTCAAGTTGCTTCTGACCTATAGCGACCCTCTATAGGGTTTCCAAAGAGTGGCTGGTGAGCTTGAACTGCCAACCTTGTGTTTCAAATGAATTTTGTAGTCCAGTGCATTAACCCACAGTGCCACACCAAGATTAAAAAAATAACAATAATAATAATATACATATGTTGTTGTTGTTAAATGACTTTGAGTCAGTTCCAACTCATAGCAACCCTGTATAGAGTTTCCAAGGAGCAACTGGTGGTTTGAACCACGGACCTTGTGGCTCAAACTGACTTTGCAGTCCAGTGCATTATCCTGAAGTGCCATCCAGGACATATATATAATTTTTAAGTTTTAAATTACAAAGTAATAAATTATAACTGCTGGTGCTGTTTGACAGTATTACTCAAATCAAGGAACAACTTTGTTTTGCAGCCATATAAACAGATGCCCCCAGAATAAGAGCTGAGAGTCATGCACATTTCAAGCTCTTAAACATGTTTTATGATGAGGAAATATTCCAATTGCTTTTCATTCCTAGATTAGAAGCACTATAATATCCCTCAGTCTGAACTATTTGGTAAATCACCCAAAGGAAAATACTAAAAGACACCAAAACTGTTATGATTGAAGGCTAAAAATTACAGTTGGCCACTAGATGGCATTTAAATTATGTAGCAAGTTTTAAGTTATATTTGATCTATTTAAAACCTCAATTGGTTTGCACTTGGTCCAAGCACTGCCATTCACACACTTTGACACTGTGGAAACTCTCAAGTGTTGGCTGAATTGAAGCTTCAGAATATTCACAGCAGGTTTCTCAGCTACAGACATAAAATCCTTTTAGAATTATACAAAGAGAGAAGTAATTTTAAATTTCTGTCTGAAATCTTCAGACCAGATTTTTTTTTTTTTAAGTCAATTATTGAGGGTAAGACTGAGAGACTGGATAACTTGCATCTTTTCAATTCACTTTGGTGTAACATGAAGTCTTTCTTAATAACCACAGAGCAGTATAATTTGCTGGCAGCTAATCTCATCTGCCATGGGAACCTCCAAGCCTGGCCTCTATCTTTTTACCAGGTTCAGCAGCCTCATCATAGCTGCCATTTTTTTAAATTAATTCCTAGGAAAAGGCCAGCATGGACAAGTGCAACATCCCAAAGGACAAAGGACTAGAATTTAATCCTCATTATATAAAAAAGCTGTTAAAAGAGTTAGTCAATTATTTTTCATCTCCCACAAGGATATTAAAAGAGAAACTGATTTTTAAGTTTCAACAATTAGACTTTGATATAGCCACAAAGATGAAAATGAAATATATACAAAAATAAACCACAAAATAAATGTGTGTTTTCTTTGTATGTAATAGCAGAGACTCTTCTATTTAGAGAGATGCCATGTAGAGAAAGCAAGGATGAAGTAATAGGTTCAGTCTAGTTCTTTGCTTAGTGTATTGTGCTAACAGGTTGTCCAGTTGTTGTTGCTAGGTGCGATCATTGGGACACCATGTACAATGGAGAGAATAACTGCCCAGTCCTACTCCATCCTCACAAACATTGCTGTTTCAGTTCACTGATGCAGTCACTGGGGTCAATACATCTCATTGAGGATCTTCATCTTTTTTGCTGACCCTGTACTTAACCAAGCATTGTGTCCTTCTCCAGAGACGGGTCCCTCCTGATAATAGGTCTAATGTTTGTGAGAGAAAGTCTCACCATCCTTGTTTCTGAGGACCATTCTGGCTGTACTTCTTGTGAGATAGATTTGTCCATGGTGTTCTGTTGCTACAGTGTTGTCACATCAATTCTGACTCACAGCGACCTAACCACCAAGTATAGGATTTCCAAGGACCTACTGGTGAATTTCAATCATCCACCTTGATGTTAGCAGTCCAGTGCTTATACTACACACCAGGAATCCATTTTTGGGTTGTTGTTGTCAGGT
>NW_006408631.1:1134762-1137075 GCF_000296735.1 Chrysochloris asiatica
CACACCTTTCCCAATTTTAAAACATTCAGTGTTCCCATGCTCTGTTCAAACAACTGCTTCTTGGTCCAGGTACAGATTCCTCAGGAGTACAATTAAGTGTTCTGGAATAGTCATACTTCACAATGTTGTCCATAGCTTGTCATGATCCACACAATCAATAGCAGAGAAACATTTTCGGGTAGTCCATGATATATCAATATCCCTTGTCAACATCACAATTCAAATGCATCAGTTCTTCTTTGGTCTTCCTTATTCTTTGAGAGTGCCATTGAGTCCATTCCAACTCATAGTACTAACCTTATGCACAACAGAACAAAACTCTGCCTGATCCTACGCCATCCTCACAATAATTGTTACACTTGACCCACTGCTGTTGCCACTATGCCAATTCATCTTGTTGGGGGTCTTCCTTTCTTTTTTACTGCCCCTCCAATTTACGAAGCATGATGTCCTTCTTTAGAGACTGGTCCCTCCTGAAAACATGTATAAAGTATGAGAGACAAAATCTTGCCATCCTGGCTTTTAAGCATTCTGATTGTACTACTTTCAACACAGATTGGTTTGTTATTCTGGTAGTCCATGGTATTTTAATATGATCCTCCAACATCATAAACCAAATACAACAATTCTTCTAAGGTTTTTCTTATTCCCTGTCCACCTTTACATACTTATGAGGCTATTGAAAATATCATGGCTTAGAACAGGCACACCTTAGTCCTCAAAGTGACTTCTTTACACTTCAACACTTTTCAAAGGTCTTGTGCAACATATATTTGATGTTCTTCTCTGAACCTAGGGCAGTTCTCTGTCAATGTACTGTTGCAGCTGTTTTTGAATTACCTTGAGCAAAATTTTACTTGTATGTAATATTAATGAAATTGTCCAATGATTTCCTAATTCTGTTAGATTACCTCTCTTAGAGTGGACACAAATATGGATCTCTTCCAGTCAATTGGTAAGGTAGCTGTCCTCCAAATTTCTTGGCATACATGAATGTCTCAAGTGTTGCATCAGTTTGTTGAAAGATTTCAATTTGTATCCCATCAATTCCCAGAGCCTTGTTCATTGCCAATGCCTTCAGTGCACCTTGGACTTACTTCTTCCTTCAGTACCACTGACTCTTGACTATATGCTACCTCTTGAAATGGTTGAACATCAGCCTTCTATATTTTGGTATAGTAACTCTGTATTTCTTCCATCTTCTTATGATGCTTTCTTCATCTTTCATTCTTTTGTCCATAAAATCCTTCAATATTTCAAGTCAAGATTTGAATTTCTTCTTTAGTTCTTTCAGCTTGAGAAATGCTGAGTGTGTTCTTTCCTTTTGGCTTTCTAGCTCCAAGTCTTTGCACATTTAATTATAATATTCAACTCTGTCTTTTCCAGAAGATGATTGAAATTTTCAGTTCAGCTCTTTTACCTCCTCATTTTTTCCATTTGCTTTAGCATCTCTATGCTGGAGAGCAAGTTTCAGAGTCTCATCTGACATCCATTTTGGTCTTTTCCTTCTTTCTTGTCTTCTTAATGACCTTTTACTTTCTTCCTGTATGATGTTCTTGATTTCATCCCACAATACTTCTGGTCTTCGATCATTAGTTCTAATACAGCAAATCTCTTCTTGAGATGATCTCTAAATTCAGGTGGGATATGTTCAAGGTCATATTTTGACACTCATGAACCTGTTTTAATTTTCTTCAGCTACAGCCTGAATTTGAGCATGTTGGTCTGTTCCACAGTCTGTTCCTGGCCTTGTTTTGGCTAATGATATGGAGCTTTCCACTGTCTCTTCCCACAGCCAATTTGATTTCTGTATTCCATCTGGTGAGGTCCATGTGTATAGTTATCTTTTATGTTGTTTATAAAAAGGTATTTGCAATGAAGAAGTCTTGTAAAATTCTATCATATGATTGCCAGTATTGTTTCTATCACCAAGGCTATATTTTCCAAATGCTGAACCTTCTTTGTTTCTAACTTTTGCATTCCAATCACTAGTAATTTTCAATACATCTTGATTGCATGTTTGATTAATTTCAGATGGAAAAAGTATGTAGAATTCTTTAACTTCATCATCATTGGCTTTAGTGGTTGGGGCTAAATATGAATTTGAATAATACTGGTATTGAAATATTTGAACACTGGCCATTTCTTTGTGGTATAGTGACTCTGTGTATTCCTTCCACCATGTATTGACTGGTCTTCCTAGCAGATGTATAGATATTATACTATCACATACAATATTATACTTCAAGATAGATCTTGTGCCGACGTCTGCCCTCGACATAGTTGTCACGAGTGTTTGGTTCACGAGGAGGG
>NW_006408631.1:1137655-1160091 GCF_000296735.1 Chrysochloris asiatica
GGGGGAAAATCTTGACCTTAGAAACTTAGGGGAATATTGCATTTCTCTGTGGACATCCAGGGCTCATGTTTGGAATTAAATAAATATGACTAAACAATTTGATGAAAAAACAATTTGCTATTAACTGCCAAGTGGCTTCATTTGTTACACTCAGGCCTATAGGGCCTTGAACCTCTGACCAGTCTTACACGGTCTGCAACAATCTTGAAATGGTTTTTTGATGATGAAGATGATGCCATTCCTCTTCAATTTGTCATTCCCAGCATAGTATACCACACGATTGTCAGATTCAAGATGTCTAATACCATTCCATTTCAGCTCACTAATACCTATAATTTTGATCTTTATGAGTTCAATTTCATTTTTGACAACTTCCAATTTTCCTACATTCATATTTAGTACATTCCATGTTCTGATTACTAATGGATGTTTGCAACTGTTTCTCCTCATTTTGTGCTGTACCCCATCAGCAAATGAAGATCCCAAAAGCTTTACTTTATTCATGCCATCATGATAAACTCTATTTTGAGGAGGCAGCTCTTCCCCAGTCACATTTTGAGTGTTTTCCAACCTCAGGGGCTCACCTTCCAGCACTATATCTGACAATCTTCTGCTGCTATTCATGTTTCAATGTTCAATATTTGGGTGCTATCTGGCAGCATTCCACTGCTATTCATAACATTTTCAGTGACTAAATATTCAGAAGTCGTTCACATCTCCTTCTTCCTAGACTGTCTTCATCTGAAAGCTCAGCTGAAACCTTTCTACCATGGGTGACCCTGCTGGTATTTAAAATACTGATGTCACAGCAACATGAAAGCCACCAGAGTACAACAAACTGACAGCCGAGTGGTGGAGGTTGTCCACTAGATGGCCCTAATATATACTGTTGTTGTTGTTAAGTGCCGTTGAGTCAGTTGCAACCCTAGCGACTCTGTATCAGGTTCGCAAGGAGCAGCTGGTGAGCTTGAACTGCCAATCTTGAAGTTCAAACCAACTTTGCAGTCCAGCGCATTAATTAGCCCACAACACCACATCAGGTACTTTCAACTAATCAAACATTCATTGGCAAGATAAAATCAAATAAGGCATATTTAAGTGTAAGTATGAATAAGACTGAAAATTGCTCTCTAATGTAGAGATACTAAAACAAATGGAGGAAACGAGGTAAAAGGTAAAAGAGCCGAGTGGAAAATCTCAAAAGGTAGCTGGAGAAGATGACACCAAATATTATAATGAAATGTGCAAAGACCTGGAATTAGAAAAACAAAAGGGATGAACACACTCAGCATTTCTCAAGCTGAAAGAACTGAGAAAAAATTCAAGCCTCGACTTGAAATATTGAAGGGGTCTATAGGAGCTCTGATAGCGTAGTGGTTATGAATGGGACTGCGAACCTTAAGGTTAGCGGTTCGAAACTACCAGCCACTTCGCGGGAGAAAGATGAGGCTTTCTACTCCCGTAAAGATTTACACCCTCGGAAACCCTGTACAGGGTCGCTATGGGTCGGAACCGACTCGACGGCACTTAACAACAACAACAACATAGGCAAAATAGTGAATGATGCAGAAAGCTTCAAAAGAAGATGGACACCCAAACTTGCATACAGTACCCTTTTAACCTAGCGTCGATGGCTCGATAATCAGAACTCGACTAGAAGAAGATCGAAAAAAAAATTTTGTTTTTTTTTTGATAAAGGAAACAAGGGTAAATTGCTTCAGTTTTATGAACCTGACCTATACTCAGAGCGGTAGTTACTCTAAATACCAACAGAGAGGGAAAGAGTCTTCACATCAAGTATCAATGCTATCCCCTCTGTATACAGGGTAGATAGGGACAGGCAACTTAGACATCAGCTACCTAAAATGAGGGGGCAATAAAGGCATGAAGTGACTGGTTTACAAGGTTTCAAGAGGGAGTTTAGTTTAAGAGTATGGGGGGAAAGAAAGAGTCCTCACTGAATAGCTGTCATCTTGTCTAGATGGGTCTGGTGAAAAGAGATGAGGATAAGATTCGTAAGATTCAATAGTGAATAATTGTTATCATGACTAATTGTGATTGTCACAATTGTAAAGGTAGAAGTTTTGTAACAAAAAACAGGGGAGTGGTTAATCTTAACAGTCCAGAAACAGAGGACCCTAGTACCATCAAGAGAGAAATGCACAAGCAGAATGTGGGACCTTATCCAGAGAAGCAGCAGCACCAGAGATGGGGGCATGAAGAGGGGATGCAGCTGAGGACTCTAGACTTATGGGAAGAGAGGGACTAAGAGCTGGTGGCCAGGAGGCAGTCTTGCAGAATGTGCCCTTTGAAGATGTAAATTATTATATATGCCTGAGTGGTTTTTGTTTGTTTGTTTTTCAAAAAGCTAAAGTGGATAGAGAGAAATACTGTTAACTGATGGTACATGGAGGGGATTATAATCATTGTAATGAAACAAGGTATATGATTTGCTGAATGTTAAACTGATGATATGCCCTGTAAACTTTCACTCAATCCACAATAAAAACCTTAAAAAATAGTATAAAACCCAAAAAAAAAAAGAAGATGGAAGGAATACACTGAGTCACTGTACCAAAAAGAAATGGCCAATGTTTAAGCATTTCAAGAGGTAGCATATGAACAAGAGCCAATGATACTGAAGGAAGATGTCCAAGGTGCACTGAAGGCATTGGCAAAGAACAAGGCACTGGAAAATTGATGGACTATAAATTGAAATATTTTAACAAACTGATGCAATACTGGAGGCACTCAGTCATCTATGCCAAGAAATCTGGAAGACAACTACCCGGCCAACTGACTGGAAGAGATCCACAGTTGTGTCTATTCCAAAGAGAGGTGACCCAATGGAATGCAGAAATCATTGACAATATCATTAATATCGCATATAAGTAAAATTTTGCTAAAGATAATACAAAACTGTCTGCAACCATACATTGACAGAGAATTTCCAGAGGTTCAAGCTGGATTCTGACGAGGATATGGAATGAGGGATATCATTGCTGACACCAGATGGATCTCAGCTGAAATCAGAGAATAACACTGTGCAAGGTAACACTGAATGGTTTAAAATCAAGAAAGGTGTGCACCAGAGTTGTATTCTTTCACCACACTTATTCATTCTGTATGCTGAGCAAATAATCCAAGAAACTGGGTTCTAGGAATGATTTCTGTATTCCATTAGGTCACCTCTCTTTGGAATAGACACAATTATGGATCTCTTCCAGTCAGTTGGCCGGGTAGTTGTCTTCCAGATTTCTTGGCATAGATGAGTGACTGCCTCCAGTATTGCATCAGTTTGTTGAAAGATTTCAATTTATAGTTGGCATCAAGATTGGAGGAAGACTCATTGACAATCTGTGATATGCAGGGGATACAACCTTGCTTGCTGAAAGTGAAGAGGACTTAAAATATTTACTGATGCAAATCAAAGAGCATAGCCTTCAGTATGGATTGCATCTCAATGTAAAGAAAACAAAAATCCTCACCACTGGACCAATAAACAACATTCTTATCAACAGAGAAAAGACTGAAGTTATCAAGGACTTCATTCTTCTTGGATCAACTATCAACACTCATGGAAGCAGCAGTCAAGAAATCAAATGATGTATTGCATAAAGCAAATCTGCTGCACAAGATCTTTTTAAAGTGTTAAAGAGCATAGATATCAGCTTGAGGACTAAGGTGCACCTGACCCAAGCCATGGGATTTTCAGTAACCTCATATGCATGTGAGAGCTGGACAGTGAATAAGAAGACCATAGAAGAATGGATGCTTTGAGTTATGGTGTTGGAGAAAATTAAAAGTGCCATGGGCTGCCAAAAGAACAAACAGATCTGTGTTAGAAGTACAGCCATTGTGCTCCTTGGAGGCCAGGATGGCCAAACTAACTTTGTCTCTCATACTTCAGATATATTGTCAGGAGGGACCAGTCGCTGGAAAAGGATATCATGTTTAGTAAGGTGGAGGGTCAGAGAAAAAGAGGAAGACCTCCAGCAAGATGGATTGGGCAAGTGGCAGCATCGATGGACTCAAGCGTGGCAACAATAGTGAGGTTGGCCCAGGATTGGGCAGTGTTTCATTGTGCTGTGCATAAGGTCGCTTTGAGTCGGTACTTACTTGATGGCACCAAACAACAACAACAACAACGTAACCCTCTCCATTCATCCATGTTATTGTTGTTAAGTGCAGCTGAGTTCATTCCGACCCATAGGGACCCTGTATAGGGTTTCCAAGGAACCGTTGGTCAGCGATCTTTCAGTTCAAAGGACTTTGCAGTGTGAGGTATTATCCCACAATGCCACACCAGGACTCCATTCATCCATAAGCATCAACCAAATTGAATACTCAGCGACACTCCTGCTTGATGTTCATGGTTTAGTTGCTTGTTCCTAAGGGAAAATTATAAAGGTGAAGTTGGGTGGTAAAGTAGCATCTGAATAAAGCAAAATAGAACCAAAGCAGTTCCTGCTTCAGGTCTCAGCCATCTAAGACTCACACCTCCATTTTCAAAATGTCTCCATCTATCAGGGCAGGGCCAGCTCTTTGGTGGGCTATCACATTCTCCAAGGACAGTTCCTCTGGGATTGATTCCTCATTTGATTTTGTACTCCCAAGAGTCACACAGATAAGAAGGGATATATTAATTTTCTTAGGGTGACCAAGTTTAGAAATACTAAGATATCAAAGCATAATATCCAAGTCATGCGGACAACTATAAATCTATCTGTATGTATTCCATTGTATTTTCTGAGCCAAGTTTAATTATATTTAAACTTAAAACATAGTCATAATCACTCTTCTCACTTTCCAAGCGGCTCATGATAAACATAATATGCTATAAGAACATCTGCGTACCAAGGCTAAGACCTGCTGATAAAGACCATGGACTACCGCAGAGGGTGGTTATCCATCTGGTTCTACCATCCCTGAGGTAGAACCAGAGAGGATATTGAGGGAGAGGGAGAGGGAAAGGGAAAGATCAGAGACAAGAACAATTCTCAAGGGCTTGTTTTGAGGGACCGAGTGAATGAGTGTGCGAACAAAGAAGATACAAAAGCTCCAGTAGGATGCAAGTTAAAGTTGATTTGTGTGTAGGCTGAAAATTGGAGTATCCAGGAGCCATTGGAAAAAGGAGCCTAGAAATCAAGAGACAGACTTATAAGTTATCACATACATAAGGAGAACTGAAACTGTGAGTGGGTGAAACTTCTCACAATGAACATCGAGCAGCACCATTCAGTGTTGGCCCAGAGATGATGAAGTAGTAGCTTGCTTGGCAGTGACCAGCTACTAGAAATGACCTTGTAACTCACTGTCCACTTCAGTTCAAAACATATTTAATATCCACACCTGTAACAGGTTTAACCAGCAAGCTGTGGGGGAAGGGGTGTTGGAGGAAGCCGAAGGTGTGAAGTTGAGCCATATTAAATTCTGAAGCAAAAGCATAGATCAGTAATATTGATCTTTAAACGTATTTGGAAACAAGTCATTGGAAACATAATTATGGTGAGGTCATACTACGTTAGGAGTCCTGGTGTGGTACTGTAGGATAAGCACTGAACCACAAGGTCTATCTGAACAGCAAGGTCAGCAGTTCAAATCTACCAGATGCTCCTTGGAAATCCTATACAGAGAGAATCACTATGAGTCAGAACTGACTCAACAGCACATAACAATAAAAAGACTGCATTAGGGTGAGACCTAAATTCAATGACTAATGTTCCATCTAAGATTAGCACAGACACAGGGAGGAAGTCCAGGTGACAATGGAGGCACACACTGGAGTGGGGAAACTAAAATTTAGGAACATCCAGACTTGTCAGCCACCACCAGAAACTGAGAAAGGCACAGGTGATTTTTCCCTCGGAGCCACCAGAAGTATCTAAGCCTGCCAGTGCCTTGATTGCAGACTGCTACCCTCCAGAACTGTGAGAGAATAAACACCTGTTTGTTTTAAGCCACCCAATGTGTGGTGCTTGGAAATACAACCTTTAAATTTGGACATTTTGTTCATTATGGATTTCTTGCCTTTTTTTTTCAAATATTGCATTACAATGTTTAGAATGATTATCTTGAGTTTTTTAGTACCCTTTTCCTAGAGCACTGATAGTGTAGTGGTTATGAATCAGGCTGCGAACCTCAGGGTCAGCAGTTTGAAACTACCAGCTGCTCCGCGGAAGAAAGATGAGGCTTTCTGCTCCCGTGAAGATTTACAACCTCGGAAACCCTGTACAGGGTCACTATGAGTCGGTACTGACTCCACAGCACATAACCACCACCACCTAGAACAAGTGCCTCACTGTTCTCACCTAAATCCTGGCCCTTAGGGACTTTTTAACTACTTTTATTGATAAACTCACAGGCAACCTTTTCTCAGTCTGTGTGCACACAGGGGTATAACCAAAGAACAAAAAATAATAAACATAAGTAAGCAAGCATGACTTCTAAATAGATGTTATATTTAGAAATTATCCCTCCCTCTTTGCAGAAATGTATAAAGATATATAGACATCGGTAAACCTTGTTAAAAACAATAGTCACAAAGCCCTGAAACTCTGGTCCTTATTCACCCTTCAGGTCTAGGAATGAACTCACCCCACCCCTATAGCTCAATTTTCAGCCAAACAATAGACATGCCTATCAGGGGAACAATGACACTAGTGAGGTACTGAGGTATACATACCTTAGAATAACCAACTATCAGATTATTGATATCAGAAGGGTAGTATTTACCTAGGGAAAAAATTCAGGATTAGGGAAGAAAATGGAAACAGCTAACACAGGAAGGAGGTGGAATAGCAGGTATTGTAATCAATTAAAGGAAACAAAATGTGCATGAATTGTTGAATGGAAACTGTAAATCTTCATCTAATTCACAATAAAATGTTTAAAAATAAATAAAATAAAAGCAATTGCCACTGTCTTGTTAATTCCATCTGTTTCCAATGAGAAAGATCAAATCATTGCATGGCAGTTTCAGTCGTCTTAAACCCGTACAGGGGATTTCATGAATATATCACTTTCAGAAAATATCTAAAGAAAATTTGCCTTAAGAGCTGAATGAGTATGAGAGAGCTAGATACAGCATGATGGCAGTTTTACAACAGACCCCAGAGTTTTCTGATATGCCTTCCATGGAGAGTTAAGAGGGGCAGGGTCCTATGTACACAGCACTTGATTATGAGCAAGCTGTAACTTCTTCATTCAGTGGAGTCGAGTAGATGTGATACTGAAGATGGGTTGTAAAAGATTATGCAGCAGCTGTGTTATTTACCAGAGCAGTCACAAGTGGAACCCTGAGCTGCCATATAAGCTAACTCCCCTGAGAACACCAGCTGTCAGGAAGCCAAGTTACATGACGAAACCAGGCGTGAACAAATCAGTTTCAAAAGGACAGATATTGTATAATCCACATGAAATATCTAGAATAGGAAAACATATAGAGATCAAAGATGATTACCAGGGGTGGTTGAGAAGGAAAAAGGACTCTTTGCTGTGGGGACGCTGACTTCTGTTAAGAATGATGGAACATTTTATAAGTGAATAGTAGTGATGGCTGAACAGCATAGTTGTTGTTGTTGTTATGATGTGGCAGAGATGTCTGACCTCCTTTAACTTCATGAGGGGGACAGAGACTTACCATCAGCATCACTCTAAGACTCTGACTGCTATGAGGTGGAGGTAAGACATACCTTTGCTCCCTCTTTTTTTTTTTTTTTTTTTACCAATTCTGCCATGAGCCATCCCTCCCACAGGAATACTCCTTATTCCTGTAGTGCATTTGTTAATCCACTGCAAAGGTTACACAACATAACTCACAGACAATACTCACGATTGTGGGGTTTACTAGGGAAACAATAGGGTACATTTCGGGATCACGAACGATTTAGGATACAGTTTTTGATTAGGACAGCTTCTTCTCAGCTGTGCCCACAGGCAGACCTCTTAATCCTCAGCCCTTTGGACCAGCCCAGCCTCTGCCCTACTTGGGTATTACAAAGCTCTTTAGTTCTGCCAATAAGTACCTAGAGACACCTCACTCTGTCAGCAAGCCTGAAGGTGTTCAGCTTGCTCATTCCATGGACCTGGAAGCCCACCACATCATCTCCTGCCAGTCAGCTCTTTCTGCTGCCTCTGGTGACACCCATTTCTTTGCCGTAACTTTTTGCCATCTCTTGCTATCTCTGGTCTTGTCTCCTGGTCTAGAAGTTTCTCAACACAGGGACCCTGGGTTCAAAAGATGCTCCCATCTCTTCTTCTTGGTGGTAGTGGACCCTACTTTCTATCTCTGGGATAGTTAATTTTAAGTCTAGCAGGATGGTAAAACTAACCAATCCCTGCATTAGTGTTCCATTCACCTTATTTGTATGATGACACCCCTGTAGCCCATTCCATGCACCTTATTTGCATTATTAGCAAACAGTTTGAACCTCTTGGTGGGTTCATTTACATAGTTCATTTACACCTCATTTACATAGTTCCAACCAATCATTTGGTGGGTATTACAAGACCATGGCTAGAAAGGACAAATAAAAACAATCCATCACACTGCGTTCAGGAATTCTGTCACTACATTATACATGTAAGAAAAGTTAAAATGGAAAATGCTTTGTTATATACAAATTTACCACAAATAAATAAAAAGCCATGTATAAGCACTCCTGTCTTTGGGACATTCCAGCCCAAGGGATGAGGACCAAGAGCTCAAGAAGAAGAGAAAAACCATCCTTGCTATGTCCTGTCTGAATTTCTGATTCACAAAATATACAACCTTAATAAAACGGCTGTTTCGAGCTGCTAAATTTGGGCCAGCTTGTTATGTAGCAATAGTAATTTTTTTAAAAGCAAGTATGAATAGATTCATTATCCAAGAATATCCCAATCATCTGCAGAATGGAAGTTAACAATGTTTTATAATAACATTTTCCCCAAATAATCTGAAGTAATCTTTGTACATTCGTAGTGTCCCATTTGATTTTTTCTATTACATCCCCAGGACAATAAAACACATAGTTCCTTTCAAATGCTTTTCTTTCAAATTGGCTTCTTAGTTGAAAGATGAGTCCCCATCTCAAATTTATTCCATGAATACAGATGTTAGTAAAAGGCTTAAGACTTCCGATACTAGTTAATTAGTGTATCTTTTCTGTGATGATGTTATTTCATGCCAACAAAAAGCAGCAGCAAAAATGTCAGCACTGTTACTGACATTTAAAAACCAGGATTGCTATTTCTGTTTGTATTTTGAAGCCACAGAAAAAAATTAACCCTAAACAGTGGTGGTGGTGGTTACGTGCCATGGAGTCAGTTCCGACTCATAGTGACCCTGTACAGGGTTTCCGAGGCTGTAAATCTTTACAGGAGCAGAAAGCCTCATCTGTCTCCCACGGAACAGCTGGTAGTTTCGAACTGCTGACCTTGCAGTTCACAGCCCGATTCATAACCACTACACTACCAGAGCTCTTAACCCTGAACAGTGTTCCTGGTTTTTTGTTTGGTTGGTGAATTTTCTTTTTGTTTTTGTTGTTCTTGGGTGTTTATTTTTTATCTTATATATTGTTTAGGGTAAGGATAATAATAAAGTCCTATATGTATATGAAATTCTCCATGGAATAAGCAAGCTTTGTGTTTCAATCATCCTGGAATGCAGGTCTCCAACTTTATGGTAAGGTATAAGATAGTATCATCACCCTGGAAGATAGGCTGTTTTGAACAAGAGAACAGTTTAGAATAACAGTACTTGTCTGAACTACAGATTTCACAGTAGACATATAACATTATAAAGACATTACAGGAATAATTTGTTATCACAAAAATGTCTGGATTAAAAATCAGAGAATATTTTTTTTGCTCACTATCCAACTACCAAGGAGCTCTGGTAGCATAGTGGTTACGAGTTGGGCTGCCAACCTCAAGGTCAGAAGTTCAAAACTACCAGCAGTTCCACAGGAGAAAGATGAGGCTTTCTGCTCCCATAAAGATTTACAGCCTCAGAAACCCTGTGCAGGGTCACTATGAGTTGGAAACGACTTCACAGTAACAATAACAACAACAACCCAACTACCAAATGTAACTGAAATGAATAATCATTTTTAAGTTATCTTGTTTCAGTATAGGAAATTGAAATATAACTCAAACTTCAGGAATATATTAAAATGCATATTTTAATATATTCATATTTAGCAAAATATGAACTATAGTTCCAATTCATATAAAAATTACTGCTGACCAAGTAGAATATAAACATCACTCAATGAATTGTAATAAAAGTGCACATTTGTCAGTTGGTATTAGTATATTTTAGTGACAGCCATGACCATTTATATATATATACATATATATATATGTTGTTGTTATGGGCTGTGGAGTTGGAGTCAGTTCCAACTCACAGCGACCCTGTACAGGGTTTCCAAGGCTGTAAATCTTTATGGGAGCAGAAAGCCTTGTCTTTACCCCCCTGGAACAGCTGGTAGTTTCGAACTGCTGATCCTGAGGTTAGCAGCCCGATTCATAACCACTATATATATATACATTTTTTAAAAAATTGTACTTTGTGTTAAAGTTTACAGAGCAAATTAGTTTTTGATTCAACAATTTATACACATTTTGTTTCATGATGTTGGTTGCAATCCCCTCAAATGTAACAACACTCTTCCCACTCCCTCCCTGGGGTCCCCATTTCCTTTGTCCTTTCCTGCCCCTTGCTGCTTTCTGAGTTATGTTTTTAGAGAAATGCTGCCCTTTCAGTCTTGTATGGTTGATTGTACTGAGGAGTGTATTCCTTCCTGGTGTTATTTTTTCACTTTATAAGCCTATTGTTTGGCTGAAAGTTGATCTCTAGAAGTGGGTTCAGTTTCATTCTTGAAGAAGCACAGTATCAAGGTTTCTAACAGTCACTAACTAAATCTGGTCTTTCGATGATTTTGAATTCTGTTCTAGAATGTTTTCCCTCCCTGTCTAGGACCATCTACTGTGATCCTGATTCAGAGTGATAGCCAGGAACCATCTAGTTCTTCTGGTCTCAGGGTAGTCGAAGTTGTGGTTCATGTGGTTCATGGCCTTTGGCACTATTATTCATTTTAAATTAGATATTAATTCCATTACTAGATATGTTCACCCAAAGACTAGGGAATTGGAAAGAACAAGCTAATCTGGTCGAGTTAAAGCCCTGCACCTCCTTGGAAGTGTGTAAACTCAGGCAAGTGATCCTCTATATTTTAGGTTCCCCAAGTGCAGAACAAGGCTAACAATATCCACTAGCAAGACTAGAAACAGATGCTACCCTGATGAAAAGCCTACAGGACAGCCATGTAGTCTGAAAACACCGAGATTATTTCATTATTTCACATATAAAACCCCTGTGATTACTCCCTATGCGGCAGTTAAAGCTACAGTACATTCTGTAAAGAAGACATAAATCATCTGAGAAAAGGCATCACAGACACGTGCAGGGATTGGGTAAGAATGCTATGTTTCTTGAGTTTTGTAGAACCCACAGCTACGTTATTTAGAATTTGCGTTTTGCAACATCTCAGGCACCTCCCTGTTTATATTTTTTCCCCTCCTGCTTAAGATTCTAAAAAGTTTTTTTTCTCTCTTCCTCCTTCTGTCTCCTTTCACCATTCACACAAACTCTCGTTTCCCATGTTACACGTCACTGAACTACTGTGACAGAAAATAACAGTGCAACTTTTATCAAAGGAAATGTCCTACTATACATATTAGGGATAGTGAACTTTCCCCCAAATCACAACATTAAAATAAACAAGTAACTCTTAACAAAAGTGAAGTTTAAAGAAAAATTATTCCATTTCCTTTTATGATCATTTAAGAGAGAAAAAGGCTGGCCCAACTCAGGAAGTTAGAGAGGAAACAGCAGGTGTTAAGGGTGAAAGAAGAATGAAGCAAGAGGGGGCACTCAGAGAGATACAAAAACATGAAAAGGGGAGAACAAGTGAGGAAAGAGGCAAGAAAAAAAAGGAGCAAGAAAAAAAAGGAACCAGGCCACAGGGTTCCACAGGCATCTTCATGCTCATGGTCATCCATACCTGCATGGTGAATCTGGAATTCCCCCCTTCTTGGGCAAGTCAAAGGAGCTCTGGTAGCGTAGTGGTTACGAATTGGGCTGTGAACCTTAAGGTCAGCAGTTCGAAACTACCAGCCGCTCCGCGGTTGAAAGATGAGGCTTTCTTCTCCCGTAAAGATTTACACCCTCGGAAACCCTGTACAGGGTCGCTATGGGTCGGAACCGACTCGACGGCACTTATCAACAACAACAATTTCTCTATCTGTAAAATGTACACTGACCCTTCAGTCCTTACAAGTTTAAATTCTCTAACTTTACTTCAGATACACTTTGCTTTCCTTTGAGCTTGAATCAGTTTACAAAGCAATTAACCGCTTTTCACACCTCTTTGAGGTCCTGGTGTTGTGCTGTAGGATGAACACTGGACCTTACGGTCTGCAGTTCAAATCTACCAGCACCTCCTTGGAAGCCCTATACAAGGTTGCTAAGAGTCAGAATTGGCTTGCTGGCACTTCACACCAACAACAGCACAACTCTTTTCATACCCAGTCTTTGGAGATGTCACTTCTGGATAGCCCAAAAGAAAATTAAGTTTATACTAAATTAACATTAATTTCATAAAGCCAGATTGGTGGTGGTGTGCCATGGAGTCGGTTCTGACTCATAGCGACCCTGTACTGGGTTTCTGAGGCTGTAAACCTCTACAAGGGTAGAAAGCTTCATCTTTCTCCCGCGGAACAGCTGATAGTTTTGAACTGCTGACCCTAAGGTTAGCAGCCCGATTTGTAACCACTACGCTAGGTACTGCTTATCCCTGCCTCCATATACGATGAAACCTGTAAGAGCTGGAATTTGCTGGGACCACCTTGTTTTTGAGTCTCAAAAATTCTTCACCTTTGACAGGGTGCAGCCACACCAGTTCCTATTAAGAATTCTACCTCAGAAACATCCAGAAAATGTTTCTTTTCAGTTGGAACAAGCAACCAAGCCATTTTTTATGATTTTCATATTTATTCAAATTATGTACAGATATGGACATAAACTATTCAAAGATATAGGCAACATTTATTTTTTAATAAAAACATCTAATGTCAAGTCTTCAGGTTGTTTGGGTTTTTTTATGAAATTATTGAAACAAATTTCTAAGTCTGTAGCCTTATCAAAAAACTCTTGGTCTCCTTTCACTTTTCCAAATTCCTTCAGAGCTTTTATATAGTTGAAAACTTGTGTTTGACTTAAAGGTTCAGGCTCTTCTAAAGGCAGGTCTCCATTATCCTCTTCCTCAGCAGCTGCAGCTTCCGACTTTGAGTCCGCAATTTCTTTCAAGTTTACATCGTCCATTTCTGTGGCAACCTCTTTTTCCGTATCAATGTAAGCCCCAGCTCTTATCCTATTTTCTGAAACACCTCTATAGAAGTCATTTATTGCATCCTGAATCTGCAGGATGTTATCAGGCTCGATAACTGTTTTTCTTATTTGGCCATTGCCAAATAAGAAGCCACAGTTCTTAAAGCATTTTCTTACATTGCAAGTGATTCCGTGATTTTTTTTGAAGCTCTGAAGCCACCCATTCGATGCTGAGAATCCATCAATTTTCAAAAGTTTTGCCAGTTCCTTTGCTTTTGCTTGTAGGATAGGTCCTGAAATGGGAACATTCTGGGCAGAGGCTTGAAGAAACCACTCAAAAACAGATTTGTTGATTTCTGCATAATTTCCATCCCTTCTTTTCTTGACGTTGATGTTGGTGCTATTCATGTATTTTTCAATTATTTTATCCTTTTCTTTTATAATTGAGTAAATTTGCGATTTGCCACACTTGAACTTAATCACAACTTCCTTGACAGTCTTTTTCTCTTCGGTTATCATTTTGACAACGTCAAGCTTTTCTTTCAGAGATAAATTTCTCACTCTCTTGTCCATAGCTGTGAAGGAACAAGTTGTTTTTTTTTAAAAGAAGGAAACAAAAAAGGTAATACATTTGTACATAAATATAAGAAACTTATGATCTGCTTGGAAATGTGAATTATTTCCAAAATAAGCAAAACATGTAATCTGTCAACCTCAATCTATGATAAAGTTACTATACTTTAGTGGACTATTTTAGAAAAGTCATGAGAAGAATGCCTTTGCTTTCCTTCACAATTTATCCAATAAGCAACATCATAATAAATGGATTAAAGATTGAAGATGTCAGAGTTTCATTTTACTTGGACCCACAATCAACAACCACAGAAGCAGCAGTAAGGAGATGAAACTATATATTGCACAAGCTAAATGTGCTGCAAAAAAATCTTTTTAAAGTATTAAAAAGCAAACATGTAACTTTGAAGACTAGGGTGCACCTGACCCCAAGTCACAGTATTTTCAATTGTCTCATATGCATGTGAAAGCTGAACAAGGAATAAGGAATAAGGAGAACTGATGCATCTGAATGATGGTGTTGTTCAAGAATACTGAATATACCATGGGCTGCCAAAGAATGAACAAATCTGTCTTGTTAAAAGCCACAATGCTCCTTGAAAGCAAAAATAGCATACTTTGGACATGTTATCAGGGGAGACCAATCCCTCCAGAAAGACATCATGCTTGGGAAGTAGTTATTGTTAAGTGCCATCGAGTCAGTTCCAACTCATAGCAACTCTGCAGAGGGTTTCCAAGGAGCAGCTGGTGGGTCTGAGTGGCCAATTTTGTGGTTAATAGTCCATTTCTTATCCTAAAACGCCATATCAGGACTCCTTGACTAAGTAGAGGGCCAGTGAAAAAGAGGAGGACTCTCAAAACTGACACACTGACAGGACCAGGCAGAGTTTCCTTCTATTGCATATAGGGTCACTATGACTCAGAACCAACTTGCCAGCACCTAACAACACACACACATTGAATGTGTGAAGTGAGGAAATGCTTATTTATTTGGGGGGCAAAATAAATTTTGAAGTAAAGCATTTCCAAGAAAGAAGTGGCTTTCGAAAATTGTAATAACGTATCAAAATTACAAAGTGAAAACTAAAGAGTAAAAGTTCTCAAGAGACGGAAAAGAGTAGCCGCTTTGCTAGATCTTAATGAAATCTATTAGTATCTCTCTTCTTACCTTCTTCCAAATTTACGGAAGTTGCTCGTTTCTGGAAAAAATTTACAGGCAAAAAAGAACCAAACAAAAAAGGCAAAAGTATAACAAATGTACTTAAATAACAGTAGTCATGCACAGTACACACTCACACGTAGTAGCAACTCAAAAGGAAGTGGGCGGCTGAGCCTTCATCTCTGATTCTAGTGTTTCTTGGAATCTTGGTACAGATCACAGTACCAATGATTTTGAGCGATTTGTCTGGCAGATTCCAGCTTACAGAGAATATTTGTTAGGCTGGTATAATCGTGTTAGAAGAAAATATTTGTGTTCCCCCGTCTCTGACGGGTTTCCACCTAACACAGGTTCCAGCTTTCCCAGGTTTTAATGTAAAAAGTTGTTGCTTTATAGGTGTCAATCTACTTTCTCCTAGTTTTCATACAAAGAACGTGTAAAACAATAACAGCAATCTGCTTCCAAATAAACTCGAAAATCACATTTTACAGTTGTTTCAAAAGAACTCCCAGTTTAGACGGTGATAAATTAGGGTGCAGGTCTCCCGCGTTTTTACCCTCATTAAGAAATGCACCTTAAAGACCCAATTGCTTTGGGAAATTACAAGAAGTTACATTTACATTTGTTCAGGCCTGGAGAAGATCCGCAGCAAAAGGAAGGGGAACTTCCCCAGACTTCTGCTCAGCACGTGAGAAGATTCTGCTGCTTACGTCACAAGAAGCCGGTTTGAAGGTCGCGGAGTCGGAAGATTAGGTTAAGGGGAGAAGCAGTGAAGGCCAGCAGAGAGATAAAGAGAGCAAACTCAGACCCGGATACCAGTGGACAGGCGGATGGAGCGGCACTAGATCAGCTACGTTAAGAGCGCACTGCGCAGGCGCGGAGTGATGCAAGAGAGGCAGTCCTTCCAGCTTGTGGGCAGCCTTTCCCATCAGACCTCACGGCAAGGAGGGGTCAGAGTTTTCTAGAAGTGACGCTGCGGGTGCGCTTCTCCCTCCCTCTGGACCCGGAACCCCAGCTGTTATGTTTGCTTTGGGGCGAATTAAAGCGCAACCGTCCCCACCTGGACCCCTCTTGAGGGTTGTCGGTGGCGACTTTGCTCCGGGGGGGGCCCGTGGAGACAGTCGTTTGTCTGACATAGTGTAGGCTCCAGATTATCACTAAATTCATTGAAAGGGAGAAATGACCTGTCATTCTTCCACCTCTTGATTTTGTGGCTCTTTAGAAGCTTGTCACCATTGAAATATCAGCAGTCTGCATAAAAATTGAAAAACTCCTAATGCCAATGTTAATAAAATTCATATATCCCAAAGCTAGCAAGTGTGCGTTACCTTCCTTGAAAAGGTGAAGAGCAGAACAAATGGTGAATAATATCTTGGACTTTGTAGGAATCTACTCAGTGGCAAAGGGAAAAAAAGTATGTGTGTGTGTATATATATACATACTTTAAGAGGTGGCAAGGAGTTAGGCTGGAGCTTTGCAGAGGTTTTCTTCCCTGCAGCTGCCTATTTCTCCTGCGAGCCACCTTTGGTAGTATTTAATGGATTCAAAACTGAGCACACAAGGAATCATATGATACACCAAAACAATGTCTAAAAGTCCTAAACGTCTTGGTCGTCACAGTAATCAAATGAATATAAGGTTATTTTCTCTGTTCTTTCCCTCCCTTAAAAATAGTATGCATTCAAACAATTATTGTCCAGTGAACTACAACTCATGGTGACCCTATGAGTATCAAAGCAGAACCGTGCAATTCTTAGATCTAAAGGCAGAATAATGTTAGTTATTAACCAACATCTAATTCTGATCTGAACTTCTCACTTAAGAGGTATCTGGGTTGCTTTTGAGAATCTAATGATACATATGAAAGCACTCTGCAAACAATATGACAATTCCATATCAACTGTAAATAGTTACTCTTGAGTATAAGTTAGAGTTCTGGTGTGGCGCTGTAGAATAAGCACTAGACCAGAAGGTCAATTTGAACTGCAAAGCTGGTGGTTGAAACTCACCAGCTCTCCTCCGAAACCCTATATAGAGTGACTATGAGTCAGAACCGAAAACCTATAAAGGGTTGCTGAGTCGGAACTCAAGACACTTAACAATAAGAAGTAGGAGCTAGATAACCGTGAATTGTTTCCTGATTTTGAAATTAAAAAAAAGGTGTTCTCTGATCATTTTAGGGTGTGGCAGATAAGTCACATCCGGTTGTATTGTGTAAGACACATTTCCCTGAGGCAAAACTAAACTAAGTCCTAATGAGTTTAATGTCAAAATGTGTATAACAAATCTGCCCAAATAAAATCTCTAAAGCACCTTGTCATGGCAAATTTGGGGTCTTTTCCTTGAATTGCTTTCACCAAAATAGATGTCATACCTATCTTGTAAAAAGATTACAATTGAGTCCTTAAATGCTGGCATGAAAAGAACATTGAACTGGACACCAGAAAAAAACAAAAACAAGTTTTAAGCTCATCTTTGCCAACAGATCTAAAACCGTGGTCAAGTCATTCCTAACATTTAATGGTTTGTCTCATATAAGTATGTGGTATTTTGCCCTTATAGCATTTTTTACTGTTAACTCTTTCCTGATTTATCTTGTCTTACCTAGCATAATACAACTCAATGGATATTCACTAAAGATTTGTTGAAATAATTTCTTTCCAGCTCTACAACATTTCATTATGGCCTATTTTCCTTCTCTGAAATACTGTATGAAAATAATATCTATTATTAAGAATGCTATTTATTAAAGAATCATCCTACAGATTACTTAGATTACTTATTATAATGGAGTAAGTATCTTTACAATGGAGAAATCTAAGGGGCATTACCTTAACCAAATGAACAAATTAATCAATAATTGGACAGAATAGGACTATAATAAATGTACCCCTTGATGTAAGACATGGATGACATATCACCTATTAAGTATTCTTGTTAAAAATGTTTAACTTAGATCTGATTGTGAGAGAGATGCTTCAAGACAATTAGACTAGATTTTTGAAAAATATAAAAAACTAAACAGCTAAGACATTCTTCTGGATTACAGAGAAGTGGCAACTATATGTAATGTGTGATCCTTAACTGGACCCTGGGGGAAGAGGGAGCAAGCTATAAAGAACATTACTGTGGCCAATGGGGACTGAATATGGACTATATATTAAGTAATAATGTGTTGTTGTGTGCCATTGAATCAATACCAACACAGTGAGCCCTAAATCACAGAGTAGAAACGTCTCCATAAGGGTCACTGGTGGTGGTGATTTTGTGTCCTTTGGTATCCATAATTCTCTATTCTCAAAGACGTTTTTGAGTGGGTTGACCTCGTCCCCAGCTTGTGAGTTAATCAGCATCTCCTATCCCACTAGACCTCTAGTAGTTCAGGAGAAATGAAAAGCTACCTAAAAAGGAGAACCAATAAGACTAAGTTTAAACTTACTTAGACAAAACCATGCAGGCAAGAAGGCAATGGGATGACATATACAAAACCTGGAAAGAAAATAATTGGCAACAAAGAATCATATACCCAGTAAAACTGTGGCAAAATTAGGACATTTCCTAATAAACAGAAATTAAAAGAATTTGTAATGGCCAGACCAACTTTACAAAAAATACTGAAGAGTGTTCTTTGTATTGAGAGCCAACAACAACAAACAACCTGAGATTACCATATATGACAACACCACAAAGAACTCAATGTAGCCTTGACAACTCTGATCACTGGGTTACTTCTTTTTTGTCGTCTTTTGCATATGCTTATCCGTAAAATTAACTACTCTGTACCTTGCATGTATTTTTATTGCCAGACTGAACTGGAAAATTGTTAAAAATAATTGCAGTTACACAAGTAATATATGTTCAGTTACAAAAAAAATCAAACAGTAAAGTCACTCAACATGTGGGCCATGAACTCCTGCCAGTTCTCAGTGAACAAAGGAATTGAGAATTAACATTTATCAACTTCCATAGCAATCTGTCAGAGTAATGGTATGTCTCTTGACTCTAATAATGAACAATTTTCAATTTCATTTTAATAGTTAATTCATTTTAATTGAATTTCACAATATTTCATGTCAGATTGGAGGAACTGTTTCACTATAGTTTGATAAGCATTACAATAGAAAACTACAAAGGGAAGAGTGAAACTCCCTCCCCACCTTCCTGTATTCCCCAATCTCCCACCAAAATTCTCATTGTTATCCCCAGTGTTAACAACATGATGTCTATCCCTCCAGCTACACACATCTGTATGTGTTATTATCACCATGTTTTCATTTCATTAAAGAAACCATTAGTTTCTTCTACTGTAGTGGTTTATATATTGCTGTTGAAAGACCAAAAAGACCCCAACCAGAAAAATTCCCCTTTTAAAAGAGTCAGTTTCCCTTCCCTAAAGGCATTCCTTTCCACAACCCTCCCTAACTGCCAAACCTCTGATGCCAGCAGCCTTCCCTAGATAAGAGCCAATCAGCAACCTTCCCCCAGATAAGAGCCAATCAGCTTGAAGGTGGTATGTCATCATGAGAATCTTCCCCCTACTCTCTATAAAAAGGCCTGCGTGCCTGCTTTCTGGGTCGCCATCAATCCAGATGGTAGACCCACTGCATGCAGTGTAACTTGAGATCAATAAACTCTTCTGCTGATTGCATATGCGAGGAGAGTCTTCTGTGGGGGACACAAATCCGGGCACAACAGCTGTGTTGCTAGAAGCTATGCCACTGGTATTTCAAATGCCACTTCAAGTAGTAGACAGGTTTCAGTGGAGCTTCCAGACTAAGACAAGCTAGGAAGAAAGACTTGGCAATCTACTTCAGAAAATGAGCCAATGAAAGTCCTATGGATCACAACAGAATAGTGTTCGATATATAATGCTAGAAAATGAGTGGAAGGCAATCAAAATACAGTGGCTACAACAAGACTGGACTCCTGGTGTGGCACTGTAGGATCAGCACTGAACTTTGAGCCACAAGGTCGACAGTTCAAATCCACCAGCTGCTCCTTGGAGGTCTGCTATGCGTCAGAACCAACTCAATGGCACTTAACAACAGGACTAGACAATGTTTTGTTCTGTTGTACGTGGTCAACAGGAGTCAAAGCCAACTTGTTGGCAAATAACATAGCCACAAAGTGTCACAGTGCACCACAGATCCACCCCAAGTGAAGGAGGAGGAAATCACTTAGACTCTAGGGATGGGATATTTTACCAGGATCAGGGGTTTTACCTGAGGTGTAAGGTAACGCACCGATATTTTCATTGTTTTTACACAAAGTGAAAAAACAGAGTGGCAATGGTGGTGGTGGTTATGTGCTGTGGAGTAGGTTCTGACTCATAGCAACCCTGTACAGGGTTTCTGAGGCTGTAAATCTTTATTCCATCAAATTTTTTTCCCATCAATTCCTGGTGCCTTGTTCTTTGCCACTTCTTTCAATGCACTTTGGACTTCCTCTCTGAGTATCATTGGCTCTTGTTCATATGGTGTCTCTTGAAATGGTTGAACATTAACCATTTCCTTTTGGTACAATGACTCTGTGTATTCCTTCCATCTTTTCTTGATGCATTCTGCATCATTCAATAATTTGCCCAGTGAATCTTTCAATAATGAAAGTCGAGGCTTGAATTTTTTCTTCAGTTCCCCCAGCTTGAGAAATACTGACCGTGTTCTTCCTTTTTGGTTTTCTAACTCTAAATCTTTGCATATTTTATTATAGTATTTGGCTTTATCTTCTCGAGCTGATCTTTGAAATTTTCTGTTCAGCTCTTGCACCTCTTCAATTTTTCCATTTGCTTTAGCTTCTCTACATTGGAGAGCAAGTTTCAGAGTCTCCGCTGACATCCATTTTGACCTTTTCCTTCTTTCTTGTTTTCTTAATGACTTTTTGCTCTCTTCCTGTATGATGTTCTTGATGGATTGGCCAGGTGGCATCATTGATGGACTCAAGTGTGGCAGTGGTAGTGAGGTTGGCCCAGGATCAGACATTGTTTTGTTCTACTGTGCATGGGGTCGCTACGAGTCCTGACAACAACAACAAATCTTTATGGAAGCAGAAAGCCTATCTTTTTCCTGTAGAACCGCTGGTAATTTCTAACTGCTGACTTTGAGATCAGCAGGCCTACTTGTAACCACTACCACTACACTGTTGGAACTCCTTAGCGTGGCAATAAAGTAGTTAATTCAATCAATATAGACTGTCAGATTCCATCTTCAAAGCTAGCACTTTTGAAGTCACATTGTTTCGTAGTTACATTGTCTTCTTCTGTGTCAAATCTCCTTCTGTCTCCTCTTGTAAGGACACTAATATACTAAGAGGTCCCAGAGATGAGTACCTGGATTAGTATCTTTGGCAGCTATTGTATTTAACCTACCAAAGTCACCCTTGATGGATAAATGGTGTCCTTACTCTTAGATTGTGAACTAACAACAAGGCTAATTAGCAAATGGTTGCCATTAAAAGCTATAAAGAATGAATCCAGCCAAGGCTGACTTGATTGAATTATATGTCATCAGCAAACATGTATTGAGTACCTACTATTTATTTAGAACCTCCACTTCAGATCTTGGAGTCCTGGTATGCACTGGATAATGTACTAGACCACAAAGTCAATTTGAACTGCAAGGTTGGCAGTTCAAACCCACCAACCACTCCTTGGAAACCCTATACAGGGTCATTAAGAATCGGAATTGACTTGACGGCACTTAACAACAACAACTTTAGGTCTTATTTTCCTTGTGCGTAAAAAGAAGAGATTGGACTAGGTAATAATTAGCTTTACTCTAGCTCTGACAACAAATCAGCAGTTCTGTTGGCTGTAAATTTGTTCATTGATCAAATCGACACTTGTCTTACCTCTCAGCTGCACATGTCCAATTTCTGAACACACCTCCAGAAACTGCCCCAGAGCGTTTGCCTTGCCCAGACAACAGAACACCTGACATCAATCATACTTCTTTCTGTGGGCTACCTTCCTCCAATCACAACTCTTCAATTACAGGAATTCCAACAGGCCTCCTGTTCTAAAGCTCATGGTTGCATTGAGCAGAGATTATGGGCTAGCACCCTGTAAGAATGACACAGAAAAGAACAAAAGTGGAAAGATGACTGATCTGCTACATAGTGCTGTACAGACAAAAGGGGATCCGTACCTCACTATTAGCAAGAAAGTGCTGTGGTGGTAGAAAGATACTTGAGGATGGAATGGGCTACTGGGTGGAAAGGAAAAGACACCATCAGGTACCCATGCAACGGTACTAGGACAAAAGCAGGGAATTCTGATATGTTTTCATTTAGTGGCTACTATGTACACCGTAGGAGGAATCCTGGTGGTGCTGT
>NW_006408631.1:1161467-1162632 GCF_000296735.1 Chrysochloris asiatica
TGGGGTCTTAGGAAACTACTCTTAGCCTGATGTTGTTGTTGTTGTTGTTAAGTGCCGTCGAGTCGGTTCCGACCCATAGTGACCCTGTACAGGGTTTCCGATGGTGTAAATCCTTACAGGAGTAGAAAGCCTCATCTTTCTCCCACAGAGCGGCTGGTAGTTTCGAACCGCTGACTTTAGCCTGATAAGTACTGTTAAATACTTGTGGTCCATTAATGAATAACTGATTATTGAAGACATGAATGAAATTGTACCAATCGTGATTTTAGTATGAAAAACATGTTCTCTGATGGGTTGCAGAGTCTAACGGCATCATAATTTATTTAAACACCAAGAAAATGATTAGTCAGTAGCCCCAGGAGGCCATGTGCCTTCTCACAAGCTGGGAAAGGTACAGTTGTTGCAGACAAAAAGTGTAACTTTAGTTACCACTGAATTTACTTTTAGATTTAGATGAAATTAGGGTCTACTCTCAGGACCTCAGTTTTTGAAAAGAGTAATATAGAATTACAACTCTAAAGCAGTCCTGGTGACACCGTGGTTAAGCACTCAGCTGCTAACAACAAAGTTCGTTCAAACCCACTGATTACAGGTAGTCCTCAACTTACAATGGGGGTCTGTTCTGGTCCCATTGTAAGTCAGTTTTGACATAAGTCAAATACCTTTTTTTTTTTTTAGTTTTTACTCTGTTGTTTATTATCCATCTTTATACACTTAATCTTTGTTTTGGGGGCTAGAAACATTACATGTAGACATCGGAGAGTGAGCATCTGAGAATGACAACATCCACAAATTATGTGCTGCGACACTGTATATAGTACATCTTACTAATGATAAAATGTACAAAACAACAAATCAACCAAACAGATGGTTATAAGAGCTGTTCATTGCAACTGTAACATATTATTTAGTGCTGTCCAGTTAAGTTCCAACTCATTGTAACCCTATATAGGGTTTCCTAGGAGCAGCTAATGGTTTGAACTGCCGACCTTGCAGTTAACAATCCAGTGCTTATACAACAATTCTACCCAGGAAAAAATAACTTTCTTCAGAAAATAACCAAGAAACATTGTAACAAGTTTTGAAACTATGATTTTGTTTCCCCCCCTCTGGAATTTGACTCTGAAAAAGACAGCTTAGTCATATATTTGTTGTTTTTGTTAAG
>NW_006408631.1:1163102-1212330 GCF_000296735.1 Chrysochloris asiatica
TTTTTTTTTTTTTAAAAGGAAATGAAAATGAAAAGCAAAATCACAGTTTGATGTTTTAATGCTAAACAGGTACTTCTATTAAGTGTTGGGTTAGTTCCTCCACCTGTGTTGGAGGTAGGACTAGTGAAAATATCCATATCTATTGGATGTAATTAAAGGGTACAGTCAGTGGGGAGTGAGAAATGAGCACAAAGGTGTGGAATTATTCTTGTAGTTCTGCTCCTCTGTAAATGACCGTCAAGGGGGGCGGGCACAGGGAAACTAAGTTATTAGAATTAGAGAGCACTGTTGGAGAACATGTTGTTCTTAACTTCCCAGGGACTCGACAATCAAGGTTATAATGGTTGTGTGCCAGCGACCCTATGTTTCCAAGGCTGTAAACCTTTATGGGAGGAGAAAGCCTCATTTTTATCCCATGGAGTGGCTGGTAGATTCGAACTGCTGTCCTTAAAGTTACCAGCCCAGCTTGTAATCAACTATGCTACCAAGGCTTGTTCCATAACCAAGGACCTAGAGGGTAAAAATGTATTATAAAAGGTATCAGTACTTCACCATTAGTCCATTGGAGAGGCATGGTTGAAACTCTTTAAAGGAAAGAACTTTCCACTAAGAAATACTCTTAAAAATAAGTTAATTATATTACTCTCAAGTCATTATGATTCCTGGCATGGCACTGTAGGATAAGCACTTGACCACAAGGTCAGTTTGAACATCAAGTTCAGGGTCACTGTGAGTTAGAACAGAGTCGAGAGCACTAAACACGTCATTACAAATATTAAGTGATGCTTTCATTGAAGTCAAATGCTTCAGTGAAACATATTATCAAATCGCTTTTTTTACTCTATTTTGAAATAAAGACTCACAATTAGTAGAGTTCCCTTGTATCATTTACTCAGCTTTCCCCAAAGATACCTTACATAACCATTTGTTGTTGTTAAGCGCCGTCAACGACCCTGTATAGGGTTACAGGGAGCAGGTGGTGAACTTGAACCACTGACCTTGCAGTCCAAACGACTTTGCAGTCTGACACCTTAACCCACAGCGCCACACCAGGACACCGTAACCATAGATTATAAAAACCAAGAAACTGACACACCAGACATTAGTTTTTAAATAAACTGAGGACACACATTACAAGTTTGTTATAGTATTTTAAGTATCTCAAAGAGGCCAGTACAATACACTGTTCTTCCACTAGTTTCAGTTCAACCAAAACACCAACCAAAACCACCATCTTAAACCCGTTGCCATTGAGGTGACTGAGACTCACAGAGGCGCTTGTAGGACAGAGTAGAACTGCCTCCCATGGCTTCTCAGACAGTAAATCTTGACCTAAGGAAACTACTTCATCGTTGTCCGTCAAGATGCTGGTGGGTTTGAACCTTCCCCCTAGAGCCCAAGCTTAACCCAATGTGCCACCTGGGTTACTCTTTCAGGGTTCCAACGTAGGATGGAAAACTGATTGGATTCACAGAAAAAGCTCTTGGATGAGCATGTGGTTCTTAGAGTATGGAAGTGGAGTCCTTTCTTTCCAATACTAGATTGTAGTTGTTTGATTCAGTATGTTGTTTCGTATTTGAGGGAAAACTGGGCATTTCTAGTGACGATCACAGAGAAAAAAACACACAAACGCGTTGGTTTCACTCATTCAGACTAATCACGGTCATCAGGAGCTCCTAGGCACAACCAAATGACCTCTCTAAAACTCTCTGGTAACAAGGGATTTTCCCAATTATTGCAAGGTGAGGCACTGTCTCTGGCCCGGCCTGAGTTTCCCAAAAGGCGCTGAAGCAGCCGCCCACCAGGCGTCATCACGCTTCCCCTTCGGTACGTTGAGGACCACGTGCTCCTTGGAGTGCTTTTTCTGGGAATCGATGCGGTTCACATTCCTGTTTTCTAAAAATACGTACAACAAAGTAGCCCTTTCCAGACTCCTTGCCGGTCATTTTCAATTACAAGTTCACTCAGACACGGTATCAGTTGGCACTGACTCGTTGGTCGGCGTGATTGGCGGGACTTCATGACGTCGCTGGCGAAGATAGGCCTACATTCCCTTTTGTAAATGTAGAATATCCGCGTGGAAAAGCGAAAAACTAGGGGAGACGAAATTTGGGGTGAAGGGACTCGTGCTGTACACTTTACTAAACTCGTTCGCTCAGTGATTTTAGGAAATCTAAGGCTAACACAAATCTACGGTATGTCGAAGAGCTCTTTCTGTGACTAAAAATATTACAAAAAAGGCAGCTTGAACCTGATTTAAGAGATAGGTTTTTCGCACACCTTTGGGGTCATGGGGCAAGGATCTACCGGAAACACCATCTCTCCCCGTCAGGTCATGGCCCTGGCTTTATTTTGCCCCGCCCTAGTAGGGACTAGTTGGCGTGCGTCACCGGGCGTGGTGACGTCAGGGCGGAAGCGCACGCTGCGTGAAGCGTCTTAGAACACGGCGGTCACCGGAATATCCGTCGCGCCGAGGACGCTGGTTAGTCTGGTTCTGGGTTCCGGCTGCGTTGGGCGTGCGTGTGGCTCGCTGAGACTATGGCGTCCGGGCCTCACCCGACCGCGGCCGCTACAGCCGCTGCTGCCGCCGCCTCGTCGGCTGCTCCGAGCGCGGGCGGCTCCAGCTGCGGGACGACTACCACGACGACAACCACGACGGGAGGGATCCTGATCGGCGACCGCCTGTACTCGGAAGTTTCGCTTACTATAGATCACTCGCTTATCCCGGAGGAGCGGCTCTCGCCCACCCCATCCATGCAGGATGGGCTTGACCTGCCCAGCGAGACGGACTTGCGCATCCTGGGCTGTGAGCTCATCCAGGCCGCCGGCATCCTCCTTCGGCTGCCGCAGGTGAGTGCTGCGGCCCCGGGGTCGGCCGGGCTCGCCTCTCCTGGCCCTCTCGTTCCCCGTCGTACCTCCGGTGGCCCGGACTCCCGGGGCTCTCTAGCCATGGAGGCGACTGGAGGGCAGCGAGGGAGGCCCGGGGAGCGGGCTGCTCGCGGGCGGGGGAGGCGAGCGGCGGCGGCACAAAATGGCGGCGGCGCCTGATGCCGGCCCGCCTGACCCCTGGCCTCGTTCTCTTCTCTTGTCTGCAGGTGGCGATGGCTACGGGGCAGGTGTTGTTTCATCGTTTTTTCTACTCCAAATCCTTCGTCAAACACAGTTTTGAGGTAAGCACAAAGGGTTAAGAGGGGATTTCTTCCTCCGGAAATGGGAAGGGGGGTGATGGTACCGGCCGCCAGCTTTACCCGAAAGGGAGTGGTTATCAGGCCTTTGTACCTAACCACCTAGACCCGGCGGGAGGGGGGAACCCTTGGAGTGAGTTTTAAAAAGTGCGGTTGATTTCCAGCCCAGATGCCTAATTGAATCAAGAATTACGATTTTCAACCAAAGTAAAATTCCAGCGAAATTGAGCTTTACTCTAACTCTGAAATGAGAAATTGAACAATTAAAAACAAACATGCTAGGATAAGTTTAGGAACTAGTAGTGTCTTCTAATTTTATTCTCCAAGGGTTGTCTCAGTTGTGCCCTAAAGTTTCTTCGTTGAAATATGTTTGTTATATTTTGAGTGAGGCACTTTGTTTTTTCCCAGCTTTACTGGATCATACATCAGTTTTAGCTAGCAGTTACTTCTGTTGACTTAGTCACTATGGGTCGGTACCGACCCGATGGCACCTAACAACAACAAGGGTTTTTTATTTGCAGATTGTTGCCATGGCGTGTATTAATCTTGCATCAAAAATTGAAGAAGCACCAAGAAGAATAAGAGATGTGATTAATGTATTTCACCATCTACGCCAGTTAAGAGGAAAAAGGTAAGAATGGCATTATTGAACATAGTATCTCTTATTCTGTACTGTGCACCAATCATCAAATCAAAACGTTCTTTCTTCTGAAGCTAATATGGATGCAAATGAAAACTGACTTTAATTTTAGGTTTAAAAATTCACATAGGAGCATACCAATACATAAACTTAATTTGGAAAAACTATAATTAACCAGTTATCTAAAGTTTGTAGAGGCAGTTGCATTTATGGATCCCTAAAGGTGCTGTGAAGCCAGTCCTGTGGTTTAAGATTAAACAAGAAAGGGAATGAGAATACATTGGGCTCAAGTGTGAGTGTATTTTTGTAAGTTATTTTTTCCTCTTATCTCTGGAAGACTGAAAGTTGGAAGTTTAAACAAAGTAGTTCAAGTTAATATTGTGGCAAAGTTCTCTGTAGATTGTTTTTCTGTTTGAAGTCCCAGTTAATTCTTTATCAATTGAGGTTGGCTTTTGTTAGAATACTTCTCAACATTGAACTACGATATATCGAATAATACCGGATCTGAAAGGACTGCAGGATGATAAAGTTTGAAGTTTGAAGTCAAAGGGATTAAACAGGTATTTTGTATTGGTCAGATATAGTCTCAGTGAGTGGGTTGATTGGACTGCATTTAGATGAGGCCCATTTATCCCATCTTGTTAGGAGATACAGATAAGAAACAGTATTTGCTTAACGATGTGAGAACCTATGTTTTCTTGTGAGAGAAAATAACTTACAAAGTTTCAGCTGTATGTCTTCCTGCAACTCTGTTACAGTGTTTTCTGATACATCCTGCAGAAGGATCTACTTGGTCTAGATGAGTTGTGTTTCTTTTTAAGGAATTGTGGTGGTAGACAAACTTTACTGAGTTTGGAAGGAAGTTGTTGGAAATGATTTTAAGTTGTGTTGGGGTTTGGGTGTTGGTTAGTGCCAAATCAATGCTCCACATCGTAGGTACTTACTCTTGGCTGAATCTTTAAAGTTGTCAATAGTGGAATTAATTCAGAGGCAACCTGATGGTAAAATATCCTTAAAATGATATAGCCTAATCAGAAAGTCCTGAAACATTGCTGTTCAAATCTTTTTCATGGTGTTTTTCTTACGATTTCTCCCCGCCCCATCTTTTCCCATTCACTTTAACCTTACCCAGAGAGTAATTATTGAGTATGGTTTGAGCTTATATTCTTGTATTTAGACATCAGTTTACTATTCAAATGGTTGTCTAATAAAGGCTCTCTATTTTTAATCAAAAGATTCTGTTTGCTTAAAGGAAATAGTTTTCTGGTGGTGTTCTTTGAGCTGTTGAGCCAACTATTATGTAATTACATATCATTAATTTGTTTGAACTTTTTCTGTGAGACTTAGAATTTTCTTCCTTGATGTCAAATTAGGTCTTCATAACTATAAAAACCTTGGAATTTAAAATATCCCATCTAACTGTTGTGTCTGATGTTACAGTGGTTTTTTTTTTTTTTTTTTTTTGTCATTACAGAGAAAATTATTTTGTCTCAGTCTAAAAAGTGTGATTATAGCATGAAATTTAAAAGGAGTTGTTAATTGCATGGAAGCCTTTTTTTTAAAAAAAAAAAAAAAAGCAGGATGTAAAAGTGTTTCTATGCATTTTACAAGTTTACTCAGACATATAATCTGTATATGTTATTAACTTCAACTCTTTTTTCCCTTGCAACCGACTATACAGCGACCAGCTACATTTACCAAAGCCTGGGTGATGTGGAGTGGTACATAGAGATGAAGCTGTCGTCATGGCAACAGTGAGTGAAGTATCGAAAATCCCCAAGGAGAAGCCAGTGCTCTGAGAATAGGTCACTGGAATCGGGGACTAACAGGTTGGCCACTGGTGAACCATTTAGAAAAACTCCTGTTTCTTGTTATAAGCTTTTGTCTTTGCTGTCCAAGTTATTAGAACTGTAGCTTGATATTTTTGCATAGGTTAATGTTTTTAAAGATAGTACTTTTAATGTTGTATTTTAGTTAAGTAAAGTATGTTAGTTTGTCTTAGAGATACTTAGGCATACACTAGACTCCATGGCACATAACATATCTAAGTGTAATGTGACCTTGATAATGATTAGAAGCATCATGTATTATAGTATTAGGCCACTGATTTTTAGCTCTGCTGCACATTAGAATGAAGAAGAGCTTTAAAGGTGCCCAGGTCCCATCTTGGGTTACTTGGCTTTTTCCCCTTCCGCTTTCTGTAGTTTGACTCAAAATATATGGCTGAAACATTTCAAAGAGGAAGAATACTTTTTCATAGCAGTAATTGCCAACTGTGGTTATGAATCAGTCTGCTAACCTCAAGGTCGGCAGTTCAAAACTATGAGCTGTTTCGCAGGAGAAAGAGGCTTTTTGCTCCTGTAAAGATCTGCAGCCTCGGAAACCCTGTGCAGGGGTCAGTCACTGCGTCAGAACCGACTCCACAGTACTTAACAAGTCCAAATAAATTAAGCTTCCTATAGTTTTAAGGAGTATATATATATATATATATACTCAAAGACTCGGGATAATCTATGAAATTTTTCAGACTGGTTCAACTTGTTACTGATATTTTTAATATGGTATATTTTCAAGATGTGAATGGATTTGATTTGGTTGGAAGCATCTTAAGTGATCTTGCCATTTAGTCCAACCTCCTGTGCAGTTTATTTCTGTGGCGCAGTCACTGGATTGCTAACCAGAAAGTTACTAGTTGAAACCCACCAGCTGATTCTCAGGAGAAAGATGAGACTGTCTGCTCCCATTAAGAACCCTATGCAGGTTCATTATGCATAAGAATCAGCCAGATGACAGTGGGTTATAGTTGACATTCAGCTTACACAGATAATCTCTAAAGAAAAAATATTCTTACTTTCTTTGAAGTGGGCATTACAAGATTGGGGGGGGGATATATATACACACACACACAACACACACGTATGTATGGTATGTATGTATGTATATTTTATTGAGCAGTCCTCTGTCTTGAGTATTGGTCTCCCGAAGTTGACATTGACTAGGTTACTGGTAGTTTCGTTTCTTGGAATTTGTGTCAAAGTTTCACAATATGTGTACCACATGAATGATAATATTCGTGTTAGAGCCTCCTACTTCTGTTTTATTTATTTATTTTTGTTAAATTGTATTTCAGTTAAATTAATCCTACTACAGGAAAAACAATTCCAAGAAGAAAGATGATAAATTACCAAATGTCAGAGTGTCCTATTAAAATTTGAAAGTTGATTTTGTCACCCAAGTTTACCTAAAAAACATGACATTAGAAGCTTAAAGCCGGGGAGTTAGGGCTAGAGGGGTGTTTGTGAGTTTGTTGATAATAATAATTATTTTTATGTTTCTCTGAATAGATAGTTTCTTTTTAGCAAAAGAGATTTTTAAATGCAACTTGTGGATACTTCTGCTGGTTTGTAGGAGAACTTGATTGAGGAGGAAGAAATTCAAGCAAGCTTTAATTCCATTTAATGTGCTTGTTATATATCACAGAAAGTACTAATTGATGCTTTGTTAATTTCAGTGAAGAGTAGTCTCTTCCTATACACATTTTTAGTATAAGGTAGTTATAAATTATGTATTCATTTTGTAGTTACTGATTTGGGAGGTAAAACCAGTTGCATAAAGTAAAACCACAAAGTTAACTTTTCTGCAAGTAATAGCAAGCCTAAACAAAAAGTTGAGTGTGCTAATTGAATTATAGTAAATTAATGAGTTTGGTTTGCATGACTTGTTTTGATGTTATTGGGATTTTCATGAAACAATAAAGAAAAAGGATTATGGTAGCATAGATGGAAAATAATAGTTCGTTTAAGCGCAGTTATTAAGCCTGATTTGGCACCACATCTTAGCCAGAATTCAGGCAAGCATTCAGCTAATTAACTTGAAGAGAAAATGAATCTTATCAGTATTTGAAAGCAATTCTTTTCAAATAAACTGCTTAGAGCTATCCATGGAAAATGAAAACAGTGAGATAGCTGCATTTCAACAATAATGCTGTAGTTAGTTGCCCCCTAGGTGTAGGGGCAAGAGATGAGTGACACAGCTGTCCCCCAAGAGGTATTCCTTCTAGCAGGTCCATCAGTTAAGAATCTGAGATGGATGTGTTTCTGTCTCCTTCCCCCCCCCCCCCCCCCCCAAAGCCTCCTGTAGTGACAAAACCATGAAAGTGTGTAAGATCTTTTGAATAAGTGTTTATATAGCGTGTATACATACTTCCTTATTTGTACGCAGCCCTGTTGTGGCGCTGTGGGTTAATGTGCCAGACTGCAAGTTCACCAGCTGTTCCCTCGGAACCAACTCAATGGCACTTAATACATATATATATACACATATACTAATTCAATAGCACTCAACACATATGCACATAACTGCATTTAATTGAGAGTTAAATTTGATTCGTTTTTTGTTAACTTTGTTATTCTCCAAAAAGCTACTAACTTATCCTTGTCTAATAAAACTGATTCATTATTGTGTTTTTGTAAAAAGTCCATCTAAATTGGTGGCCTCATTCCTTGCACCTTCTTAAGTGTGGTAGCTATGAGTTGAACTGAGTAAGGCCATTTTCAGCTTTGTAACAGCTATGTTTTCATTTTGTAAGCTCTACCAAGCTTAGTCCTTGATACAGTACATGTCAGAATGTTTTGAAGCAGTATAAGCATTCTAAGTTTTAATGAAAATAAAGTAAGATGCTTTTTTAAAAACACTCCATAGGGTTCATTAACATAGGCTATTTATTTACTTACAAGTCTTTAAGTAGATATTTTTTGAAATTGCTTCTTTCTGGATCTTATTAGTATGTTGAAATGGAAACTTTTATTTGTGATTATCTTTAAGAAGCAATGTTGAGATTCTGCCTCAGCGTAAAAACTTAATGAGTCTTTGGCTAAAATAGAGTATGGAGGAGTCCTGGTGTGATGCTGTAGGATAAGCGCTAGACTGCTATCTACTTAGTTGGCAGTTCAAGTCCATCAGGGTCCCTACAAATCAAAACTGACCTACCAACCCACAAATTTGTTATATATAATCAGTCAGTGCCCAGAGTCCTGAGAATAGGTGGCACAGTGCTTAGACTGCTTATCTAACCCACTGATGTGGTGATCCACTTCTTAAAGATTGGCAGCCTTAGAAACCCTATAGAGGATCTTGTATTGTCCTGTAGAGTTACTTTGAGTTGTATTTAACTCAATGGCAGTGTTTCTTTAATGTTTGTTTCTAAAAGAGATATGGCCAATTAACATAGACTGTTTAGAAAATGATAGGTTCACTTCCTTAACAATTTTAACCTAAATACAAACTTCTCAGGACACCAGTTTTAATTGTAAGGCTTAAAATAGTCTTTTACTGTGTGTAGGTTTTTCTCTGTGAAAAACAAAACAATCCTTTAAAGGCAAGGCATCAGTGCTATTTTCTAAGCATTTAGCCACTGACATACACATGGCCTTTCTGTATCATAGGAATTGTCAAAAATGTAGTCTGTTAACAGAGACTTTGAGTATGTTCCAGGTCTGTGATCTTTCCTTCTCTTTTGCAGTGCAGACTAAAATGTATTGTCTAATAGTATTGCCTAATAACTACAGCTTGGGCTGGTTCTAATTACATAACATGACCACATGGGACCTGTTCTTTCTTTTTCAATCCCTTTTTACATAGATCCCTTTGAGTTTTGAATCTTGAAATATTTCTCCTCTTTTTCTTTGGCAACTGAGCCAAATTTTTAGTTTTGAATTTTTTAAAACAAAATATAAGTAGATTTTTGTTTAAATTGTCAACGTGTAGGCTACAATAAAATAACTACTTTTTTTTTCCCTCTCACTAATTTTTATTTGTTCCCATAGAGTTGATAATTTATAAAATGAGTAAGATCATTGTAACTTTAGGGGATTTTACTAGTACTGTGTTTTTCAAAAGCATATTACTTTTGTCAGTGGTGGAAAAGGTCTTATTACTGTTATGGAGACTAATGGAGTTTGTACTAATAGTAAATCAATCAAGTCACCTAAGTTCATGTGTGTGTGCATGCATATATATACACACACACACTATTCTAAACCTAATTGGTATGAGGAAATCTGTGCAGATCATGTGGCTTAGAGTGGTGGTTTGTTTTTCCATTGCAGTGTTGAGTTAGTTCCTTTAGGAACTTAATCTAAATGTATATGTAATTAGCATAACTTGGACAGCACAAGATTAATGCTTTAACTTGTTTGCAGGAGTTTCAAAAGCTGGTTTCTGTTGCCAATAGTTGGTTGGAAGGGAAAATGGAGATGCCACAAATAAAATTTTTTGGATGTGCAAAACAGTTTTGATTTTATTTCTTACAAACTATAGGACTCCAAGCCCTCTGATCCTTGATCAGAACTACATAAACACCAAAAATCAAGTTATCAAGGCAGAGAGGAGGGTGCTAAAGGAGTTGGGATTTTGTGTTCATGTCAAGCATCCCCATAAGGTGAGTTGTAGATTACAGGAATTGCATTCGTAAGTATTCGGGGTTTTTTTGGGGGGGTTATTTTTATGAATTGATATTTATGTTAAGAAAGTTAACCTGAATTTTAAACATTCTTTTGGATATTAATATTCATAAATATATTGTTAAATACCATGGAGTCGGTTCCAACTCAAAGTGACCCAGCACAGGGTTTCCGAGGCTGTAAATCTTTACAGGAGCAGAAAGCCTCATCTTTCTCCCATGGAACTGCTAGTAGTTTTGAACTGCTGACCTTGTGGTTGGCAACCCGACTCGTAACCAAGCTACCAGAGCTCCTTAAAAATACATAAGAAGTAAACAAAGACCTATAGGTTCAAGTCATAACTGTCACTGTAGATAAACTCTTTTGCCTCTGTGGCTAAGCTCAAGTTTCTTCACCTAGAAAATGAGAGATTAAAACTCCTTGTTCTAAGTTTTTTAGCTTTATTGGAACCACTGTAGGTAATAGTTACAGCAATATCTGTTGTCAGGACTTGAGATAGAAACTTGCTGTCTGACTTTGGCAGATAACTTTTTAAAATAATGTTGTAAAGTGCTGTTGAGTAGGTTCCAACCCATAGCGGCCCTATATAGGCTTTCCAAGGAGTGGCTGGTGAGCTTGAACTCCCTACCTTGTGGTTCAAACTGAATTTACAGTCCAGCACATTAACTCATAGTGCCACACCAGGATTCCTTTTTAAATATAGTTTTTACTTATACTTTCATGTGCTTTTTCAATGCAAAAATGTTAGTGTGATTGCTTACTGTAACATCCATGTCTGAGAATTACACAGTTTGAGTTGTATCGGTTGTGCACATTCTGGCTTCTAGGGTATTTGGACTTCTAGGGTATTTGGAGAATATATTTTGGGAATTTAGAATTAATACGAGTAAATTGCTTAGCACAACATTGGCCACTTATTTTTTTTAACATTTTAGTACTTCTAAACAAAATTTTTATGAAATTTAGCAATCAACTTAACCTACATTGAATCTGTTATATTTCAGGTTGGTCCTATATTTATGCAGTTTATATTCACTGACCTCTGCTTTGAAAGAACCACCAATATGCTAAATTTGCTTTTTTTTTTTTTTCTGTCCTTCAGATCATTGTTATGTATTTACAAGTCTTAGAATGTGAACGTAATCAAACCCTGGTTCAAACTGCCTGGTAAGTTGATTTTTCTCATTTATTTCCTAGCCAGGAAAACAGAAGCAGAAATAAAGTAAGTTTCATTTTCTCTTTTCGAAATGAGATGTTTATTGTGGGGCTTTTTGTTGTTGTTTTTTTGTTTTTTAACCAAAAGGTAAATGCTTATTTCTGCTTCCTGTTTTCTTGGCTTGACTAATAACTTTGAATGGAGAACTCAATTTAACTTTGTTCTTTTTTCTACTCTTTAATTAAAGGGTAGTCCATGATGGTAAGTCATAGAACTCTGCCCTCTGCACTTCAACCCATGACCTCAGGATGGCCTGATTGGCTGCCCTGCTCTCCAGCCAATCCAGTGCAAGCTCTCATCCGAGATTCACTGAAGTGGTCCATATCCATCTGGCAGCATCTTCTAGTTCTGTCGGGGTGTTCAAAAGGATTTGTATATTTGCTTCTAGAAGTAACTATTCAACATGCCTATGTATTTAATGTATTCCTGTAACTATCAAAATGATTAGTTCATTTTTGATAGATTTGTTGTTCAGCCATTATATGAATGAAATGTTTTGTTTTTTTTTTTCCTAATTAGGTGTTTAACTACATTTCTATTTTTGGTATGTACAGTATGTATTCTACCAAGGAAACAATAACTTAACAGTTTATAATTGGCATACTATATGAATTTATAGCTGCTAGGTTATTTTAGGCAATAGAAATAAGAAGTACTTCAGTTGTAAAAGATGTTAATATTATTTAAACACTAGAATTTACATGATTGAGATAGAGATAATGTGGCTTATTTACAGACACAACACGGAGTTTGTTGTCTAGCCACAATTACTGTTGATGGTGTGGGGGACTGACTTGACATCATTTTTGTGTTCTTCTCAAGCAGATGCCCCTTTAATAACTGCCATGCTTTTTTAGATTTACTAAATATTTGAACTATTAGCAAAGTCTTACATTGCTTTGAAAAAACATGCATGACATTTTAAATGTTCTATTTAATATATTTTTGCAATTTTCATAGGTGATGGATTTTTTTTTTAAGACTATTCAATTTTAACATTCTAACATGAAAATGACTTATAAAGTATTATAAGTCATTTAGGAATGTTGCTGGATTTGTATAAAGTCTCCAGCAGTTTAGTAACTGAAACAGCTTTATCACTTATTTGTACAAAAAAAAAAAAGTATGTAAATAAGGCCTCTATGTATAGCTCTTTGCTTCCCTACCTAGATTTACTGAATCAGCTTAGTTTCCTTAATGTAAGTGTAAATTGGTGGATGCTTAACTGAAAATACCTTTTACCCCTGTCATATTTTGAGTATTTGAACGAACTTGGTGACACTGCTTTTCATTATGGATAAAGGAGAGATGGTCAATGATTAACGGCTTGAAGTATTGTTGGAGCGGTTTATCATTTTTCTGAATCTAGTTATGGCAGAGCTATCTGAAAGTGCTTACTTTAGAAGTAAGTTCTGTTTGGAATAGTAATAAGGGTTTTTTGCTTGTTTTTAAAGGCTTTTGTGATACTGGGAAGCTTTAAGAATAGTTCTAGTATTAAATTTTAACCTCTTAATTGATTTTTGAGCTAAGAATTGTTGTGCTAGACTATGAGGATGTGAATAGAAACATGAGAAGAAAAAAGAATAAAGTAGATTGAGTCTCCAATATGTAAGCTTCATAAGAACTGGTTTATTTATGTATAAAGCTTATAGTTGAAATGTTTTCCAGGAATTATATGAATGACAGCCTTCGAACCAATGTTTTTGTTCGATTTCAACCAGAGACTATAGCATGTGCTTGCATCTACCTTGCAGCTAGAGCTCTTCAGGTATGTGTGTAGCTGATTTTGTCCTATAGGATAAGTCATGAGAATTAATAGTTCTGGCAAGAATCCGAGAACATTTCTTCTAAACTACTGTTTTTTGTGATTTAGATTCCACTGCCAACTCGTCCCCACTGGTTTCTTCTTTTTGGTACTACAGAAGAGGAGATCCAGGAAATCTGCATAGAGACGCTTCGGCTTTATACCAGAAAAAAGGTCATTTTTATTCACTTGCGTTTGTGCTAAAGAGCCTTGATGGTGTAGTGGGTAATGAATTGGGCTGCTAATCACAACATAGCAGCAGCTCCAACCCACCAGACCCTCCATAGGAGAAAGAGGAGGCTGTTTGCTCCTGCCAAGATTGAGAGACTCAGAAAAAACCCTGACACGGAGAGCAGTTCTACTCTCTCCTGTAGTGTTGCTGTGAGTCAGAATCTGCTTGCTGTCAGTGGGTGTTTTGTGTGTGTGTGTGTTAGTTAATATTCTTTAGTTCTTAGAATCTAAACTTCTATGAAGGGAAAACGTTAACTCTATTTTCCTTCAACAGCCAAATTATGAAATGCTAGAAAAAGAAGTAGAAAAAAGAAAAGTAGCCTTACAAGAAGCCAAATTAAAAGCAAAGGGATTGAATCCTGATGGAACTCCAGCCCTTTCAACTCTTGGTGGATTTTCTCCAGCTTCAAAGCCATGTAAGATTGATTTATAATTGGAATGACTTGAGGGTCACTGAAAGTGTATGCTTAGAAAGCTTTAACATTTGATGATTCTGTGGAAACAATGATGTTAAACTGTTACTGTTTTCTCTCATGACAAGTCAACTGAAGCCTGAAACTTGGAAAGTCTGAGTTATGTTTTGTAACCATTTTTGGCGTAAAAGGTCTGGATTTGCTTCCTTAATGATAAGAGGCTGTGAAACGGTTCATCTCTGTAGCACATGGGATCACCATGAGTTAGAATTGACTCAGTGGCAACAGATTTGGGGTTTGACTTTTTTATCGTGGTTGTTGTTAATCTAATATATGTGTATTTTAAAGCATCACCAAGAGAAGTAAAAGCTGAGGAAAAGTCACCAGTCTCCATTACTGTGAAGACAGTCAAAAAAGAACCTGAGGATAGACAACAGGCTTCCAAAAGTCCCTACAATGGGTGAGTTATAATACTACTCTGAGGAGCCTTTTGTTTTATGTGTTTAGTTTCCCACACTGAGTGTATAATTATAATTTTCTGATTTTGTGAAGTGTAAGAAAAGACAGCAAGAGAAGTAGAAATAGTAGAAGTGCAAGTCGATCCAGGTCAAGAACACGATCACGTTCTAGATCACATACGCCAAGAAGACAGTAAGTATGTGTGTTTGTATGTGTGTGTACAACCAGGTATTTATTACCTCAAAATACTTAGAGTGTTCCCATCATTAGGTTAGTTTCAGGCAGTCAACATAAGCAAATCAGGAAAAAAGAGTTTGGGAGTGTGCTGTGGTGTGTGAGTTCAGACTACCAGTTTTGGGACTGCTAGCTCCTTCTGGCTCTTAAATGACTTGAGCACATGATAAATAATCAATAAGTTTTGGGATGGTTTGTAGAAATTGCTGATTATTGCCTCCTATATAAATGTGTATGCTTGTCTTAAGAGTCATTAAATGTTACAGGCTTGGGTAGGTTAACGAAGGGTGGGGAAATTTAGAAAAATGTCTTTAGTTTTGGCCTGTCAGTTGATAGGGTCAAACTATTCTATAGTTTTATTTTGAACCTGTTATGAGCAACCACCAGAATAATCTGTTGCCAGTACAAACTGAATCTAAAGCTCCCATTTTTATCTAAGTTACAATAACAGGCGGAGTCGGTCTGGAACTTACAGCTCAAGATCAAGAAGCAGGTCCCGCAGTCACAGTGAAAGCCCTCGAAGACATCATAATCATGGGTCACCTCACCTTAAGGCCAAGCATGCCAGAGATGATTTAAAAAGTTCAAATAGACATGGTCATAAAAGGAAAAAATCTCGTTCTCGATCTCAGAGCAAGTCTCGGGATCACTCCGATGCTGCCAAGAAGCACAGACATGAAAGGGGACATCATAGGGACAGGCGTGAAAGATCTCGTTCCTTTGAGAGGTCCCATAAAGGCAAGCACCATGGTGGCAGTCGCTCAGGACATGGCAGGCACAGGCGCTGACTTTTTCCTTCGAGCCAGCATTAAGTCTTGGTTTTGCCCATCTACGGTGTGGTGTGTGGACTCATAATCAATCAAAACATTAAAAGCAGACTGATTAGGATTTGATTTATTAAAACCCTCTAGGTCTCTAGAAACACTGAGGACATTTTTATTTTGAAAAGAACTATGTTAAATTTTTGCACATTAAAATGCCCTAGCAGTATCTAATTGGAAACCATGGTCAGGTTCAGTTGTACTTATAGTTGTGTATTGTTTATTGCTATAAGAACTGGAGCGTAAATTCTGTAAAAATGTATCTTATTTTTATACAGATAAAATTGCAGACACTGTTCTATTTAAGTGTTTATTTGTTTAAATGATGGTGAATACTTTCTTAAAACACTGGGTTTGTCTGCATGTGTAAAGATTTTTACAAGGAAATAAAATACAAATCTTGTTTGTTTTTTTAAAAAAATTGCTTCAAATATCTTATTTAAATAAATTATTAAAAAGATAAAATTTTGATAGTAAAATGGCTGTACTGGTTTTCTGACAACAAATAACTTATGTTCTTTTATTCAATTGTATATATAGTTTCAGATAGTTGAAATACATCCTATCTGTATTGTGAACTATTATTAACAGTCTTCACTATGGAAAAAGCAAGCAAGTAGTAGTCCATGCATGTAGCTTGAAATCTGATTTGCAGATGAATGCTAAGTGCTACCTCTGAAGTGAGTCTACTCTGATCAGAGTACACCTGAAATGCCAGTTGAGAGGTCCAACTGTTGAGATAGTAATACTCCTCCACTCTACACTGGAGTTCTGGTGTCACGCTGTGGGTTAATGCACCAGACTGCAAAGCCGTTTGAACTGCGAGGTGTCAGCGGTTCAAGTTCACCAGCTGCTTCTTGAAAATCCTATTCAGGGTGGCTATGGGTTGGAACTGACTCGACAGCACTTAACAACTGTCTACACTGGGAGAATTTACCAGTAAGATGAGGCCTCTGATGAGGCCTCTGATCTCAGAGAAATGAACTTTCGATGAAAAAGCCCAGGACTTATATCTAAATGATTATTTTTCCAATTCACATAGGAAAATTTTCTGAACAGTTGAAATGAATTAAATATGTTAATCACAATTGAAATATGTTACATTAATTTTCCATTAGGTTTTTGCTTTATCTACCATGATTGTCAGTTAGACCTAGCTCCATGCATTTGTGGCTGCTTCATACAAATCAGATATACTCAAAAAGATGAAGATACTGTCATTCAAGATTAAAAGGCCTCCAAAGGAAAGTTGCAGGTACACTCAACTAGTAAAAAGTGGTGACTGTTGGCTACGTGCTGACGAGTCGGTTCTGACTCATAGTGACCCTGCACAGGGTTCCCGAGGCTGTAAATCTTTATGGGAGCAGAAAGCCCCATCTTCTGCAGAACAGCTGATAGTTTCGAACTGCTGATCTTAAGGTTCACACCCCGATTCGTAACCACTATGCTACCAGAGCTCCAGGACCACATAGGTACTTAAATTTGAATCTAACCCTTACAATTGTGATTTTATGCCACATCAGTGGTTCCGTTGTACTGGCACATAGAATAAGTTTAATAGAGATCCTCAGTGAGATGTGAACAGTAACAATGAGAGCTTCATATTTGTATAAATGATGAGATTGTCAGTCCTAGTTTTGTGGTGGTGTGTCCTTAAAAATAGTTGTGATTAATGTTTTCTATATTGTCAAAATAAGTTGGCAATTTTAAAAAACCTTTTTTAGGAGAAAAAGTTTAGAGACAGTCTTAAACGTGATTAGAAAAGTAAGTAGCAAACCGTGTTTTTTATTTGTACCCAGTCCTGTGGCACTGTAAGATAAGCACTTGACTGCAAGGCTGGTTTGAACTGCAAAGTTGGCAATTCAAACTCATTACTATTGGGAAAACCCTATACAGGGTCAATATGAGTCAGAATCAACTCAGCGACACAACATTCCCCACTCCACTGCACTCCACACCCCCCACCCTTATAATTTATAAGAAAATTCTAGATAAATTATTTTATCCCCAACTGCCCCAGTACAAAATAACAGGATTTTTAAAGCAACCATAATGCTGTAATGGCCACTGAGTTGGTTCTGAGGCTGTAAATTCTATGGGAGCAGAAAGCCTCATCTGGTATAATCCACTATGCCACGAGGACTCCTTAAGCAACCATAGTATTTACATTTATAAAGTCAACGAAGCCAGACTAGCCAACCATCGCCCAGAGTTCCCGTAGTGCTAATCATGGGTTTCTATAATTCGTTCAAAACAAGGTGTGTATGTATGTTGCATTTGGCTGATAAATTTTTCATCATAAATTATTCCTTGTAATTAAAGAAATTGAGCCTTTATTTGAGGAATTTACATAACTCTGGATTTGCTGTTTATAACCTTATGTTGTCATTTGAGCACATTTTTCTATCTTGTATTTTGTGAGACCTGGTAGGTCAGAAATTTGTACGTTAAAATTTGTTGGAGTCCTTGAAACAATTTTATAAATTGATAGATATCGTGAATATGTAACAAAAATGTGGCATTTCAGCAATCTTCACATGTAGTTTGGTGACATTAATTATAATGTTCCAACATCACTCTTGTCATAAAGAGCATAGGCATATCTCCAATCTACGCTACTGTGAGGTTCCCCCTTCTACTTTACTTTAAATTAGTTTTCTGCCCAAATTGTGTTCCTTGGACCTTTTAAAATAAATTTTATTCACTTAGCAGGAATTATTGCAGCATATCAGATGAGCAAAAAAGCCATGTTGAAATTGGTTAGCCAAGGTCTTAACCCCTTCTGATAATTATTTTACACACAGAATTGGAGTCAAGAGCCAGCAAATGAGCTTTTCAGTTTACTTGAAAATGGTTGTAAATGCCAGGTGCATATAATCTCATGAGGGTTTAATGATAGGTTTTTGCCTAGAGAGAGAAGGGTAGGAAATGCCTTATGTTTAGATATGTTAAGTGCCATGGAGTTGGTTCTGACTCATAGTGAACCTGTTTAGGGTTTCCAAGGAACAGCTGGTGAGTTTGAACCACCAACCTTGTGGTTCAAACCAATCTTGTGGTCCAGTACTTAACCTACAGCCACAGCAGGATTTAAAAGGACAAGACGGTAGAGGCTATTTAGTGGAGGCAGAATAAGAGATCTGAAGGCATGCCCTGGGAGACAACTTGGCCTATTTGGCTGGAGCAATGGATTAGAGACTGCACCTTGAGGTTAGACTGTCTGGGTTCAATGTTTAGCTCCTCTCCCTATTAGTTGTGTGATCTTGCACACAATAATCACTCTGTGCTTCCAGTTAGACATATTTAGAGTTAGTGGTGAAACTTAAGGAGCTCTGGTAGCATAGTGGTTACGAATCGAGCTGCTTAATCTCATGGTCAGCAGTTCGAAACTGCCAGCTATTCAGTGGGGGAAAGATGAGGCTTTCTGCTCCTGTAAAGATTTACAGCCTTGGAAACCCTATATAGGTCACGGTTGCTATGAGTCGGAACTGACTCCACGGCACATAACAACAGTGGAACTTACTATCATATCCAGATGTGATATAACATGTAATGCACTTAGCACAGTGACAGGCATGTAGTAAATGTTCAATAAATGTTACATACTATTAGCATCGTCAGAGACTTGTGGATGCCAGATTAAGATATTTGGACTTTTATCTTGTAGACCCTGGAGCACATTGTTTAAGCAGGAAAATAGGTTGAAAGAAACTACAGTAAACTTTTTTTTAAATTTCATTTTGAAATAATTTCAGACTTAAAAAAATGGTGCAAGGAATTCCTTATAACGTTCATTCTATTTTCCTATAAATTTTAACCTTTTACCACTGTTGTTTTATTATTGTCTCTTTCTACATGTGTGCAGATTGCAGTCCCGGCGCCCTTTCTTATAAATACTTAAGTGTATAGCCTCTAACATGTGCAAATATAATGATCAAGCTCAGGAAGTTAACATTGATTTAATACTATCATCTATTGATCTTACTCAAATATTGCCAATTTTCCCAATAGTGTGCTTTTCTAGTCTAGGATCTACTCTAGTCACCCGTTACCTTTACTAGTAATGTCTGTTCAGCCTCAATGTTTCTTTTCGTCTGGGATAGTTTCTCTGTCTTTATTTTTCTTGGCCTTGAAGAGTGCAAACCAGTTTTGTAGAGTTCTTTAATTTGGGTTTGTCGGACATTGCCTCGAGATTAGATGCAAGTCAGGTGTTTGGAGCAGGAGTACAACAGAAGTCAGGTGCTTCTTATTAGGAGGTGTGCAATGTCAATTTGCCCTATTAGTGGTGGTAGTGAAGACGGTGTCTAACTAAAAAGTTAGTTTTCCCCTTTGTAATTAATAATCTTTTGGAGGAGATTCTTTTATTGTTGTTCAGTGCTGTCAAGTTGTTTCTGACTCAGCAACACTGTATAGGGCTTCCCAGAAGAGGCTGGTGGATTTGAACCACTGACTTTGTTGTTAGCATCCAGTGCTAACAACATCCTGTAGCACAACACCAGGACTCTAGAAGATGCTTTTGTTGTTGTGAAGTGCCGTTGAGTCGATTCCGACCCATAGTGACCCTGTATAGGGTTTCCAAGGAGAAGCTGGCGAGCTTGAACCACCGTCCTTGCAGGTCAAACGACTTTGCAGTCTGACACATTAGCCCACAGCGCCACACCAGGACTCCATAGAAGATACTTTAAGACCATATAAATATTTTGTTTTCCTCATAACTTCTGCCCACAGATTTTAGCATCATTGATGATTTTGACCTGAAAAAATGATTGAAAGTGGTGATTTTCTAATTCCAGCATTCCTGCTACATGTATGAGCTGGAGGCCTGCTCTCAGGAGGCCCTTCCCTCCCCCTTCATATATTCACTTATAGGTGTCATACTAGGGGCTATAATTCATTACTACCATTTTTATTTTGCTGCTTGAATGAGCCCAGCTTCTGCCACTGGTTCTTGTACCCTTTGAGACGATCATAGAAAAACTTGTTACTTGTAGGACTTTCCCAAACTCCCCACTTGAGCTTTTATAAGTTAATAACAGGAGATCCTCCCTTGGGCGTTCTTACCAGCTCTGGCTTTAGAGGGCTTGGGGTGACTTTAAAGGTCAAGAGATCTACACTGTGAATGTATAGAGCTTTTCTTGGCTGCAGTTTGCAGAACAGCTGTCATTCTGGCGCAGGACAGTCTTCCCCATGCATGATTAGTCCCCATATCCCTACACTCTGTTCTTTCCTCCTTTTAGCTTGCACTGCAAATCAATTGTTAGGGTGCCTGGTACTGTATCATCCTCAGTAGTTGCTATGTTTAGGCTATTGTTGCAGCAGCCACTATGTCAATCCATTATGATTTGGGACTACTAATCTTACCGTCAGCAGTTGGAAACTACCAGCAGTTCCATGGGAGAAACATGAGGCTCTCTACTCCCGTAAAGATTACAGCTTCTTACACCCTCCACAGCACAGCACATCACCACCACCACCACCACCATAAAGCAAGAGTAAATACTTAATACCACTAGAGGTCACTGTTTGGCTAGATATGTGTTAGAAAAGATCATTTTGTTAAGTGCCATGGAATGGGTTCTGACTCCTATCGACCCTGCATAGGGTTTCTGAGCTGCTGACCTTGTGGTTTACATTCCAGTTTGCAGTCCAGTGCTGATCTACAGTGCCACACCAGAAGTCCAGAAGAGCTCCTAACTCTCCTCAAATTCTAGTTTAATGCTGAACATAGTAATGAGCATTAGTGTCTTTACATGTCTCCATGTAAATCTCATTTAGGCCCTTAATCCTGACTTGAACCCTTGATAGCAACTCTCAATGTACATACCTTTGCTAAATTATGCTGGCAACACTAGATAAGCACAGCCTGTCAGGCAGAGCCCTGGTGTGGTACTGTAGGATAAGCAAGGTCAATGGTTCAAACCCACCAGCCACTCCTTGGAAACCCTATACAGGGTCTCTGTGAGTTGGAACTGACTCGATGGAACTGAACAACATCTGTCAGACACCTTTCAGTCACACACAGATACTAACTCATTTGCTATCTCAAAACTCTTGTGGGTAAAAGTCCATAACATTCTTTGACACAACTAGTAAGTAGTTGAGCTAGGACTCAAACTCAGTTTGTTCCAGAGTTCATATGCTTAACCACCATGCTGCTGTTAAGTGCTGTCAGCTGGCTTCTGACTCATAGTGACCCTGTATAGAGTTTCCTAGGAGGAGTGGTTGCTGGGTTTGAACTGCTGACCTTGCAGTTAGTAGTCCAATGTTTATCCTACAGTGCCATACCAGGACTCTGGGTTAACCACTATACTATGTATGCATCAGTCTGTGTGGCTTACTGAAGTCTCAGTTTAGTTGAATCTTTACATATAACCAGGCATTGGGACCACTGGCCTCTTTATAATGCATGCAGATATGGAGATTTGAAAACCAAGGACCTTTTGGGAGCTTAGCAGGGGTGCTGCTTGTCAGTCGTGTGCAGATCGAAACTTGTCTGGCTTGTCCTCTGTGGGTACTGCTTATCAGTTGTGTGTGGGTCAGAATTTGACCAGCTTGTGTGGTTGAAATCTGGCTGAGTCCTGAGCCCAATCCTAATAACTGTGGCTCCACCCATTCTGTGTTGTCTTAGAGAGCTGGAGTGCACCATTGCTTCCTAGAAGCAGTATGGGCTTGCTTAAGGGGCATCAAATTAAGCCTCATGGGACTTGATAAGGTTCAAGACCCCTTCTCTTTGACCAGGTTCTCTGGAGAGTCATAGGTTTTGATTTAGAAGTCTGGTCCTCTTTCTTACTCAGTAGCTGTGCTGCCTTGGGCAGAATTACTTAATGGTTAGCTTCTGAGTCTGAGTTACTTTATCTATGGGTAGTTCATAATACTTCCCTTGAAAGTATTATCATAATCTTTCCACAGATGAGTATACTTCTTAACCAATGACACAAAGTAGTAAGCACCCAGTTGATGGTGGTGATTAATTGAAGTGGCAGTTAACAATAACAATAGGGCATTTGGTGTGGCGATGTGGGATAACACAGGACCGTAAGGTTTGCAGTTCAAATCTGTATAAGATTTCCTCAGCAGTTCAAGCCTATCAGCTACTCCTTGGAAAGCCCCCTATACAGGGTCACTATGCGTTGGAACTAATTCTACTGCACTTAACAACAGTGGAGCATTAGGCAATGAGCCAGGTTCTGAGAATTTTGAGGTCACTGAAATTCAGCCCCACACTAAGGGACATCCTGCTTTGACTGGAGGTTTCTACAATGGCCTGGAATCTGTTAATGCATTCTTCCAAGCATCTGCTTAAGGAGCTCTGGTAGCGTAATGGGCTGCAAACCTTAGGGTCAGCAGTTCAAACCTACCAGCTGTTCTGTGGGAGACAGATGAGGTTTTCTGCTCCCATAAAGATTTACAGCCTTGGAAACCCTGGACACGGTCGCTATGAGTCGGAACCGACTCCACAGTACATAACAACAACAACAACTTCCCAGGGGATGACTGCTTTTGTTTAGGCAATCTAGTTTACTGTGTTTTAAACAGAAGGCAAAAGTCAAGTCTTCAGATCAGAGCTTTTCTCCATGGAGAGTACATAACATAGCATTTAGTGTCCAAGGACCCTGGGGCTATTGTTGACTTCACAAGCTATTCCTCCCTTCTGCTCCTTCAGACCAGACCAGTGCTCCTATTCTCTTCAGAAGAGCTGTGAGCCTGCCGCTGTCGTCACCACACAGGGTCGGTGCAAGACCAGGAAAGGAGAATATGGTCAGCATTGTATCTCTGAGTCAGTCTAGCAATGCAGTATCTGAATGATGTGTCCTTGGTTGGAGTGGATGAAAGGGGAGAGCATGAGTCAGAAAAAATGAAAACCATCTGTTGAATTCACAAGTTGCCACAAGTCATGAGTTCAGCCAGTGTTTGACTGATTGTGGTGAGTATTTTTAGTATACCAAAATACGGTAATTTGAGGGTTTCAGAAATCAAGTGCTGTCTGGAAACCCAAATGATAATTGAAGAAATACTGTGCATTAGCAAAAATTTTACTCTGCATTTTGCAAAAACAAAATGACATCTTTTTTCCAAGGAAAGGAAAACTTTCAGAAGTTAAAATAAATGCAGTTTACTGACTAAACCCCCTCGGCAGCAGATTAAAGAGCCTTCCGTCTTATCTGGGTTCAGTACAGGCAGCATCCTTGGTGTAGACACTTCATAAATATTCATGAATGATGAAAATGTCGACAGTGCAAAGGAACCATTTTTGTCATTTCAAGAACCCTTTGAAATGCCAATGATTGAAGCAGGATCTTGACTATCCTTTGCAAATCTTGAGCAAGAAAAGCCCGGTTCAGCTGGTCACATGGAATGAAAATGAAAAGACACAGGATTAAACTCTCCTACACTCGGGTGTGGCTGCACTGACAAAAAGCAGAACAAACTGAAGCAGTGGATAGGATTTGTAAACGACCACTTACAAAATATCCAAGTAATTGAGATTCAGTGACTCCACTGGGCAGGGGAGGAGTAGCGGGGAAAACTACCTCATTTCATTTTGCACTAGATATGAAGGCTGTTCCTAAAAAACAGAAATAGCTAAAGTTGGAGCAGGGAGTGACACTTCATTTTAGTCATCTTAAACCACTCCAATCATGGTGTATCAACTGAGCGAAGGAACATCCAGAGAGAACATGGTGAAACCCATGCACTGGTATGTTGCTTGGTCAAGGTCTGCTGGTTTTGGCTGACTCAGTAGACCTGGCCTGAATAAACCAGTCATGAGCGCACCTCAACCCGTTCAGCCTGTGCTGGTAAAGCCAGGTGATGGCTGATTTGTGCCAGTATGGCCTAGAGACCTTCCATGGGAGACCTGGGCTCTGTCTGCCCCCACAGAGACCTCTGTCTGGGTTCTAAGAAACACTTTCCATTTGCTAGTGGATGATTCAAGACGGGGCAAGGATGGGGCATCCAGTACTTGGGTGTGGGCCTCACTATCTCAGGCCTGGGACAGAACTGCCCTATTTCCTCACACCAGCCCCCTGCACACCACTCTCTACTCTGTCTACCACCAACCACAAGGAGTAGCCACAGATCTTCCTCAGATCTAGAGGCGGTAATAGAGGTAGTGCTTCCCCACTCCGCTTTGCTGCCATGGTGGCCAGAGGCCACAGACACATGGATAATGCTGCTAGTTCTAGTGGCTTAGCACTGTCTTCACAGGGGCTCCTAGGCCTTTGGGTGAGCTCTGAGGCTGACACCATTGTAAATGAGAGGTAGATAGGAGCTGAATCCTAATAGCATTGAATCATACTCTTAACTTCCAGATTTCTCTCAATTGTCTATGTATGTGTGTATGCATGATTGTCTCTGTTGGTGTTGTAGCACCTTAGTGTGCAGGACAGGAAAACCACTGGGACTTCAACCCTGCATACACACTGTACCTCTCACACACCTTATCAAAACCTGCTCTTTCCTTCATTCCTCAGATAGCGATTGAGAGCATATATGTGCAAGAAAGACTGACTATAGCTGGCTCCTCACACATTTAAAAAGCCAGGGAAGGAAACCAGCATTAACCAAGTCCTTGCTTTATACAGAAACTTTATTCTGCCCTCATACTTAAGAGGACAAAGGCCTCTTAAAACTATCCTGTAGGGTTTTCTAAGCTATAATCTTTAAAAGGAGTCCTGGTGTGGCGCTGCAGGATAATGCGCTAGATTGCAAGGTTAATTTTAGTCACAAGGTCAATAGTTCAAACCTACCAGCCACTCCTCAGCCTACACAGGGTCGCAACCGACCCGATGGTACTTAACAACAGCAATCTGTTCAAGAGCATCCTGGTGTGGCGCTGTAAGATAAGGACTGGACTGCTAACTACAGGTGACGGCACTTGACAATCTTTACCAGAGTAGTTCCCCAGGTCTTTCTCTCATGGAGATGCTGGGTGGGTTTGAACCACCAACCTTTCAGCAACTCAGCTCTTAACTGTTGCACTCTCAGGGCTCCTTGAGTGAGTCCTTTTTGATGGTTGTTAAGTACCAGCAAGTGGGTTCTGGCTCATAGTAACCCTGTATAGGGTTTCCAAAGAGTGGTTGGTGGGTTTGAACCACCATTCCTGTAGTTAGCAGTCCAGTGCTTACCCTACAGCACCACAGCTGAGTCTTATTAAGGTCCCTGGAATTGTGTCCTATGAGCTGAGGGCTGCCAGGCACCAGCAGTGGGCACTAAATACTGTCTCTGGGCAGGAATTTCTGGGCTGTTCCTGCAGAGGACTGGATGTTGGGCCAGTGGCTTTGGCACCTGTCTTTTCCTCTCCTCGGAAGCAGGATGAGGCCACATGGCTCTGACTCCCACCTGCTGTCTGTCTTTCCTTGTCCCCATCTCCATCTTAGAATCTGAGCAAATTTTCCTGAAAATATGGCAGAGCTGGAATTTAAACCAAGCATTCATGCCTGGCTCCAAACCCCACATTCTGTACAATCTTGTCTTGGCCACTTACCCTACAGCTGCCCAGACATCTGAGGCAGACAGACAAATGAGGCCACAGGGAATGACAGAACCATGACTTGGCCTTTCGGTGGGATGGAGGAAATAGACAACTGGGATAAAGGCCAGTTCTGGGTGCAGACACATCTCTGCATAACTAAGTTATCTGATCACTCAATGTCAATCCAATCAGTGGGAAGATGATGTGTCTTCACCTAACAGGCTATGAGAGATCCCTTTCAGCCCCCAAACAGAAAAGTTTCCAGAGGTAATCTTGGCTAGGCTGCAGTATTTTCTGAAGCTCACATCATGCCCTGATATTGATATTCTCCTAATTAGCTTCGTGATCTTAGGCAGGTCTCTTAACCTCTCTGAGCCTCGATTTGCCAATATGTAAAGCAAGGCAAAGTAATCCCTACCTCACAGGGTTTTCGAAATAGTTAAATGAGATGACATAAGCAGTATACAAAACTGCCCAGAGCCTGGTACATGGATGTTTATGGAGTGTGAGTTTACCTAGACTGTCCAAGAATTGAAGAATCTCATTTAAACCTACTGCTCCACCTTCCCTCAGAGATGAAAGAAGATCTGGATCAGAATTGCTGCACACTTGCTTGAATCCTCATGACTCACTGGTAAAGGAAGCCAGCAAGTCCACTTGGTCGCAAAGTGAGTGACAGAAGTCCCTCTCAGGAAGTCCAGTCCCAGGACCAGCAATACCTGCAAAGGTTGTCCAAGTGCCCTCCTCACGTCTTCTAAGCATCTGTGACTTGCCCACGTTCCCCCTCCACTGGTAGACCCTCACCAGCTTTTCAGTGTCACTGGTGTCATCAAAGGGAGTCCTGGTGGTACAATGGGTTAAGCATTTGGGCTGCTAGCCGGAAGTCCATTGGTTTAAATCCACTATCGACTCCTCAGGAGAAAGAGAAGCTTGTCTGCTCCAGTAAAGATTTACAGCCTCAAAAACTTGTACTGTTTTCTGTAAGGTGGCTAGAGTCAGAATTGGCAGGATAGCAGTGGTTGGTAGTGGTGAATTTCATCAAAGCAAGACAATACTTGGCTCTTAGTTGACAAAATTCTCCATTCTGCAATGAGACTGTAGATAGATGCCCATCATCCTACCTGCTCAGGAGGAGACAAAGGACTTTGAGGCTGGGGGAGGAGTGAGGGGACATCGTGAAAACCCTCCAGAAGTCAGGCAACCTTTCATCCCAGTCCCAATACCAAGGGCTGGTCTAAAAGGAAGCTCCTCAGATGCCTGGAGGAAGGCCTTTCAAGGGAGTGAAAGATGCCTGGTCAGGCAAGTCCAGGAAGGAATCTCTGCCAAGTGAGAAGGGAAAAAGGAAAGAGGGCAGTGATCCAGGTCAAAGGGCATGAGTTTTTAGTTGATTATTCACTATGACTACAGGATGACTGTTGACTAGATTATTTATTCCCCAGGTATGGATGGAAAAGGCATTTTCCTCTTTCTTTTTTTTGCAGCTTTTTCTTCCCTATAAGGCAGACTGCCCCTCCCCACCACCCCCCATTCTGTAGTGGGTTCACCCAGGATTCAGATCTAATCACTCAGTGTCATGAAAAAGAATGAGGAGTTTGAAGTCAGAACACCTGGGTTAAATTGTTCCTCAGATTCCTCAACTGAAAATAAGGAGAAAACAGCAGGTAGTTTCCACCCTCGGAGCTGTGGTGAGTAGTCAGTGAGCTCATGGCTGAGGAAGTGTCTCATAATTCATAGCGCAGTTATCAGTCACTTGTTATTTTTAATGTGTAGGAACTCCAATTTCTCTCCAGACCAACTATTTTATTGTAAAGTGCTCTTGTGTCAGTTCCAACTCACAGAGACTCTGTATAGGGTTTCCAGGGAGAAGCTGGTGGGTTTGAACTGACAACCTGTGGTTAGCAGTCCAGTGTTACACCAGGACTCCCTACAGATCAATTGTTGTTGTTGTTAAGTGCCGTCGAGTCGGTTCCAACCCCGAACAGGGCTTCTGAGGCTGTAAATCTTTACGGGAGCAGAAAGCCTCATCTTTCTCACACAGAGCAGCTGGTAGTTTCGAACTGCTGACCTTGAGGTTCACAACCCGAGTCGTAACCACTACGCTACCAGAGCTCCTTTAGTGCTATATTAATATCAGTAAAGAAAGGGATAGCAAAGTGTTCTATATCTTTAATTTCAAGGGTTGAAGAAGAGCAACTGAGCATTAATTTCTCACTTTTCCCTCCATCTTGTTCCCATGTGGGGGAAATGTGGGTTCTTTGGGAGAAGTGGGAAGCTTGACAAATGACCACCATCAGGTCCCTGGTAACTCTCCCCACCGCATCCCACCCCCCTGTAGGTCTAGAGGAGCAGCCAACAGTATGAAGAAGAGCATGCTGGGAAATGCCCCACCTTGGGTCCAGGGCCACATTATGCACTTCTGCCTTCATGAGCCAATTTTTCCATAAAACACACACATACACATACAAGTAAGTAAAATGTATTTCTGTAAAATCACAGAAACCTTTATTAAGCAAAACTATCAGAGGCTCTCAATTCTCAGCATATCCTCCATTTAAGTCTCTCTACTTGTGAAGGCAGTGTTTTTCATCTCTAAGCCTTTCCCACAGAATTCTGTGATATTTGATTTATACCATGTCAAAATGGCAGTTTTGACATCCTCAAAGAACTCAAATCCTTTTCTTTTCAATGTTCTTCCAGTTTGGGGAACCAAAAGAAGTCTAAAGGGACAAGATCAGAGACGTAGAGTGGTTGGGTTACAGTTTCCCACTGAAATTCTTGTACGGCAGCCCTTGCTACCTTCGAAGAATGTATAGGTAGGTACAAGGTGGCTTCAAAGAGTTGGTGGAAAAATTACATTATCTTTTAATTGCATTTTTCCACCAACTTTTTGAAGCCCCCTCATACATTGTCATGATTGGAAAAAATTCTTTAGCACAATTTTTCTGACCTTTTTCTCACCAATACAATTTTCTTAAAACTTCTTACTAGTAAGGCCCTGAGTCGGAACCGACTCCACGGTACTTAACAACAACAACATATATATAGCTATATTATAACTTGATATATGCTGTCATTTCCTGTTGTATGGTGGTGGTGGTTATATGCTATGGAGTCAGTTCCAACTCTTAGCAACCCTGTACAGGGTTTCTGAGGTTGCAAATCTTTACAGGAGCAGAAAGCCTCATCTTTCTCCCACGGAACAGACTATTGTACAGTGATCCTGTATAGAGTTTCCAATGACTGGTTGGTGGATTTGAACATCCAACCTTGAGTTTAGCAGTCCAGTGTTTATCCTACTCTACCAAGTTCACTATTATATATTAATTATGATTAATTTCTCTGATGATAAAAAAATAAATTCAATAAAACCTGGGTGGTATCAATGGCTAAATGCTCAACTACTAACCAAAAGGTTGGCAATTTGAAGCCACTCAGAGGTATCCCAAATGAGCTCTGGTAGTGTAGTGCTTACGAGTTGGGCTACTAACCTCAAGGTCAGCAGTTTGAAAGTACCAGCCATTCCTCAGGAGAAAGATGAGGCTTTCTGCTCCCATAAAAATTTATAGTCTCAGAAACCCTATACAGGGTCACTGTGAGTCAGAACCAGCTCCACGGCACACAATCACTACCACCAGAGAGGTGTCTCATGAGAGAGGACTGGTGATCTGCTTTCGAAAAGTCCTTCAAAGCCAAACCAAACCCACTGCTATCAAGTTGATTCTGATTCATATTGGCCCTGTATAGACTAAGAGTATAAATCTTTGTTGTTGTTGTTTGGTGCCATTGAGTTAGTACCGACTCATTGTGACCTTATGCACAGCAGAATGAAGCACTGCCCGATTCTGGGCCAACCTCACTACTGTTGCCATGCTTGAGTCCATCGATGCTGCCACTTGGCCAACCCATCTTGTTGGGGGTCTTCCTCTTTTTCTCTGACCCTCCACCTTACCAAACATGATATCCTTCTCCAGTGACTGGTCCCTCCTGACAATATGTCTGAAGTATGAGAGACGAAGTCTGGCCATTCTGGCCTCTAAGGAGCACTCTGGCTGTACTTCTTCAAACACAGATCTTTTGGTTCTTTTGGCAGCCCATGGTACTTCAGGAGGAGCCGAAAGCCTCATTTTTCTCTCACCAAGTCTCTGGTAGTGAACTTCTAACCTTATGATTAGCAAGTCCAGTGTTTTGAAAGATCGTAGCCTTGAAAATTCTATGGAACAGTTCTAGTCAGTGGCATCGCTAAGGGGGATAGTGGAATGCAGACTAAACCAGGTGACATGGTCAGAAGGGGTGATACCAAAATGTCTATAAAATTTGTATGCAGTGTTTTAGTGGAAATGTATAATTTTAAAAAAATTTCCTGTAGTTAGCTATGACAACAAGAACATTTTTTATAAGCCCATTTTCAGTATACCTACAAAGCTAAGCACTATACTAATTTACTTTTTGAACCTTCTATGTACTCAGGTGGCATCCTGGTGTGGTGCTGTGGGTTAATGCGCTGAGACTGCAAAGTTGCTTTGAACCTCAAGGTCGGCGGTTCAAGCTCACTAGCTACTCCTCGGAAACCCTATACAGGGTTGCTATGGGTTGGAATCGAATTGACTGCACTTAACAACAACAATGTACTCAGGTAAATGTATTCTTGGAGTCCTGGTGTGATACTGCAGGTTAATGTGCCAGACTGCAAAGTCGGTTTGAACTTCAAGGTTGTGCGGTTCAAACTCACCAGATGCTCTTTGGAAAGGGTCACTGTGAGTTGGAACTGATTCAACAGCACTTAAAAACAACAATACAATGATTATTGGAATCACATGGTTTCTTCTGAACATGCTAAAGGTATCTGTTGCTGTTTTCATTGCTACAAGTGCTTTTATAGTTGCTGATTTGTCGAATTCCTGGCGTTTTAGCGATAGTAATGTGGTAAGTAGTATTTCTGAAACTACATCAATAACTTTTTTGAGAATGAAGTAGTAATTAAAGGAAAAAGAGAAAAATTTAAAAAGTTTTCTGAGTCCTGGTATGACGCTGTAGGAGAAGCACTGGACTGCAAGGTCAGTGGTTCAAACCCACCAGCCACTCTTCGGAAACCCTATACAGGGTTGCTATGAGTCGGAACCAACTCAGTGGCACTTAATAATAACAACAACAATAGACAACTTTGAAAAGGCCTCTAGTAATGCACTAACCAATACTATTGTGGCTTTGTACAATAAGCACTGGACTGTGAACCACAGGGTAGGCAGTTCGAAACCACCAGCTGGTCGTTGGGAGAAAGATGAGGGTTTCTGTTCCCCAAAAAAATGTACAGCATCAGCAACCCTACACAGGGTTGCTATGAGTCAGAGCCAACCTGATGGCACTTAACAACAACAGTAATGTTGTAATTCTAAACAGAAAGATTTTACAAAAAAATAGTAGTTGGAGTCCTGTCTCTAGACTGCTAACCTCAAGGTTGGCAGTTCAAACCCACTACCCACACCTTGTGAACCCCATTCAGGGTCAGCTAATAGTCAGAACCAAATTGTTGGCACTTAACAACAATTCATTTTGAACAAGAGATAGTACATTTAAGCAATTTACAACTATATTTATCACATTGTTGTTGCTGTTAGGTGCCATCGAGTCGGTACTGACCCATAGTGACCCTATACACAGCAGAACGAAACACTGCCCGATCCTGCGCCAACCTCACTATTGTTGCCACGCTTGAGTCCGTCCATGCAGCCACTTGGCCAATCCATCTCGTTGGGGGTCTTCCTCTTTTTCTCTGACCTTTTACAATTCTTATTAATGTTTATTGTCAAATTTAACCATAGACTAATGTGATAAAAGAGGAAGACCCCCAACGAGATGGATTGGCCAAGTGGCTGCATGGACGGACTCAAGCGTGGCAACAATAGTGAGGTTGGCGCAGGATCGGGCAGTGTTTAGTTCTGCTGTGCATAAGGTGGCTATGAGTCGGCACCAACTCAATGGCACCTAACAACAACAAGGATTGTAAGGTCTGGTATTAGAGGAGGTCTGTGGATAACACCATGATATATCACACTGAATGATACCCTAATGACACCTCTGGTTGGTTACACTCTGCACTCATGGGGTCGCCCTGAGTGGGAAATTGTGTTTTGTTTGAGGAGCAGTTCTACCACGAGGGGGCAATATGAGGTCACTGAATGCTAATGTCAAACGGGATGTGTGTTGGGTGGGGGGGAGTGGCTGGTAAGAAAATAAGAGTACAGCAGAAGGATAGAGCAACAACTCCTACCTCTGACTCACAAAAAGCTTTTGCTTCTCACAGTGTTTCCTAGGAGAGTGTTGTGTTTGTTCCTGACAACATCAGCCTGGTGATGCGGAGGGCAGGGCAGGAGTTATTGCCCGACTTATCCGACAGGGAAGGGAGGCTTAGCACAGTGACGACGTTTGGGTTCACCAGTGGCAGAGGCGGGACCCACCAGAATTTCCTGTCTCCTCCCATGATATTTTCCTGTCAGAGCTTCAGACAGGCTGGGTACTCCGAACAGACAGAGGCCAAACCTGTTTTATAATGTTGCTTGGCGCAGCCCTGCTCTGTCCTCGCCTGAACAAGCGCAGGGGAGCAGCAGCCCTGCAGGAAGCTCCACCTTCCCTGGTCCAGCAGAAGGGACTCAACATTCCCCACTAGGCCCCTTCCCCCAGCCTCCTCGGGGCCAAGCATGCCTTTGTTCACTCTCTGGCTGACCCTGTACTGGAGCCTTTTGGTGGGAGTGCGTATCAGTCCCCTCCCTTGAGAACTGAGCAATCACATCAAAGGCACACAAAAGGCAATTCACTGTACGAAGAAGGTACAGGAAGAAATAAGTGCTGCTGCGCGGGCTCTGAGTACTCGGCAAAGAGGTACAGCAAAGAAAAAAAAAAAAAAAAAAAAAAACCGGCCAGGAACAAAACCAAACAAAACACTAGGCATGAAACGATCTGATCTCGGGGAGTCGGCTTTTCTGCCTCCTGGGAGGAACACCCAGCGCGAGGCTTGGCAGAGTGTACCGGGCACAAGAGGAACAATACGCCTCTCTTCTCTCCTAGAGCAGCTGAGCACACACACACAGGGGAAGGGAGTCCCCTCTCTAGGAAGTTAAGCAGGACCTGGGCCTGCATGATTCCCCAGCTAGTTTACAACATAGTGTTCTGATCAATTTCCCTCTGAATAGGTAAGGAAGGAATGCATACATCCAAGTGAAAAAACACAGACTTTGCTTGCTGAATGAATAGAAAAAAGATGGTTCCCTTTTGTGGGGGAAGATGAGTTGCCAGCTGACCCTGAGGTGGATATGAGGAAAGACACCCCTGGGGTGGTTTGTTCTTTTTCATAGAGTACCTTTGTGTTTCCGAGGGTGCTAAAGAAGGTGCTGAGAACAAGTAGCACTTGGCAAAATGTGGCCATTTTGGGATGGGGAGGTGGCATTCATTACACAGAGGTATTAGGGAAGTGAAATGGGTGGGTGGCGGCCCCTGGAGGCTCCACATGCTTGAAGGACAGAGGTGACCTCAACCCTTTGGACAGCACAGTGCCTAGGATCACTGAATAGGCTAGTCTGTATAAGTAGACCCAAGTGGAGTAGGAATCATGGGCCTCTCACTTAGATGAAGAGTCAGTTTCTGGGTCTCCCACTTCTGTGTCCCCAGGGGATTGGTGAATTGAGGTGACAGTTTAGATGGAGAGACAAGGGACTGAGATGCCTGCCCAGAAAGAGGAAAGGAGCCCTCAGCAGAATGCTTTGATGGCCCTGAAGCTGAGGATTGGGTTCTTTTCTGGGAGGTCACTAAACCACAGGAAAAGCCTGATCCAAAGAAGACTTGCATTTGGAGAGCCCTGGTATGGGACTATAGGATAAGCACTGGACTGCTAACCATCTGCTCTTGGATACCCTATATAGGGTTGCTATGACTCGGAACAAACCCAATGGCACTTAACAACTTTTCCAGGTTGAGCTAGACATGCTACATTCAGAACGTCTGTGAAAGAGGACAGTTAACTTCCAGGATTGAAGAGAACATTGAGGATGATCTCTTCTTATCTCTTTATATTGAGGCAATATAGTGAAACCCAAAGAGATGAATTCTAAAGAGACAGATTTACTGAATGGACCACAGCTAGTTGGACAGAAACAGGAAGGACTGGTTTCCTTATTGTGGTCCAAAACTCTTGCTGATGGATATTACTTAAAAAATGAGGCCAAGTAGAAAGGTAGCTTAGAGGAATCCTGAGGAAATGGGGGTGTCTCCCTGGGGCCCACAAGGTTCAGGATACAAAGCGAGTCTTCACTTTAAGGCCAGACCAGAGTTGGAGCTGGGTCACCACACAACTAACTCCAGAGAGGTTCCCACCATCTTCAGTGTTCTGAGAACCATTGTTCTAAGGGTCTGAGTGTCCTAGCAGCTCAGGAGTAGTCTGTCAATCAACTTGAAAAGAGTGGACCTATGAGGACCTATCCATGACTCACTACACTGGGACTTCTCTGAACTACTCTGGCAGCTCTGAGTCAGCAGCGTTTCTGTAGCTCTGGCTGATATAATAGCCCAAAACCTTCCATGGTGACTTAACAGAAAAGCACTAGACAACTCATTGCTCTTTCTGGGAGAGATCTCTCAGCCAGAGACTCCCACCTGTGCCTTCCACTTCCCCACTCTCCCTTTGGGAAAGCGGAGGTCGCTTGCTTACTTGCAAAGGCTTCTATAATGGAGGCTGTCAGAATTCTCCTTTGGGGGTACAGCTCAGAATCTTTGGTTGTATGGGTTGAAAGAAGATGAGTTACTTTCTTGAGTTAAGCAATTAGATTTTTTGAATGCCTATTTTGCCAAATGCAAAAAGGAACATGGGTGTATATATGAAAGAAACTTTGTTGTTGTGGTTAAGTGCCGTCGAGTGGGTTCTGACTCATAGTAGCCCTGTACAGGGTTTCTAGGGAGGGGTTGGTGAGTTTGAACTGTCGACCTTGTGGTTCAAACCAACCTTGTGGTCCCCTGAGTGGGAAATTGTGTTTTATTTGTTGACACGACAGCATGACACGAAGACTCAACACAGGGGCTTTAGAGAATGTTAATTCTACAATTTCACAGATGAAGAAACTGAGATATTGAACAGATTATGTGCTTCCCCAAGATGACACAGAGCTTTTTTCCTCTGTGCCTCTGTTATGCGTAGCTAATCTATAAGCAAGGGTTGAGGGTGTTCTCTGAAAGGTGAACCAAAGGCCTAGCTCAAGTTGTGGGGCCTGCCGTGTGGTAATGCACCTTGTGTGTGCAGCTACCACCTTTCTGTCACGAGAAAACTTGTGTGTTGCTATGATGCCGAACAGGTTTTAGTGAAGCTCCCAGACTAATATGGACCAGGGAAAAATTTAAGAGACATACTTGTGAAAAGCAGTAGCTGAAAGCCATAACGACTCTCCCCATTATATGTTGTTGTTGTTAAGTGCCATCAAGTCGGTTCCAACCCATAACGACCCTGTACAGGGTTTCCAAGGGTATAAATCTTTACGGGAGTAGAAAGCCTCATCTTTCTCCCGCAGAACGGCTGGTAGTTTCAAACCGCTGACCTTGTGGTTCGCAGCCCGATTTGTAACCACTACGCTATACCAGAGCTCCTTATAGATGTTGTTAAGTGCTGTCAAGTCAGTTCTGACTCAAGAATGATTCTGTATCGGGTTTCTGAGAAGAGGCTGATGAGATTGAATGCCAACCTTGCAGTTCAAACTGACCTTACAGTCCAGTGCTTATCCTACAGCGCCACATTATACATAGATATGGTGACAAGGAACTCTGTGAGATAATTTGTCTAAAGTCATGCAGCTACTTAGTGACAGGGCTGGAATTTGACCCAGGCACTCTGGCCTCAGAGTCCCTGTGTGGAGTTCCTGAAGCTAATCTCTAAAACCTTGTAATTTCCTTAGTGATTGGTACCTAGGAGACCTGAATATTCATTCTAATTAGGGACTCAGGTGGGGGTTGATCAGGACAGAAAGACCACCTTGGGAGATTAGCTGACCTGAGAGTGGGAAGGCAATATTCTGTCAATCATGTCCGTGCAAGGCTTTGAACAATGGAAGCTCCATGGGCTTCCTGGTTGTTGAAGTGCATCAGTGCATAAGGGGGTGGGGGTAGTGCACCCCTTTTGGGGATGTGGAAGCTTCATGCTGAGAACCCTCCAAATCTCACCCCTAAGAGGTCATTTGTAGCTTTCTTCCTATTAAAAAAATTGTAATAATAATTGTAGCACTTTCTGTAGTTCCCCTAGTGAATTATCAAATCTCAAAGAGTTGTTGTTAACTGCCATTGAGTCATTCTGATCCATAATAACCCTGTGTAGAAGTTTCCAAGGAACATCTGGTAGGTTTGATTCACCGACCTTGTAGTTAACAGTCCAGTGCTTGTCTTACAGTGCCACACCAGGACTCTAAAAGAGTAGTGGGAACTAACAGATCAGAAGTAAGAGGGCCCTGAGAATTCCTGAGCTTATGGCTAGAGTTATGGATTGATTTGTTGTTGTTAAGTGTTGTCAAGTCGATTCAGAGACATACTTGTGAAACATAGCAACCCTGTAGAGATTCCCAAAGAGCGATTGGTGAACTTGACACTCTGACCTTGCAGTTCAATTCGAACTGTAGTCCAGGGCATTAACCCTAGATTACAGCACCACACCAGGATTGAACTATGCCTGTAAAAATATGTGTTGTAAATTCTAACCTTTAGGTTTGTGGTGCAGGAACACTAGTGGTCCTGTAGAATGAACACTGTATTGCTAACCACAAAGTCTGTGCGATTCGGGCCCAACAGTTGATCCTCACCATACAAACCCTGAACTATATTACACGAATATTGAACAAAGAACTGTATATGCACTATTAGTTTCTATTACATCCACCAAAAAACAAGTGGTGAGTGCCCAAGAACACACTACCATACAATCATCAATTAAATACAAGTACAATGACACTACAAGGTCTTGGAGACAACAGACAATTTCAGCTTACATGAAGAGACAAAATAAAGTGGCTCAAATGAGTTACCAAAATATAGAGTCAGATAATATAAATACCAGAAATGGTATCAGAACTACCTGATAAGGAATGATATTTAGGTACCGTCAATGATGACAGAATGATAGAGAAAACTGCAGATGGAATCAAGGAAAACAGACAAACTTTAGAAGATTTCTGGAAAACACTACAAGAACAGATTGACAAAATAAATGAAAAAAACAAAACTGGACACCATACAAAAACAGAAAATAGAAATCCAGAAAATTAATACAAGGATCTCAAAAATAGATACTACATTGATAGGTCAGAGAAGTAGAATTTAATCAATAGTCAAACTGGTGAGCTTGACAAATCACTCAATGTTTATCTGCTAAAGAAATAATCATTAAAAAAGAACAAAAAGTACAAATAAAGCCTAAGACTTAAGTGGAACACCATCAAGAGGAGTAATTTTCATATGATTGGAATTCCAGAACAGGAAGAGACAAAAACAAACAAACAGAAAACAATGTCAAAGAGTTCTTGGAGGAAAACTTCCCTAACACAAAAGAAGAGAAGGTATTCATTCAAGAAGCTGAACGAACTCTTCCAAATGGGACAGATCCCAAAAGAAGCACACCAAGACATGTTCTAAGCAACCTTTCCAAAACCAAAGACAAGCACCTAGAGAACAGCTCAGAAAAACACCAAGTTAACTATAAAGGAGAAGTAATGATACTAAGCTATGATTTCACAACAGAAACCATGCAGGCAAAAAGATAATGGCATGACATATAAAACTCTGAAAGAAAAAAATTGCCAACCAAGAATCTTGGTTTGAATTGAGCACTACTGTCCTCAAATATGATACACAATTGTCCTTCAAATACACTAGACATTTCCAGGTAAACAGAAATGAAAAGATTCTGTAAGAACCAGACCAATCTTATAAAATTTACAAATGGGAATTCTTTGGCCTGAGAACCAACAACAACCTGAGATGGACATATATGACAATAAATATCACCCAGAATTCAATCCAGATATAGAAGTATCCAAAGTAAAACAAATCTCCAAGACTGGAAATAGGGAACCAGAGATATAAATTTACAGTAGCAACAACAACAAAACACAAAGTAAATAGAGGGAATAGTGTATTTAAAAAAACTTTGAAATGAAGAGGAAATCAAGTAGATTTCAAGAATAAATAAAAATAAATCTAACTGTAAATCTAAAACTAGACTAAGTCCTATTCCAAGCCCTAGCTCAATTCATAACTCTAACACTATCCCTTGTTTTTAAGTGCCATCGAGCCGGTTCCATATAGGGTTTCTGAGGAGTATCTGGTGGGTTTGAACTGCAGATCTTTAGGTTTGCAGTTCATTGCTTATCCTACAGTGTTACACAGGGCTCTATGCACTGTCCAAATCCTAACCATAGCCCTGTTGTTATTGTTGTGATGTGCCATGGCGATGGTTCCGACTCATAGAGACCCTGTACAGGGTTTCCAAGGCTGTAAATCTTTATGGGAGCAGAAAGCCTCATCTTTCTCCTGTGGAACAGCTGGTAGATTCGAACTACTGACAGTGAGGTTCATAGCCCGATTCGTAACCACTACGCTACTAGAGCTCCTTAACCATAGCCCTAATACTACACAAAAGGTAGGCTTAGCCTAGACCTTGCCATAGACCTAACCCTAATCCTAATTCCTTACATTTATCCCTCCCCCAGCAAAAAAAAAAAAAAAAAAGAAGGAAAAATGATTGAAGAAACAAGCAGAGGAGAGGTGGAGTAAGATAGATGTCAAACCACATGGTTGAAATCTCCCAGAAACCAAGGAGCAGAAGCTGAAGAGACAAGAGCCAACAATCTCTACAGAAGTAGATCTCCAGTTCTTTTTTCCATGGCACCATTGTTGTGGTTAAGTGCCGTCAAGTCGGTTCTGACCCATGACTACTCTGTATAGGGTTTCCAAGGAGCGGCTGGTGAGCTTGAACTAGTGACCTTGCAGTTCAAGCCAACATTGCAGTCCAGCACACTAACCCACAGCACCACACCAGGACTCCATGGCACCACTGTTGTTGTTGGTAAATGCTGTCATGTTGGTTCCAACCCATAGCAATCCTGTATAGGGTTTCCAAGGACTGGTAAGCTTGAAACACCAACCTTGCAGTTTAAGCTAGCTTTACAGAGTCCAGCACATTAACCCACATTGCCACATTAGGACTCCCCCATGGCACCATTTGTTGCTGTTGTTCAGTGCCATCGAGCTGGGATCCGACTCATAGCGACCCTGTACAGGGTTTCCAAAGAGCAGCTGGTGAATTGGAACTGCTGGCCTTAAGGGCCCAAACTGACAATTGCAGTTTACCACATTAACCGGCAGCGCCATACCAGAAGTCCGTATAGTGTTTCCAAGGACTGGTAAGCTTGAAACACCAACCTTGCAGTTTAAACTAGCTTTACAGAATCCAGCACATTAACCCACAGTGCCACATTAGGACTCCCCCATGGCACCATTGTCGTTGTTGTTGTTAAGTGCCATTGAGTAGGGATCCGACCCATAGCGACCCTATACAGGGTTTCCGAGGAGCGACTGGTGAGCTTGAACCGCCGACCTTGCAGTTCAAATGGCTTTGCAGTCTGGCGCATTAACCCACAGCGCCACACCAGGACTCCATGGCACCATTGTTGTTGTTGTTGTTAAGTGCCATTGAGTCGGGTCCGACCCATAGCGACCCTGTACAGGGTTTCCGAGGGTGTAAATCTTTACGGGAGTAGAAAGCCTCATCTTTCTCCCGCGGAGCGGCTGGTAGTTTCGAACCGCTGACCTTAAGGTTCACAGCCCGATTCGTAACCACTACGCTACCAGAGCTCCATGGCACCATTAGGAGGGCTCAAACTGCCAACCTATATCTTCTTTTATGACTCTTCTCAAAATTTACTTGCAATACTCCTTCCCAACGTCCTACCCAGAATTGAGTACAATCCCACCAGGCTAGGCTCTGCTTCCTCCCCTTGGTGCAGTGCAGCTGCTCTGGGATATGTGGGGCCACCGTAGCTCTTGAATAATTGCTTATTTTCCCTCAAGTTGTTGTTGTGTGCCATCAAATTGGTTCCGACTCACAGCGACCCTGTATAGGATTTCCAAAAGCAGCTGAACCGCCAGACTTGGTGTTAGCAGTCCAGTGTTTATCCTACCAGGGCCCTTCCCTCAAGTTGTTGTTGTTAAGTACCGTGGAGTCAGTTCCGACTCATAGTGACCCTGTACAGGGTTTCCGAGGCTGTAAATCTTTACGGGAGCAGAACACCTCATCTTTCTACCGCGGAACAGCTGGTAGTTTTGAACTGCTGACCTTGAGGTTAGCAGCCCAATTCGTAACCACTACGCTACCAGAGCTCCTTTAGTAGCACCAAAAAAACGTAGTTCATTGCCATGAATCAATTCTGATTCACGGTAACCTCATGTGTTAACGAGTAGAACTGCTCCATAGGATTTTCTTTGGCAATCTCTATAGAAGTAGATCTCCAGGCCTCTCTTCCCTGGCACCATCAGGTGGGTTCAGACTGTCAACCTTTATAATAGCAGTCCATGCAAGCAATTTTTACCATCCAGGGACCTCAATACCAATATAGAGTTCCTCAGTTTCAGGTGTTGATATTCAACAAAGCCTAATATCTGGGCTGCTTCCATCCTGCAGGAAAATTTTCTCATTTTCCCAAATGTATTGCTTTAGTTAAGGTGTCTGCCATTTGTGAAGAAAGTCTTATTTACAAAGATAGTCAACAGGCAGCTGGGAAAAACCTCAAATTCTGAGGATCCTTAGAGGAAGAACTACAGAAGAAAGGGAAGGAAGTGAGCATTTATTGAATCCAGATCTGAGTGCTTGGCAGATTTCATTTTCCAGCAAACTTCTGAGGTGGATACTTTTATACCCATTTTCCAGGAGATAAATCAGGCTCAGAAAGGATAAAGAACTTGCTTGAGTTACAGTGTCATTTGATAAAGAATCCTGGATTCTTATCCAGTTTGATAAATGATAGGGCCCATTCCATGTGCATTATACAGCAGCTCACGAAAGCAAGGGGCTCAATACACTTCCACAGACTGGGCACACAGGGCCCTGCAAAGCAACGACTACATACATGCAGGGGAAGTGGAAAAAATGATCAAATCTCTGCTACTGAGGCCCACTACCTGTGCAGCACTTCTTCCTCTGACACTAACTACCTGGAGTTAGGTCAGACCTCACAAGTAAAAGGACACCATCCTCCAGACTACCAAGTCAGTCCAAGACCTCAGATGCCAGTAATAATTCACATCAGATTCGTTTCTGACCTGTTGGCTGCAAATTTTGGCATTATCCCACTATCCCTTCAAGATACCAATTTCCATGTTATCTAGTAGTCCTATGACAGAGATACCACAAGAGGATGGCTTTAACAACAGAAACTTATTTTCTTTAGTTGTTGTTAGGTGCTGTTGACTTGGAACCAACTCATAGCGACCCTATGTACAACAGAACAAAACACTGCGCAGTCCTGGGCCAACCTCACAATCATTACATTTGAGCCCATAACTGCTGCCACTGTGCCAACACATCTCATTGGGGGGGTCTTCCTCTTTTCTCCTATCCTTCATTTTACCAAACATGATATCCTTCTCCAAGGACTGGTCCCTCCTGACAATATGTCTGAAGTATGAGAGACAAAGTTTGGCCATCCTGGCTTCCAGGAACCATCAACACTCATGGAAGCAGCAGTCAAGAAATCAAATAACGTATTGCATTTGGCAAATCTGCTGCACAAGACATCTTTAAAGTGTTGAAGAGCAAAGATGTCAGCTTGAGGACTAATGTGTGCCCGATCCAAGCCATGGTATTTTCATTAACCTCATAAGCATGTGAAAATTGGACAGTGAGTAAAGAAGACAATAGAAGAATTGATGTATTTGAGTTATGGTGTTGCAGGAGAAACAGTTCCATGGACTGCCAAAAGAACAAACCATTATTTTCTGTTAGGAGGTTAAAAGTCTGAATTCAGAGTGCTGGCCCTAGGAGAAAGCTTTCTCTCTTAACACAATTCAGTGACAAGCTAATAAACATTGGAAATCTGAAAGTCCCCTTTGCCCTTAAGAAGGGCTAATGCATTTATGGCATTGTAGGATAAGCACTGGACTGCTAACCAAAAGGTTGGATGTTCAAACCCCCCAGCTGCTTCTCTGAAACCCTATACAGGGTCGCTATGAGTCAGGACTGACCAGTCATTGAATTGTGTTATAAGACACTTTTCATTACAAAAGTTGATCCAAGGAAGCTTCAGCTTCCCTTCAGAATTGAGGGCAGTAACCCACGCGTGGACTACAGGGCTCCTGGTGTGGCGCAGTAGTGTATAAGCACTGGACTTCTAACCTCAAGGTGGGTGGGTCAAACCCACCAATCACTCCTTGGAACCCTATACAGACTCGCTATGAGTCATTACGGACTCCACCGCACTAACATAGAGTTCTTGCCTCCTAGATCTTCGGCCATCAACAACACTCCATCAACTCCTCACTTGACGCCCGTCTCAAGAGTCCACCACCTGCAACTGCTCAGTGCTGCTTAGATTGGTGAGTAAACGCTTTTGTACAAGAGTATAAGGTCCAATCAGTGAAAAAGAAAATACCAAACACCAAAGCTCTGGAGCCTCTGCAGGACCGCTGCGTGGGGAAATAATACTAGACCTGCGCCTGCACAGAACCCAGGCGGCAGTGCGGACCCTGGCAGCCTAGGGCTGGGGACCAGGCTGCAGTCAGGCAGCCAAGTCTGAAGGGCTCCCTAGGACCTAAGGGTGGGGTGCTAGGCCAGGCCCAGCAGGGAAGTCCTGACTCTCAGAAATGGCCAAGTAGGGCATGAATACCCATCTCCACCGTCAGTGGTGACCCCTCCCGGCCACGCAACCCGTTGCTGGGGCAGGAAAGGCCCCCAGACCAAAGCAGAGGTAGACCCTAGGCAGTGGGTCTCGAATCCTAGCCTGGGACCCAGGATCCCTTCTTTCCCTTGCTTCTTCTTCCTGTTATGACTTCAGGAAAGGGCCGCCTTGTACAAAGTTGTTAACAACAAAGACCCTCTCGGTGACCCGATAGTGCCAGACAAGACTGGCTTTGAGTCCAGGGGACACGTGGAGCAAGTCACTCCACCATTGTGGCAACCCATGGTGCCACACCTCCTCCCACGGACCTCCTTCCATACCAGGCCAGACAGAACCCTTAGTAATCAGTTAGCAATCGTAATGATCAATTTTAATCACAGAGTAACAGGTGATTAACGTAGTTGTAAATTGTTTGAGTATTTCTTAGATTATATGTGCTGTAGGATAAGCATTGAAAGGCAAGTTCATTTGAATCATAAGGTCGGAGGTGCAAACGCCCCAGTCGCTCATCGGAAAGCCTACAGAGGGTCCCTATGAGTCGGAGCCCACTCAATGGCACTTAAAAACAACAACAATGAAAGTAGAATCTTTCTACATTGAATTACAATGTATTAGTTACAACATTATTAGTAACTGAGTGGCAGCCTTTTATTGATTTTTTACTCCATCTTTTCATTTAATTACTACTTTAATCTTAAATAAGAAGTATTGCTATAAGTTCACAAACAGTACTTGCCACAATATTGTAGCTACAACACCATAAACTGTGGCAAAATCTGCAACTATGAAAAAACCCGCAGCAACAAAACCAACAGCATAGGCTTTTAGTGCCGCTATATGAAACCACAAGGAGCTCTAGTAGCATAGTGGTTACGAATCGGGCTGCCAACCTCAAAGTCGGCAGTTCGAAACTACCAGTGGTTCCGCGGGAGAAAGATGAGACGTTCTGCTCCCGTAAAGATTTATAGCCTTGGGAACCCTATGCAGGGTCACTATGAGTCGAAGTCGACTCCACAGTACTTAACAACAACAACAACATATGAAACCACGTGATTCTAAGTGTCATTGTGATTGGATAATAATGACAGCTCTGATACCACATGGAAGGTTCACAAAGTAAATTAACATAGAATTTTAGCCTTGTAGGTATATTGATACACATAAACTGCTTGCAAAAAATTTTGTTGTTATAACTAACTACAGGGATATGTTTTTCTTCTGGGACATTACACAAAAAGTTTATAGACAATCATTTGGGTGTCACCCTCTCTGACTAGGTCACCCAGTGTAGTCTGAAACCCCCACATCACCCTAGTTTTACCACTGTACCTTCCAGAGACTCGTTTTCGTTTGCAAAATGCCACTGATACCAACATTAAACTTCCTACCCACATCTGAGTGCTTTGAGCATTCTGTGAAACAATGAAAATATTTAGAAATTATATGTAAGTCAATCTGCATTTTGACACCTTCCTGGAATAAAATATAGTTGACCTTGGCCATTGGATTTTCTTTGTAACTTCTCTCTTATCTTAACTCTAATGTTGCCATGAGGATTAAATGGAATACAGGCAGTCATCGGATGATGAAAGAGTTCTGTTCCTAAATCTGTTCTAAGTGGATTTTGTTTGTAAGTCCTAACAGTTAGGTACAATGTCTATCTAACATCAGTTAATCAAATGTTTGTCTTAGGATATAGGATACAGTATGCTTTCTATGCATTAAAAAAATTTTTTTTTTTAAAATACGGATACACTTCTTGTTGTTAAGCGTCATCGGGTCACTTCCTACTCATAGTGATCCTGTATAGGGGTTCTAAGGCATCTTCACTGGAGCAGAAAGCCTCACCTTTCTTTCATGTAGTGGCTGGCAGACTTGAACCGCAGACCTTGTGATTTACAGTTCAGTGCTTTTGTATACAGATACACTTGTTGTTGTTAGGGTGCCATCGAGTTGACACTGACTCATAGAGACCCTATTCACAACAGAACAAAATACTGCCCGATCCTGGGCCAACCTCACAATCATTGCTATGCTTCAGCCCTAAAACATCCTTGAGCATTAAAACAAGCTCTGGTAGCGTAGTGGTTACGAATCGGGCTGCGAACCGAAAGGTCAGTAGTTCGAAACTACCAGCTGTTCCGCGGGAGAAAGATGAGGTGTTCTGCTCCATAAACATTTACAGCCTTGGAAACCTGTGCAGGGTCACTATGAGTCAAAACCGACTCCATGGCACATCACAACAACAACAATATAATGATGTAGTAATAATGATAATAATATGTTGATGCTTGTCCCAAAGCATCCCCGTTTGATACAATAGGCGTTGTAGGGGGTTAAGGGTAGGGCTTTGTACCTATGGGTCACATGTAAATCTGATATAAGCTGGGAACTGCCTATATGAGGGACTTCAAAAATTCATAGAAAAATGGAATTTCTTCATAAACTTTTTGAAGCCCCCTCATATCTGTAAAGTGTTTTTCAGTGCCCCTGGCACATGGCTAGCATTCAGAAATGTTGCATCCTCTTATGATGTACTTAAAGTCCCATACCTAGGTAATGGCAAAGCTAGAAAACTAGCCAGAACCATGCTGCATCCAGTAAGCACACACAGAATGCCTGCTCACCTTCCTCTGATAGCATCATTTTTTAACATGAATGTTGTTGTTATGTGCCGTGGAGTCGATTTCGACTCATAGAGACCCTACACAGGGTTTCTGAGGCTGTAAATCTTTTCGGGAGCAGACCGCCTCATCTTTCTCCCGCAGAATGCTGGTAGTTTCGAACTGCTGACCTTGCGGCTCACAGCCCAATTCGTAACCACTACGCTACCAGAGCTCCTTTTAACATGAATATGCATGTTAATTACTGAGGAAGATCAAACTGCACATTGAATTGAGCCTTACTTCATAAAATAGAGATTTATCTCATTTACTGGGCATACTACTTTTGGTTCTTCAACTAAAATGAAAACTATTCTGATCTTGATAAAGCAATTGATTGTGATTAACCTCCTGCTAGGAAAATGTTAGGCTTTTAACAATTACATAAATTGTGAAAACATTTATATAGCTCATGTAATAAGCTATAGCTGTATCAGTTAAAATGTCCTTTAAATAATTGACATAAAATATTTAAAATCTCCGAGAAATGAGCTGACTTTCCTTTTTACTGACTTTAGCCTTTAGCACAATATTTTCTGTCTTCATCCTAGGATAGATAGTAAGGTTAGCAAGGACTAGATTTAGTTTAAAAAGTCTTGGGTTTGTGGCCTGAGTCCGTCTTTCACAGGGTGTGACTCTTGGGTGATCAATTGTTTTTGCCTTTTTGCCTTCTCATGAGTAAAATGAGGGTCCGTATAGCATAATCTGGAGTCCTGATGTGGTGCTGTGGGATAAAGCAAAGTAAGTATGAACCAGCAAATTAGCGATTCAAACTCACCGGCCGCTCCTTGGAAACTCTATACAGGGTCGCTGTGAGTCAGAACTGACTCGATGGCACTTAACAACAAATGGAATGATCTAGCTTTATCACAAAGTGAGTCTAGAACTGTGATCCTGACCCATCAGGACATATTTACTAAGTATTGGTTAAGTACCTGCTGTGTGGTGCTGTAGGATAAGCACTAGACCACTAGCTACAAGGTCAGCAGTTCAAAACCACCAGTCAATCTGTGGGAGAAAGATGAAGCTGTCTGTTTTTGTAGAGATTTATAGCCTTGGAAACCCTATATAGGATTACTTTGAGTTGGAATCAACTCAGTGACAGTGGGTTTTACTGTTTTTTGTTTTACTCTGTGTCCACCACCATGGTGGGAGGAGTTGTAGGAATTATAAAGCCTTGGACCTGTATAAGGTAACTTGAGGTCTAGATGGGCGTGATAAATCCCAGACAGGAAAAATAACTAGGGACCAATTTCAAGCACCTAAGTCCAACCTGAGTGGCTCATGTAAGAAATAAATGGGAACTTTTAAGAGACTACAATCAGGGAGAAATGGAAGGAGACTGAAATACAATTTCCTTCCTTTTTGTACTTTGTTACTCTTCAGCTTTGATAGGAAGTTTTGGATTTAATGACCTAAAACAAAACTGTTTTTAGCTGAATACCAAATCCACTGTGTGGAGTGGATTCCAACTCATAACTACCCTATAAGACAAGCTAGAACTGTTCCCATAGGGTTTCGAAAGGCTGTCAATGTATGGAAACAGACTGCCACATCATTCTCCAGAGGAGCAGCTGGTGGTTTGAACCATGGACCTTTTGGTTAGCAGCAAAGCATTCTAACCCCTATACTACCCGAGCTCCTTTTAAACTAGATGGAGCCATGCATTTTCCTAACAACACACTCCAACCCTTTGATCATGTACTAAATCCCCGTTAGTTTCCAGTAGCCTTTCACAGGCCCTAGGCATGTCCGCAGAATCCTGGTGTGGTGCAGTAGGATGAGCACTCGATATAAAGTCGATTTGAACCACAAGGTTGGCAGTTCAAACTCACCAGCTGCTCCTCATAAATCCTATACAAGGTGACTATGAGTCAGAACTGACTTAGCACTTAACAACAACAGGCCTATCTGCACTCTGGTTGGAACTGTGTGTGCCTCAGGCAGTCATCCACAGAGCACAAACTGTATAGAGGATGCACAAAGGGGTCATAGTATGCAAATGGCCATGCAGGAAGTATGGTAGCAGGAATGTTTGAGCTATGCTGTCTCCCAGATGGGCTGGGAGGGCAAGTCTTGTGTTGTGAGTCACAACCTTTGGCAGGGTGAGCAGCTGACAAGATGCACAGGCATTTTTGTCTGAACATTCTAAGAGCAACCCCTCAAATACTTCAATTACCCATTTGAAATATTCTCTGGCAGCAGAGAAGAAAAAACAATGGAACCCTAGACGTTGAACCTCGATTGCAAAATTGTCTGGATTATGAATGTAGAAGAGGAACTTTGAGAGAATCACAATGAAAAGGTTTAACAAGAACTGCCTGTGAAAGTGTTGATTTGGAAAGACTTGGAGCATTGGAAATGATCTCCTTAACAACAACAGACGACAAATTGACCAGGGGCATGAGTGCTTCATTCATTTTTCAGATGAGGACAGAAAACAGCATGATCAATAGGGGAATGTCTGCCCTAGCCAGGAGTTTTTGTCTCAGTCCAGCTTCAGACTGGCTGTATATTCTTGAGCCAATTACCTAATCCCTGAGGGTCTTTATCTGTGAGGGGGTGGTACAGGTAAATTGTGTGGTCCTTCCTGGCTGGAACATCTTGAATCTATGCAAACCATCTTGAGGGTTGTTAAATTATGAATTGCTTCGCCCAGAGAGACCTAACTGTGCAAGAGATGAATAAAGTACTTTCTGATTAAGGGAGGCTTAGGCACCTCCAAGCTGCTGTGCTGACTGGTACCGGGATGACGAGTCCCTGCTGGAGGGAACAGAGAGCTATTTTGAGGCAGGGCTGATTAGAGATAAAGTGTCTCTTTTCTTCTCTGGCCCTGACTCACCCAAAGTTCTTGGGTTTAAGGCTTAACCCCTGTTGGATGGATGCAAGCTAAACCTTCTGTTTGCCTATGAAAATGGCGCCAGTACACCGCTGCTCCAGCTCTCTTTATCAGTGTCAGTTAAGAACTGTCTTTGACCTCTCCTTGCTTAGAGAGCTTTTCTGAAGTGCTGCCCTGGCTTGTAGGCTCTCTCCTTGACATCTCTTGTTTGCTCTTTCCTGTTATTCACAAAGTCTTCTGAGTTTTGAAAGGGGGAATGGCTCAGTAATCTGCTTAACAGCAATGAAACTGGGCCACCCTTGTCAGGAAGGGGGATAGTCCTGTGTCCTGACTAGGGGCCTGTGGGGGTCTTGGTCTGCACTGGGTGGCACTGTAAGAGGGGATAGCGCCAAAATGATTGTCTATAAATATTTGTGTAATGTTTCAGCAGGAATGTATTATTTTTAAAAAATAAAAATAACCCTGTTGTTAGTTCTAACAACCAAAGCAATTTTTGTAAGCCCAGCTTATATGGATCAGATACCTGTTGTTGTGCCATTGAATGGATTCCGACCTATAGCAATCTAGTATACGGTTTCCAAGGAGCAGCTGGTGAGCTTGACCCACTGACCTTAATTACAGTTCAAACAACTTTGCAGTTGGACACATTAGCCCACCGGGCCATACCAGGACTCCATGGATCCGATGCCTAGAAGGTTAAAAATCTATGCTCATTTACTTTTTGAACCTTCTAAGGAGCTCTGGTAGCGTAGTGGTTATGAATCGGGCTGCGAATCTTAAGGTCCTCGGTTCGAAACTACCAGCCGCTCCACGGGAGAAAGATGAGGTTTTCTACTCCCGTAAGGATTTACACCCTCGGAAACCCTGTACAGGGTCGCTAT